>NC_134314.1:82179827-82516054 GCF_964195595.1 Calonectris borealis
GGAAAACAAACTGAACAAACCAGAATAAAATATTTACTATTGTTGCCACAAAAAGTGCTGAATTTTCTACAGCTGTTCCCAGAACTATCTGGATCAATGAAAACATTTTTCGACAGAGTGGAGACGTTCTTCAGCAAAAGAATAGCCACCTGGCCGATCAATCGAAATTCTAGCTCGGACAAAATCATTTTCCCATTCAAGACTGAATTACTCGCTGCTGGCTGTAGGGTTAGTATTCCTCTGCCAGGGTTAAAATTTCTGAAGCCTATTTGACGGTATTTACACAAAGTAACACTAGCAGCACCACCGCCGAGAAATTTTCACGGGGCAGGGCAGCGCTCCCCCCGTTAGCGCTTCTCAATAGAGATCTCAATAGAGCAAAGGAGATGAGGAGTGGGGCTGCGAGGGAACCCGTAACCACAGCACCAGTGTTTTTCCACCCCGCTTTGCTCCCTCTCAGCAGCGTCCATGAATAACAAGCAGGAAAAACAGAGGCAGGTTTTGAAGAGAAATGAGGGCAGTGGGGGGGAGGAGGGGAAGAGGAGGGGGGGAGGCCCCAGCTTATGCAAGAGGGTGTATAAAAGGGGGAGCCGAGCCCCCTCCCGAAATCAGGAAGAGTGGGGCAAAAGGAGAGCGCGAACCTCTTCGCTGAGGAGCCGGTTTGAGAGGTCTGTGTTTCTTTGTACCTTTACTGCGGCTGTTGCAGGGTGAGATTCGTTAGGAAACATGCGCGGGCCCTGGGCTTGCTTTGTACAGGGGATGCCTTTAGGAACAGCCTTGTGTTCACCTTCTTCGGTTTCTAGTTGCTGGAATGCTTTTCACCAAAGTTTGGCCTGATGCAGGTTTTCTGGCACAGCTCTTTTTGGGGAGCAAATCCTTGGACACCAGAGCCAAAGGGCAGGATAGAGACTCTCTTCTTTCCAGAGCTGAAGCTCTACCTTTAAGCACACACTCGTTCCTAAAACCATGGCAACCCAACAAAAAAAGCCCAACAAAAGTGTCCACATATAGTAACTGGAATAATGCTTGTGCACTCCTGCTTAAAAATGGCTCAGAAATAAAGCAAAAACTAACTGTAATTAAGTCCTACTAGGATAAAATACGTTCCAGGTGTAGCAGTGTACGTTCTTCGTAGCCTGAAAGCTTCTCCCTTAGTAGAAACTGTGAGAAGATAAAAGACAAAGATCTAAGAAGTGTACTAATCGTGATGCATCTTAATAGGGGAATATTAATTGTGCGAGCATAAGTGACCAGCAAAGGGGGGGGGGGGGCTGTGTCTGTGCTTTGTAGTAGGGCATGAACGTAAGTTGAAATCAAAGGTTCCCCCTCATTACTGCGGCCAGCCAAATTCCCCGTGGTCCAAAGCAGGAGAAGCTTTCACTGTGGTGAAAGCGGTTCATTGAACATTTTCTGGTGAAACTTTTTTCTGGAGAAAGCTGGGTGTTTCATTTCAATTAATTTATTTATTGAGTTGGGGGAAAAAATAAAAAAAGACTCTTGCGCTCCCCAAAGATATTGACAATTTTTTGTCGACAGAAAACAATAGAACTGAGTGCACAAACACCAAAAGAGCCCAAAGGTCAGCTTGGCCAAAAACCCTGAGAACTTTCAACTAAAACCTGAACTTCCTCTATGTGGCAAAGCCACCACAGCACCAGACGGGAGTAATCGGTTCAGCTGCCTCCTGCTCCACCTCTTCTGCAGGGCAGCATCCCCTGAGGCCAGGGATGCCTGCCTTGGGGCTGGTGCCCAGAGCAAAAGGAGACCACCAGGAGCTGCAGCATGACTTGGTCATGGACCGCAGGGGAGCTGGAAGCAGGAGATACCCAAACAACAACGCCCTCTGGGTGCTAGAACAGTGTTTCTGAATCACGTATAGAGGCATAATGATTTAAGAAAAAAAAATACAGTGGCTGCGGGTTATGTGATTTCCTCTTCCAGTGTTTATTGTCCACAGTAAACACATAAGTCCGGCTAGCTGTTGTATATGTTATTAGCATCACTTGTAGCTTATCAGCCAAAGTCCACAATTCTTGTAAATAAGGATACTTTTCAGAGTTTTACAGAGCACAAGGTGCCCTTCACTGAAACAGCCTTGGTTTTTCTGTCCTAGATTCTGAGAGTATCGGGCTGAGTTTAGTTTTTCCCTGTGTTCAAGCCTCGCCTAGGAGGACGTAGCAGACCAGCTATAGCTCACAGGCACGCTGTGTCTGGCCACTCGTGCACACTGCTGGTGCCTACTGCCTCACGTGGACCCACATGGGTGGAGGTGCAGGAGACGCAGATTTGGGCTGTGCTGGCACACGTCCCACCAGCACCTCCACGGGCCTCTAAGGGACCAGCTTTCTCCCCCAGCCTGCCCGTGGGAAGGACTCTCCAGGGGAGGAGGGAAAGAAGGGGGATTGCAATCCGAAACCTAGCTCGTTCTCTCAGCATTTAGCTGAACAAAATGCATTTTTGATGGAGGAACTACTTCTCCCGTTGCCTGAATCTGTGGCTTGGCTGCCTGCATTTTATAGATATCTGGAGATGGCACAAATGCTCAGGGACTGTTCTGTTGCCAGATGCTTCCTCGACTGAGATGCTCAGGCAGCAAGAGGACAAAACACCTTAAATATTTCAAGCTGTTTGTTTAAGCCTTGTGTACATGATAGCGTGTCATACGGGCCTGTGCTCAGAACTGCTTTCAGACCTCATTAGAGCTAAAGTAACCAGATTGTTTAAATGAAGAGCAAGGCTGCAGAGACAGGAATTTCCATCCCTTTGGCGTTAGGTACCCGGCACACAGCGCTCGGGCTGGCAGGACTCAGCTGTCCCCGTCTCCACCTTCAGCTCCACCAGCTCCTACTGCCCAGCTGCACTGAAAACATCTCCCTCGGCTCTCTCCTTGAACCCAACATGTAACTGGGCACCGCAGTACCAACCACGCCTGACTGGCCCTCTAAAATCAGGGCATGGATGTTAAATCAGCCCTACTCCCATTAGAGCCATGGGGTTTTAATTACTAACTATAACAGGGGCACTGAACGAGACCCAGTCTAACCCAATTGCATCATCCCCGGTTTGATTCACTGTTTATTTGCTTGAAGAGGAAGAAGGGGCACACCAGAACTGGAGGACCATTTCAAAAGCAGCAGAAAGATGTCCAAATCCCATCCCTTTTGCCAAACTGAGACTGGGAGGGATGAAGTCTCTGTGATCTGGCTCTGGCAACCTACTCCATCTAGCGTTCATCCTCACCTTTTCAACACATTTTGTTTTGAAGAGGAAAAAGAAGAAACTTTTGATCTTCTGGATAGGTCAAGAGGGAAAGAAAGGGTAAAAATTGAGACCTTAATCATTCTGCTCTTCAGTAGCGTACATGTCCCACTCACTGATGGGTACCCAGGCTGCAAGGTAGAGATTAAAGGCAATTTATCTGAGAAGAAAAAACCTGGTCCGACTGTGCAGGTACAGGTACAAAGAAATCTGCATTTCTTTCAGTCTGGCACAAAACGAGCTGAGTTATTTTCAGCTCCTATAATCGGTTCTTCTGCATAGTAGAACACCTGTGTCTGTCTTAGTGAATGTGTAACTGCAGGCTACTCAGATGTGCCAGGTCCGGTTAAAGGTTGTGTATCCATCCCTGGAACCTTCTATGCAGCCAGTGTTAAGCCGTGCTCAGGTTTCATCGGGACCTGTCTGGCCTGAGCTAACTTTTTTCGGCCCCCCAGCCTGTGATGTAAAGTAGCTTTGCGCAATGCCACCGCAGACACGTAGAAAGGGCCCCCCCCTTGGAAAGGGCATAAGTCCACCAGCAACCACGCCGCATCGCTCCAGGGGGAAGAGGTGTCGCGAGGAGCCTGCCCGAGGGGAGACGGCGTCGGAGGGGTGGCACACACCAGGACGGAGGCGAGTAAGCGCACTGGCCGGATTTACTTTCAATGCCAATTCTTCATATCAAGTTTTAGTGCTTTTCTGGGCTGACTTCTTTAGGGAAATAAGCCACGCTGGCTTTCCACAGCTGGGGCTTAGTGTAAGTGCTTAGTGAGAACTGCCCCTCTTGTTTTTGCTCATGAGAAAAGTTGACATGGTGGCTCTGGCAGCTGTAGAGAAGTAACCAGCGGGCACCAGTGGTGCCTAATGGCACAGCCTGACCAGGTGGCACAGAGTCATCCTCACTGCTGCTACAGGAAGGATTAAGAAATGCTTCAAAAGAATTGTATGACGGGTGGGAAGGGCAGTGCCTCTAATTCGTGGCTTTTTGGTTTGTTTTCCTGAGCTGTCCCAATCTGGAAAATGCAGAGAGTAGACTAGAAATGCACTAGAAAATGTGAAGATGAAGTTGGGAAGACACCTCCCAAGATAATTTTTTAATCGGTCATAAGGAATGAGGAAGCCCTGCAGTGCTGCACGTCACCTGGTGCCAGCAGGGCTGGGGAGGTGAAGAGATATCAGGGAGCAGAGGGGATGGCAGCACCGACTGCTGCTGCCTACATGCTAATGTAGAGGATGGGGTGGGAGTTAATGGGGAAGAGCAATCCTTGGATGAAGGAGGCACAGGGCTGGAGGTCCTTCCCTGCATGCCTCTGGGGAGCAAATAGTTTCAGGCCTGACCCACAGGCACCCACTAGGAAGATGCTCAGACATCCCAAGGAACCATCACAACAGCAGAAACTCAATTTGGAAAGCAAGCTGTTAGAAAGGAGCCTATAGCCTGGGAATGTAGATGTGCACATCAGCAGGCATATGTACTTAACAAGGTATGCCTAATTACCAAGCATCTGCGCATCTCAGTTTTTGTATTTGCAAGAGAGTGGTGATACTGCAAACTAGAGTATTATTAGGCATGAAATACTTGGGGGTCCCGCAGTGAAGTGAATATGGTTATACATCGTAAATCAGGCTGGGAAGGTGACAGGTCTTGAACAGCTGGATTTAAACCCCAACACTTCCACTCTATGGAAATTGAAGTGTTGGTGAGACAGACATTGCACTGCGTCCTCTCAAAAGGCTCAGGCTACCAGAATTACAATACCTGACAGGTTGGCGTGACTCAAAAAATCTTGGAGAAAGAAGGCAGAGAGCAGAGCTTGGTTACTGGCGAGGCTGTTAGCATTTTGCCCATCCAATGAGCTCTGCAGAGCTTGGAAAGGGTAAAAGAGGGTGAACAGAGCTGCAATAAACAAGAAATGACTAGTAGAATAAAAGTACAGCTTTGAGTAACAGTATTTTGGCCAATGATAAGTGTTATAGATGCATAATTTCCAATGCATTTGAATTTCAAATACACGAATTCAAAGTCATATACTAGAAATCCAAGGAAGGTACAGCAGAGCTATTAGTTATAAAAAAATTGGATACAGGAAAAGTGAGAATTATAAAAATGCAAAATTTGTCAGTGTATTTGCACACGTGTGTATGTATGTGTGTGTGTATGTGTGCCCATGACTTTCTCATTCCTAATATGCACCAGATCCTTTCTGCCAAAACACCACTGACATCCACATCCAGTAAAATTCTCTACTTCTCATCAGGAAAAACAAGAGCAGCAGGTGGTCTTTTACCACAGGAGAAGACTGCCTGTACAGTAGAGTAAAACTCAGCTTACCCTTTCTAACTTTGTATTCAGATAAAGAAGGTGCTATGAAAGTTTTCAGTGGTAGCACATATAAGAAAGCCTTGAGCGTGTTTGCCTAGAAGCTAGAACGAATGTTTGCACTGGGCTATGAAAACACAAAATGCTCTGCTAGTGCCAAATATGGTGCTGACTAGACATACAAAGCGGGATCGTTCAGCGGTTGCACCTTAAGAGATCTGGTTTCCAAACTCACTTCCCGCATAACAGCAGGCAAATCGCTTAGCCCGACTGTGTGTCAGCAAGATTTAGTGCAGCAGTTTGCAGAGATAGCTCTGACCAGGTCCCAGGAGCAATATGTGTGCATTATTGTAATGTTTTGCCAGAACTAGCACACTCTCGTTTGCAAGCCTAACTAGTCGGCATGCACAACCGTATCGCTTCCTGTGCTAAATCGTTAGGGTACTGCAGCGGGTGATGGAGTCAAATCTGTGCTTAGAATTTCCCCACCTGCTGCTGTTGAAACTGGTGGCCATCTCAGCCTGGGCTTTTCGGGGGGCAGAGTCAGACCAACCAGCACTAAATACTGAAATTCCTGCCTTTGTAACTCCAACGCAGCACTAGCACCTCACCCTGTGAGTAAGAGAAACTGTATTTACAACAGGCTGATCAGGCTTCTTTCCTCCCCACTTTTTCTTTCAGCAGACACGGTGGAAGCAATTTTTCGACATGAACCTGACAGCAGATCTTCTCTGTTTGTTGGCGTGCCTCACCGCAGTGACTTGTGACCGGGTCTATGTCCACCCTTTCAATTTGTTTTCTTTCAACAAGAGTACCTGTGAGGAGCTGGAAAGCCTGGTCCAGGAGGGAAAGAAAACTTTTGTCCCCGTCTCAATCGAGTCTCAAACCACACCTGCCTATGAAAATGACCTGAACGACAAGGACCAGCTGGAAGCCCCAAGCCTGAGTGGCAGCGGGAGGCAGAAGCTGAGCTACCTGAAGGACTTTGTGTACGTCCTGGGCACGCGGTTTTACAGTGAGCTGCGGGAAGCACGGCGGGGCCAAAACGTGCTCCTGTCCCCAACTAGTCTTTACGGCTCCTTGACGTCTTTCTACCTGGGTGCCTCAAACCAGACGGCAGCCGATTTGCAGGGTTTGCTGGGATTTGTTCCCCGCTCTGGAGACCCTAACTGCACCTCCAGGGTGGATGGACACCAAGTCCTTTCCAGCCTGAGGACAATCGAAAACCTCATCAAGAGCAGGGACGAAGAGCTGCTCTTCTCCAAGACGCTCTGCCTGTTCTCTGCCCCCGGCATACCTCTATCCCAACTGTTCGTGCAGGACTTGCTCCCCTCCGCTGATGCTCTCTATGCCCGAGCTGTTGACTTTACAAACCCAAGCGAGGCAGCAAAGCAAATAAACACCTTCGTAGAGGCCAAAAGCAAGGGCCAAAGCAAGTGCTTACTGACAGACATCAATCCGTCCGCCGACCTGCTGTTTGCAGTGGACGTCCGCTTGGCAGGTACGAGGCAGCACTGCTCGTTTTGGGGGCAGGCTGGGTGGAGGACGGGCAGCAGCCTTGCTCGCGGGAAGGAAGCAAGGTCACGCCTGGCCAGCGGCGAGAGGGAAGGGCTCAGATGAAAGGCTGGACTGCTGCTCCATGCACAGTGCCCTGCTCCCCACCACTGTGCTGGGGGTCCTGCCTGCACTCTGCCACAAGCCAGCAAGGGCAATGGGGAGGAGGTGGAGGGAGATGGCCCCCAAGAAATTTTCCTTGTCCAGGAAGCTAAGGATTAGGAAAGGTGTGGGAAGGTGAGTAAGAGAGGATTGGGCAGCATTTCTGACTGCAAAGGAACTAAAAGTTGAGGTGAGGGGCCTCCAACAAAAATGATCGGAAAGTAGGTTTAAAGCAAGCCAAAGAAATACCTTTCCCCATAACCTGTATTTCCACAGGGGACCTGGGGGTAACAAGCCGGAGGTACAGATTCAAAAAAGGCTAAAAAAATATAACGGACATGGCTCCTTTAGTGGCTATTAAACATAGAAATCTGGAGGCAACTTCTGGCTCAGGAAGCAACCAAACAAGCTATTAGTTACGGAAGCAGGGAGCATATACAAAACTAGAAGAATTATGGCAATCCCTTAATTACCTAGGCTCGTTCCATGCTGCTGTCCCAGCAATCCCCCTGTACCACAGGTGAGCTTTCTCTTCTGAGTGTAGCTGCTTTTCAACATCCTTGCGATCGCACGCTTTAGGACGGCTTGCCTACCAGTGGCTGTACTTCAGAAAACTTGCAGTGAGCCATAAGTTTCTAAGCGTGCCTCTGCTGCTAAAGGTGGAGCTCTGGTGCCCATGAAATGCTTTTGTGCCTTCATCTTCCCACCTGTAAACTGGATATCAGTTTTTCTTTGCCTTTCATGGGTGCTCTCATTAACTGATCCCAACTCCTCAGGGAGCTGTAAGCATCAGCTTTCTCTTCAGTGTAAAGTCTAGCATAGAGATGATACTGCAAAAATAATTCTCATGTTACAGACTTGGGCATGGTCACAAGAGCAGAGTTTTCCTTTAGCAGAACAATTTTTTCCTCTTTTGTATTGGAAGCTTGTAATTTTATTAGCTTAGGAACACATGCTCGAGGGTCTGAGTCGCTGGGTCAGCTCTACTACCTGCTTTCTCAGAAGGATGCACTTGAGATGTAGTCTCCACACGTGGGCTGGAGAAAATTAGCTCAAGAACAAACAAATTAGATAAGCAACTCTCTTCTAATAAACACAGGAGACGACTTCAGCATTTGCTTTGCCATTTGGTTGCGGAGAGGCAACCATGACAGCCGGTGCTGTCATGTTCCATGTCTGTCCCTATAGCTGCAGAAAGGAAAAAGTACATTTTTTTGGTCACATTATATATGCTCCTGAGATGCTATCAACAGCCATTGGATTGATAAAATTACAGAAATCCATACAAAACAACAGCTAAATGTTCCAATGGTCTCAACTGTTGTTCATTTTCACATTTGTAGACTTGCTGCCAAGCAGGGACTGCCATTTAGAATCCAATGCAGAACATCAGGTGCAAATTTTACTCATAGATTACTTTTTTTTTTAAGTTGCAAAATAATTACAAACTACTGAATGAAAATATCACCGTGGGACTGCACAATCTTAAGCGCCCTTACCTTCTCCCATTTAAACTCTCTTTTGAACAGACAACCCTCAACAACTTCAGTTTTAACTAGAAATTTGGTAGGATGCTTTTTGCTGTTTTTTGGTTGTGGGTTTTTTTTTTTTTTCCGAGTAAAAAGTCATAGCATTCCACAGAAAGTCCTCCTCTCATTAAGCTTGTCAGGCTGGCATAAAGCCTGTATTACAGGACATGGAGATCACCACCTGAAGCAGAGAGGTCCAAAGTTTCTTTCCTGTACTCCCAAGCCAGTACTGCAGAGTACTCTTTTACTCTCCCAGGCTACATCTTCACTGTGTGATTGACAGTCTTTTTCACTTCAGTTATCTTCCCTATATTGTAGACACAGGTTTCTTCCCTGCTCTGATGTGGTTGCCGAAAGGTTGCTCAGTCCCACAACTTCTGTGTCCTGATATGAGAGATCTCACTGTAAGAAATCATTTCTTCCAATGCGTCAGCTATCACCTTCTATAGAAGGGATGTTCATCTTCAGTTTTCCTCATTTTACATTCCAGGTGTCGGAGGCAAAATGCAGGGTTTCTTTAGTGAATACACCTCTCCTAAAAAAATGCTGTAAGAAAGAAATGGTCATATTAAGACTAATAACATCTTTTAGAGTGCTTTCAGGGGAATGCGCACCTAGTTACACGTTTGAGGGCACAGATGTCCAGACCCTCATCTAGCAGAAGGCCACAGGGAGCCGTTTCAAACACAGGGGTGCTGATCTGTCGTGGTTCACGATTGGCACAATATTAATGGATTCAGTCCCAAAGTCAATAGCAGAGCTTTGAAATTTTGCAATGTCTTTCCCCAGACTATTTAACACCAATTACTATCCCACCTTGATACACCAATTACTATCCCACCTTTAGCTATCTGAATGCTCAATTCTTTTTTTCTTTTATTTAACTGTATTACAGTCTTGACTTTTGCTATCCTGTGAGAATAAATTCTGCAGGTTATACAGACCCTGTGAGAATGGCTCCTTTCTGCTTGCATCCCTTGTTCCTATAAAATAAGAAAAAAAGGTGAACAACTCTACTTCCTTATTTTTTGCTTTGCTTACACCTTTCACATCTCCTACCTGCGGCTTCTTTTTGATGAAGTTATAGTAGGTGAAAGCTCCTAAATGCTCTTTTTATGCAAGGTCATTTAAAAAGCAAGTGTTCCTCTGCAAAACCACTTACTACATATTAAATATGTTAGGGTCCAGCATTTGTCTGGATTTATTGGAGAATAGACTAGTTAACAGTACAGCTAGACCAGCTCCTATTTTATACCAATATTAATTACTTTAATGCAAGGAGGTCCTTTTTTTACCACAACATATACATCTGTTTTCCTAATTCCACCAAATAGCAACTTTGAGATTTCTGATCTTTGCCCTTCTCACTGATGGCAGTAGTTTCTTTAATGCCAACAGGATTACCTGCCTAACTGGGCAGCAGCACTGATCTATGGCAGTGAGCAGATAACATGTTGAAATGCAAAGCTGCACAGAAGCAGCGGGAGGTGAGAGCAAGGCTTCCCAAACTTGTGAACTGGGTAAGAAATTTATTCTAAGGTTTAGCAAGCGTTCAGATATGTCCTTTTTAACCTCCTAGGCTCAATCAACACTTCGGTGTTATGCTTACTACCTTCCCTATGCTTTGGTTCATAAGATCGCCGAGGGCGAGACCTCAGCCAGAGCTTGCGCTGCCTTCCCTCTCCCGAGCCCACTGGCTGCCTGAGAGCGCTCCTGCAGCACGGGCTGTTCCTGATGGATGTGCTCCCAAACGTGCCATCACCACCACTCGAGGGATGGAGAGGAAATCCAAGCAGACCCTCCACACAGGCCTACGAGCCAACCGGGAGCCACGTGGCAGCCTGTGAAGAAGCAGGCGACCAAGCAAGCAGAAATACTGTGCCCAGGAAAGGCCACAAAGCCAGTAGAAATATAGCAGCGTTGGCCACAGTCCTGATGGTCGCAGTCCCTGTGCAGTGAGCCTGCCCCAGCCTCTGCCTGATGCTACCAGAAGGCATATTAAAGGCAGGGTACATATGTTTACAGTAGCTAAACATGATTTTATACACACAGCCCTTGTCTAATGCAGTGTGTTGTTTTTAAGCAAACTTCTATACTGGCTAAAGGGCTGAAAGGGATATATATCCCTATACTGGGAGCACTGAAGAAAGAGAAGGATCAATTTCTTCTTTCTCAATCTGTTTTTCAGTGAACGTTAAGCAAGCCTCCCAGCTCAAAGAGCCTCAGGAGTTCTGGGTGGATTCGAACACGAAGGTCTTGGTCCCTATGTTGTCCGTCACAGGGACATTCAAGTACAAAACTGATGCCAGCGGGACTTTTTCTGTGGTGGAAGTCCCCCTCAGCAAGACCGCGCTGCTGGTGCTGCTGCAGCCCATCAATGGCAGCGACCTGGAGCATGCGGAGTCCGAGCTGCCATTGCAGTCCTCGGCCTGGCTTCAGCAGCTGTCCCCAAGGTAGGGCTTGGGCACACGCGCCCTCCCACAGGGATGAACGGGACAGGGCGCGCCGCGCAGGCCTGCCTGCTGGCTGACCAGGGTGGGATCCTGCCAGGGAGGGTTTCACACCAAGCACAAAGAGAAACACCTGCAAACCCAAGGGGCCTCACTCCGAGGGAGCGCGACTTTGGTGGGATTGGCTTTTTATCCGGGGGTATTTCAAGGAAATGAGCAAGTGCCTTTCCATAGCTGACCACACAGGACCCATGAAGTGGGATGATCTAGGGGTTTAATAGTGTACCCGGGTCAGAGTTAGGGTGGAAACTTCTCACTTGGAAACAGTGAGACAGCCCTTGGTAGCTGTCTGTCCCCACATACTGAGCACTTCTTGCGGCTGTTTTCACGTGCCCGTTCCCCAGGACTGCCCAAACACCATGCTTTCATAGCAGAGAGCACACACTCACTTGTCTCTCTCTCTCTCTCTCTTTTCTGCAGAGAAATTAAATTAACGCTGCCGGAGTTAACAATAGAAGGCAGCTCCGATCTACAGGAGCTTCTTGCAGATATGGAGCTGCCTGCGCTGCTGGGGAAGGGGGCAGATCTCAGTGGAATAAGCGACGCCACTCTAACAGTTGGCAAGGTACAGTACACATCACTGGCAATTAAAGAAATATGCCTCCTGCTCGGTTTCAGCCTCTTTAACTGTATAAATTTACCTAGAACAAACCAATCGGGGCCATGTGGGACACATGCTAGTAAGGGACCTTCCAGATGACTGAAGGATAGTGAATACTTTTTAGATTAACCCATCAGCAGGAACAGGTTTGCTTTAAACTATTCAAATTTTGTCACTGCAGCAAACAACATGCAATGGAGAGATGAAGTTTAAGGTCCGAGCGTGCTAGGTACTCTGAGTACAAATTAGACTGCATTTGTTACCACCTCCAGCTCAAACATCTCCAGGCACCGCAGCTGGAGCGAGCAGTAGAGGCTGCAGCTACTGGGCTGTTGAGGATAGTCCTCTATCACTTTGGGACTACTCCCAGAAATCGCAAAGACAGAAGTACGTGCAGCACACAACCCCACCTGAAGATAGGCTCCAGCATTCAAGTCCCAAGGGGAAGAAGGGAGAGCTTGAAGGAGAGGGCTGTCTTTCATAAAAAGAAGGCAAATTATGTTCTAGAAGTATAATTTGAGTGCTTTTACTTTTATTTAACTTTATTTTTAGAAGGTATCCTACCTTGGAAGTTCTGTAGGGGCTTCAAGAGTACCAGGATTTCACACAGCCCAAGCATACAAGCAGTTGTAGAGCTTTTTCACATGTTATGGAACAAGTACTCCAAGGTCTTTTTTAAACCATGGAGTCTATCCTGTGCTGCTTACAGCTGATCTAAGTTACTGATTACTTCACGTGCTAGCAAGCACTTAAACCCTCATTCATCTCTTCACTATCATGCTCTGATGACTCTGGATCTACTCCCATGTTTTGCCTTACAGGTAGTAAATAAAGCCTTTTTCAAACTGACCAGTGATGGAACAGATCAGCCAGAAGACCCCGCAGCACAGAAGGAAGATTTGGTGTTCCTGGAAGTAACAATGAACAAGCCGTTCCTTTTAGCTGTTTTTGAAGAGAAGTCAAGGGCAATGCTTTTCCTTGGCAGAGTAACAAACCCACTGCACGGGGTTTAAATGCAAGCACAGGGGGTGGGGAGGGAGGGAAATGATGCACATTTCCCATCACCTTTTTCTTATTCATCAGCTATTTTTATGATCTCGTTGAGTGCTCTACTTAGCTTTGAGATGAAGCAGGTAGTGTTTGAAACACAGCTTTTTGAAAGTGAACACATTGCAACATTTCATCCTTGTTCATCTATTTCACATGAGGTGACTCAAACTCTTCCTCCAGCTTACCTTCTTTCCTTATTCCCACTTTGTCTCCCTTCTGCCCCCCAGCTCCCTTTTTCGATGCAGTGGGGACAAAGTAGTAGCCAACAGGGCATTGACCTAAAACAATAGTTTTATAAGCACAAGCAGCATTTACTATAGAAAGGTATAGAAAAGGACTTCTTCATTCCTTAAGAGGTCACTTTTTAATCTTTAGTTTGGTCAGTTTTGCAAGAGACTCCCTTTTACGTTACAGCAAGTTTTACAGTTTAACTGTAAAAAGAGATTTCTAGCTTCATCGGCAAAATTTTCCTTTAAAATGCTGCCAACAGCATGGGCAGGCTTTGCTTGTCCCACTGAGACAAGATTTTTTGCCTTGGAAGCAAAAACACATTTAGGGGAAGTTTCTTCTTTCTGCAACCCAGATGGATATGTTCATTTCTTAACTCTGTGGAAAAGCTAAAAATAGGGTTTGGTAGCATTAATGAACTGTGATGAATAAATTCTCATAGCCTGACAGAATTATCTCCGTTTTTTTTTTTAGAAAAAAAAATAAGGCCTACTATTCCAATACAACTCCATTACTTGGATTACTTTCTAACCTGAGAGGCATTTATTATAGCCTTATAGTGAAAAAGAACATTACTGGTTAGAGTCCAGATCTGTAAACTTTAACATATCCAAACCATATGTTCTTAAAAGTAGTATTGATGGCAATAATCTATACTAGTATAAATGGTGGATGTGCTGCTACACATGAACAAAAAGGTTTCAGTGGTCCAATCCAATTCTTCACAGAGTCATAAAGGTTTGAAACATTAAACTGGAACAACAGATTACTAGACAACTCTGGAATTAGGAAGTGAGGAATTGGGAATGCAATTTTGGTACTAAGGAAGGCCTCTCAGTGGAACAAGGATTTCCACCCCTCATCTCTAGATTTGTCTTTAGCACTGACGGCGTTCAGAAAACAACTGCAAACCTCTTTGCTATATGATGCCAGATGTATCCTACAGACCACGGTAACTCATTGTCATCCACAGCAGCCCAAATGTCTATCTAATCCAAACCCACTAATGCCAGTGGCTTGCTATCGGTGATGTAGATACGAGACATATCCTTCTAGCTTAATGGAAAAGACTAATAAATAACACAACTCATTCTCGAGAATACTAGGATTTCAAGTGCTATGATACAGCATCCACGTATTTATCCGATTATGTCGTATGTATTCCAGATGCTCTAACATCTAAATACTGTACTTGTATTATATACAGAAGCAATTAACTATAAATATGCAGAGATGCAAATAAAACCACTTCCAAGTTGCTTTGCCACAGTTCAGTTGGGTTTATGTCCATAACTACATCCCTTGTTCTGGCTTCTGAAATTTGCTCCAAGTCAGATTTATGTTTTTTAAGACAGTCAGTTGCAAATTATCATGCGATACAGCCAATGATACAGCTGTAAGCACGAAAGAGGCAGCTTCCAAGCATTCATACTAATTTAAAAGTTATCCCATTTACTCATTGAAGTCAGAAGGTAGCATCAGCCACAAATAAAATTTCAGACCACAAAATGTTCCAATTCTATGAAGAAGATGCAGGATTACAAAAGGGAGCCCCTGGCCACGCTGCCAGTAAGTTCTGGGACAAAATGCCATTATTCACAGGTGGGAGCTGCATGCTGTTGGAGGACGCCATACCGCCTTCAGTGGTTACAGGCAGAAAAACAAACAAACAAACCCCACCACCCACAAAACCAAACACTTTTCAGAAAAGAAACTTTGTGTTGAAGAACAGCTCTGCACTGACACCCTGGAGAAGAAAAGGAAGGAAGAAAGGGCCGAGACAGGGAACTAAAAGTATACTGGCCAGAGCAAGGACTGGGAAGAGAGAGGTGCTGGAGCAAGTGCTACAGTACCAAAAAGATAAGCTATCTGTACATGTACCCATTCTCCTAGATATTCAAATAGTAAAAAAACCAAGAGAACCTCAAACACCCCAAGCAAACAAAAAAAACACCCACCCAAAAAACCCCCAATGAAATCTCTCCACTTCCCCAATATATATATATATAATATATAATCTTGTGAGACTTGTTTCCGACATCAATTTTACATCTAAAATTTTTATGACATTTTATACTCTCCACTCTCCTCCAGTGGTCTCCTCCAGTTCCACCAAATTCCTCTGCCAGGCACACAATGATGCACATTCCAAGCATCCTAAGCATTATCCACACGCTGAGCTCTCAGCTGCAGTTTACAGCTCAACAGTCTAGTGAATGAAGCACCTAAAATCATGCTCTAACAGATGGGAGATTTGGAGAAAGAAAACTAAGACAAGGTCAAGCTTTTTAAGTTTCATCAAAACAACAGAGTTTATCCCTGAGCATAGCTGACAATTATGTTGATAAGCTTAAAAAAAAAAAATCTAGGCAGTTTGCTTCCTCATCCCTTCAGTTCAAGCATTAAAATAGAACTGCTGATGGAAAAAGGAGAGTGAATATTCCTCAATATTGAGTGGTCCAGCCAAAGACACATATTGCTCGTTATCTTTAGGTGATGAGGTTAAAAGAGTCTGGTCCACTTCCGGTATAACCCACAAACTTGAGAATCCAATTACCATTTTAGAGGAAAACATGCCACCATTCTTTCCCTCCTCAATGCTATTACACAAAACCTCTTCCAGCTAAATTCCTTCCAGACCTAGAAAGGCATAGCAAGTTTTCTACAAGTCCTAGAAGGGAAGAAGAAAAAGGCACAAAATCTGCATTACTATCATGAGGTGAAGTCCACTTAAAAAGAAAAAATAATCTGAGAATAGAAGCAAGCGGATTAGTAGCAGAAGACATCTCTATCAGAACAAACTTACTTACATGGTAGATCCTCTCCTCCTGACTGATCCACAGTATTTGAAAATGCTAAAATTCATTTTACCAAAGACAAAGCCAATTCACACCTCTTCTTTGTTTCAACAGGGGTATCGCAGAAATTTTTAACTAACATCATATTCCACTGAAAGAAAATTAAATGCTATGCAAGTGAACAAAAATAAAAGATGGGGAACTGACATAAAACCAGTGATGTAGACATTTACAGCAATCATAGGACCATTCAATAATTTTGATCTGCTACACAATGTTATTTCCTGCCCTAAAATTAAAGCTGGTCTTCAATGGAAAAGAACAGAATTCAGCCTGTATACTCACCAAGCTGATGATGACAAGTAGGAAGTGCTGTTATTGCAGGAAGATGTGGGAACTCACGTGCAACAAAAGGGCAAGTAACCTTTTCATGCTTTTTTGGTTTGGTACACAGACTGCATCCTTTTCCCCGATTTTGGAGGATACAATCAAAGCTGTTCTATCTTCAATCACTAGTATGCACAGATCTCAGAATCTGCTACTTTTGTGACAGCTGTTATAGAAATTTAAATTTATAGAGATACACACCTTCCAAAACAAGAAGTTGCACAATGCATTTACAATACTACAATCTCAGTCTCAGACTACAATTTACATATTCATTTTATAATAAGAAAACATTGTTGAAAACAACAGTAGCTAGTGGTAGCAAGACGTCTCTACTCCCGACTCTTAATAAAAGCAAATGAAGAGGTGCAGGGAGACCAAGCTTTCTAGGTTCATCAGTTAGAAGCCTGGAAAAATGCAATGCAGACAGCAAACTTCTTGTTCATAAGCAGTAAGAGTTACGTTCATTCGATAGTGTGTACCTAAGCCCTTGGCTGGCTGAGGATCTCCACGTCACTGAATGAGACAAACAGATCTGACATCCGTCAAGTTGGTTCATTTTGCTGTTTCTTTCTTCAAGCAATAAATTTGGATGCTCGCTCAATTGTATATGTTGCCATGAACAGAGAGATGCTAAGCAAATTAGAAGAGCCAAATCCTGCTCTCCATTACTCAGATTGAATCCAAGAAGAACCAACATAATTTTAAGCAGTAGTACTTTCCCCATTGCCCTCCTTCATAAAATTAATTTTAGAAAAGTCATAATAATCACCTCTCCTAATCGCTTCAAAAGCAGAGAGTGATCACATAGTCGTGTCTTCTCAACTAAAATATGGTAAATTCTCCAACAGTGAGGAATAAAAGCCTTAATGCTGTGAAAAGTTTGCTCACTACAACTTCAATGCTACATAACATCCATGTGCTACGAACTCTGTATCTCTAAGTACTTGGAAGATTTGCATCATCTTCAGCTCCCCCATTAAGACCCAAGCTCTCTAAATGCTTTAGGAAGAAATGAGTATTTTTAATTAATAAACATGAACTAGAATTCCAGTGTTAAATTTTCACAGGGTAAAAAAAAAAACAAAACAAAAAACAAACAAAAAAAACCAAAACAAAAAACCCCCACAAAACCACAAACAAAACCTTCCTTCACTCATACAGATGTTCTTTCATTTGAAAGTCTCAAATTCACCTCCTATGTCCCCAGACTGCTACCTGTCTCTCACATATAAAAGAGAGGTGTCAATAGGCAAATCACTCTAAATTCAAGAGAGCTCTTTGTTAATCCTTCTACCATTTAAAACCCTATAACACTTTCAAATTTCCTGCTACATAAAGATGCACCTTGTACTGAAGTAACTAGGTTTGAAGGTACAAGAATACTACATGTATTCAGGCAAAATATTGCCCTGAATTCTAATAGACAATATAATACAAATCAGAAATATGCCAACTTTGAATAAATTCTAGCTTAGTGAGTTTAGTTTGAAGGAAAACAGGTAGCCCGAATGTAACAGCCAGTAAGTTAGACACTGATACTAGAAATTATTTTTGAAATTTAAAGTACTTTAAGAGCTTTTTTATGCAGCACTGCTCACCAACAAGGTCCATGAAAAAAAACAAACCAGTAAAATGAAAACATTCAAAACCCAAACAAGAGCTAACCATGATGAGGGAAAGCAGGTAAGTGCAAAGCAGTAACAAGAAATAGCAGATTCCTTTGCCTGTGAGCACTTTCTTTATTCCAGAAGAGCTGGAATAAAGTCCCCTTGAAAGCTTTTGACAGCCATCAATGAATACATTTGATTCAAAAACATAAGGGACATCAAAAGTTAGGAAGACAATTTATTACACATTATTTTCATCATATAAGTTCATTCTTCTACATTTTAAGATGTACAACAAAAATAAAAAACCATTTTCTTCCACTTTTATTCTACAGTAGAAAGTTTAGAATTTTTGATTGCTTTCCATATAATGGAAAGCTATGGTAAATTCTCAGTCTTTTGGTGAAACAAGCCTATCTTGACAGAAGATGCACTGATTTGTTGCTCAAGATACATTAGGAAGCACTTCATTGCTACTTATTTGGTAAAATAAAAAAGAGTTAAATACTCTCTCTTTCTTTCAGGGACATTGTTTATCTTCAATCACATGCTTTCAAAAATATCTAGGATTGTTCCGCTGTAACCTGATCCTTGGCACTTAGAACCAGCTCTGTAAGGGCTGAAAAGCTTTTTATGCTGCTTGTTTCCAGTCCCATCTTTCGTATCTAAAAAGACACAGAAGAAACATTAATTTTCTTTAAAACATCAAAAAACCTCATTAATTATTCTACTTAAAACATTTAGCAAAGCATATGTTTTGTCCTGCATCAACATGTGGCAAAAAACCCACAACTGCATATAGTGCACACTATAAAAACAATTGTATCCAACTTTGCTCAGTTAAGTCTTTCCAGTTAATGTAGTGTCTTGCAGGGAAATATTTAACCATCTTCTAGGCAACTTGTAACTAACGCCAGTTGGAAGTTTTCCAATGAAACAGTCAGAAAGAGAAACTTGGCTGTAAGTTTGTTTTTAATGCATTGATTTCAGCTGAAATTTTTTCAAACCCCAGATGAGGTTTCTGGGCAAAACTTTAAAGATAAATATGAATACATCCAAGAACAGCCAACAGCATGATGAGGAAAGCATTTCAATAGGCTGCAAGAGCCTATGGTTCTAGCCTTGAACTTCCTGGGGGATGAAAACAACTCTACAAATAGAGAGGTTGTTACGAGTCATTTCTTACCCAGAAAATCTATTGCTCTGACAATTAGAAAAATATGGCCACGAGAAAACTAAGAGTACACTGAAAAAGAAAAATCTGGATCTAAATAAAACCATAACGAAATGATTCTGCAAAGGTGTTTGCTGCTGGAACTCTTTGTTATGTTCACGTGTACATTACATTGATTATGAATAATCTATCCCAGTTCAGCTTAAATTCACATTGCAGTGATGTTAGTGCACATAATAGGAATGCCCCACCCCAGACAAAAACTACCAAATAATAGTTCTTGTTAGTAAGATTTCCATACTTCCATCCAAATCATCTTCCTTTGTGATAAGTCTCAGATGTGAGAAAAGCATCTGCTCATACACAGGCATATACCTGTTATAATGCATCAACAGCATCTGCTCATAAACAAGACAACTGCTTGGCAACTGATGACATGGGCTTGCACTTGGAAGTTTGTTTATTTCTATATATAATTTTCAGAAATAAATGAGTACAAAACAGTATGCTTATATAATTTGATGTAGCTACTGCACACATTTCCTGGAATATTTTCTTCTTTTATTTGTTTTGTTATTTAAGGTTTCATATTTGGCATTGAAAAGAACTTACAGTTATGCAGCACAACAAATAAGGCTAACATCTTCAAAGCCCTTGGGAACAGACCCTTGACTATGCAGTAAGTCAAGCCTGGAAATATCCAGAGAGAAGGCAAACAAAAGCAGGGCCATAAAGATGTTTCCATCAGAGCTAAGGAAGGTCCCTGCCCTCTGATCTGTCCTCACAGTGTTTCTTCTTTGTGCTTCTAAGCACTAAGCAGTACTTGAATTTTGAATAATAAGAAATACAAGCTTTGAATTCGTATAAGAAAGGACAGGAAAGCATGCATTGCTCAAGTTGTATCTACAATCACCAAGGTGTGAAGTCACCTCCATTATACAGATGTGAAAAAACAAAGCAAAAACCCCCAAAACCAAAACCACACCAACAAAGCTTTCAAGACCAAAAAACTAAGTCCAGCTTCCCTTTCCTCCTCTATCTCACTCCCTTCCAAAACCAGTAATAAGAGTAAACAAACTTGTTTCTCATAACTTACTTGTTCTCCAAAATACTCAACATCTAGGGCCAGCTGCAGTCGGATTTTGTTATCATCACTCATGCCCCCATTTGTACCAACAGGGTTTGAAGTTGCAGTTCTTCTGGCTTGCTTCAACCTTTTTAGGCTCTCTTCCATTTTCTTCACAGAACTTAGCACATCAGATACAGTTTCATAATACCTAAATTAAGGAAGATTAATGAGAAAGAAAAAAATTACACTTTTACAGAAAAGCCTACTTCATACACATCAGTACATCACTGGCCCTGAGAAAAATGCTGAACAATGCTGGGAGGAATGGTTTTCCTTGAGAGGAAGCTACTTATGTTTCCATCAATATCAATTAATCGGTATTTCCATCATTAGTTCTAGAGGTCAATCTGAAGATTACTACTCAGTGCTGAAGCCTCCTTCTCATCACAACATTTTTTACCTGCTCAAGATGTTTGAACTCAATAGAGGCCAAGGAATGCAATTGCTCAAATTTCAAACAGCCTGAATCAGCCTCTATTTACAACCAATAGAGCGCTAAGTAAATTTCCGTTTACAAACAGGACAAGAATAACAGCCTGAAAGACCAAAAAATACATAGTTTTAGACAAGTTCTAGAAGCGTACATGTATATTAGAGCATGCAAGTGTACATCAGTCAGAAGTGCCTATTTCTAAAATGAAGAAACTGATCTAAACAGGACTCTCAGGAAGTTGGCAGGAAAAGTCAGAAGAACACTAATACCAAGTTAGAAATGGTATAGATGGAATAAAACATTGCTTCCCACATACGGCGATCCACACTAAAGATAGCATAGCAGCAAATGAGGTAAACAAATCAACTAATCAACAAAATTTCAAAAAGCCTTCATGAAATCCCATGCCTAAATGGGAGAGGCATAATATCATATAAATTAACTAACAGATGCCCAGGACAGCAAGTTGTTAAGAATAGCTAAGAGGAGAAAATAGAGCAACAATGGGAAATTAGAAGATCCATAAGAGAAGTGACCAGATTGAGCTATGTTCTATAATTTGCTAAAATCTGTAACTTCCAAAGAGCCTCTCTATGACAGTGATGAAACTATTACTGTAAGAATTAAGGAAGTTGAAAGAATCTTCCTGATGCTTACTTTTAAACAGGGAGGCCACAGAAAGCAGGCAAGCTTTTTTAAGAAATAATTAGATAGGAATGTCTAAAGAAAAAGTGCTTGCCAGTGCCATGGAAACTGTTTCAAGATACCATTCTACAAAAAGTAAAAGTATACCAATAAAAGTCAACCATGCTCTCTTTTCATATCTTGGTATTTCCCAGTCCCACTCACTTGTGAAGACTTCCTACTTCTGCTGTACTTAGAAGTTCACCTGCCATTAAGCAAATTTAGTCCTTAGTGATTTTTAACGAGAATTTATGCTCTCTTCTGTTTTTCTCATTTGAATGCGAGAAGATATTGTCGCAGCAGGAAATTAAATTAATTACTTGCCTTTGCATTCTCAATGAAGAAATGACAAGATTACTACATTTAAGAAATTCTTTGTCTCTTCTCGTTTAGTTAGGATAAGACATTTTAAAACAAAGTGATAAAAACAGTAACAACAAATCACAAAACCAGAATTCAACAGAAAGATCTAAAGAATTAACACATGAACCTGCCAAACCTATCCCTGTATTTAACCACTACCACTGTGTTTAACCTAGCACTTAAGTCAGTTTGGTAACGCTGACACGGAAAGTGGGAAACTGCTTTTTGGGGGAAAAAAAAGCTCTGGATGGATCCAAGGAACTACAGAACAGCTACTTACTTTGTGTGGCGTCACCAGATTCACTGAAGCTTTAAAAGCAAGGCTTAGGAATCACAGAGGGGTAGATAGACAGACAAGAATTCACTCTAAGATATTTTAGCTCTACAAGCATGTGACTTGACATTCCAGAAATCTTTGGAGTCCTTTAGCAATGTTACTTAAACAAACATAACTGCTATGGGTTAAGAGTAAGCTTCTTTTTATGGACTAATAGCTGGTTAAAAGAAGAGACACCAAGCTTGAATAGGCAGTTTTTGTGCAAAATGGAAGTGACCAGTGGAATCCAGACCAATCTATGCTTAGCCCTGTCCAAAATACTTAGGAATAATTTTAAGGACAGTTAGTGAATATTTCAGTGTCAAAACTGTCTTATAATTTTAAGCTTATTCTGAATAATCAAAAAAGTGACTGCAAAGTCCTGCAGATGCAGATGGGCATTAATAAGAGGTGCCAGAAGTGGAGCAGCAGGGAGAGATAAAGAGGCGAAGGGCAGGAAAGAACTCACGTTCTGACTACAATTTAAAGCCTCAGTATTATCTGGGTAATTCTCAGAAAACATCAACCCAATGCTCAGCAGCAGTCAACAGACAAGACAAGATGCTATGAATTATTAGGAAAACCATGTAAGAACAGACAGAAATCACCAGCATCACACTTTAACCTGTATGGACTCTTCTGATCATACCACCTATGACCAGAAAGGACAAAGAAAAACAGCAAACAACAGCTATAAAATGGGAAGAGGAAACATCAAAATAGGCTAAAGGGACTCTTTAGTCTGAAGCAAGATTACAGATATATATAAAATTACAGCTTACACAAGGAATACATTGTCCATAATGCAAGAAGTAGGGGGTATCCAGTGAAATTATCTGGCAGAACTTCCAAACAAAAGCAAGTATTGCTTTCTCATGTTACACAGTTTACATGTGTAACGCAACATTCCACAGCAGTATGAATTTAAGATACAGTTAGACAAACAGACAGAAACAAAATCCATTAATCCATTAAGGAACTTAATGCAGATGGATATTCATGCTCAAGAAGTCTTCAAGATGCTAACTAGGAAACAGATCTATTAAAGAAAGCATTGCTTTATGACTGCCTTATTAAACTGTGAACAGTTAGCTCTTCAAGAGCTAAAAAAATCCAAAGGTGTGGGTTTTTTTTCAAACCACTAAAAAGTTGGATAATCATTAAATACATTAAAAAAGTCAAAGGAAAATAGAACTCAAGTTTCTTGAAAACGCAACCATTGTTCACTAAAAATAACATGAGGCTAAGGTCTTACATCAATTCTGAGACAAAATGCAAGTTTTTAGTTCTCTATTGCATTACTAGAGCTAAACAATTTTTCAAATGCCCTATCCACAATGCCACGGTTTGCACAGATCTGAGCAGAAGTCAGGTCTCTGGATTCCCTGCCCTGCTTTTCATTTGCTGAATACACAACACCAGAATAAATCTGAAGAAACATACTCTGCCAAAAGAGGGTATATTCTTGTTTTCTTTACAGTTGTGTTAATTCACAGTGTTTTGGTTTCTTCCTGTACCCAATTCAGTGAACACTGGAATTTTTAATTAATGCAAAGAATGCTCTGTATTGTTGTCTTACTTCTGTGTGCTTTCAGAGAGGGCACCTTCCAACCATTGATGAATCATGGGCTGTTTCAATATATTCTTGTATTCGTTCTGCAGTCGGTAGAAGGGCTTAAGAGCACTGTCAACATAAGGTGAAGCTTTAGTTGGCACCTCCTGGTAGATGACAGAGAAACAAGTTGGGGAAAAAGAACCAGTAATTTACTTACTGAAAGCATCAACACCAGATTATAGCACATATATAAAATGCTAAGCCTGTACAGCAAATAGATACATACTCCAGCAAATAGATACATACTCCATTCACGACATACCAGTGAAGAGGTCATCATACACAGGAAAGACACCATCACAAAATAATTCAGTAGTGTTATACAATGCGATATAATATAGAACAAGGTTCAAAATGACCAAAGCTTTTTGAGAGATGCCACTCCTATTATCCTGGGCATGATCCTGAATGCACTTTCTGCTCACGCTGATTTCAGAGCTGAAATCAGACTGAGCAGGCTCAGTGTCCACAACAGCCTATTATGTCTTTGTTAAAATACCTACTATTTCGTACTATACTTCACCAAACTGAAGACATTGTTCCTTCTGTTCTTATACCATCCTGCTCCCTCAGTGTATTTTCCAGAAGAATGCTTTTGGGATAACTAATATCCCCTCACTATCTTCTTCTCAGCTAGTTTTGGTTGCAGAATGCTTCATCTCTCCAGGGATGATTCACACATAGCTTGAGTGAACCTCATGCATTGCAAAGCAACAGAACATATCCTGGGTACACAAAATCCCTGACACCTGAAACACTTCATTAAACTCTTAGAGTTCCAAATTTTAGAACTTGGCCAAGCAGGAGTCTTTGCACATCCGATTCCTGCAAAGACTATCCTCGTGCCAAATTCTGAATTCTGCTGAAAAATCAAAGTATTAGAACACAGTAAAAATAAAGTTGCCAGAACTTATCATGACTGTAATAACGTACCTTGTCTACCCAAGTCGTCTCACTCCTGTTTATCAGCTGAGGCTTTGCATCACAAAGCCAGTTAGACGGATGGCCAAGAGAGCAGTGCCGTCACACTCATGGAGTACGGAGCTCAAGCTAGCAACTTGACTGAACTGAAGGTGGATAGGTCCTGTGTCTTTGTTTTGGCACAGTTAGCCCACCATCTGCTTAAACATCCTATGGACAACTGAGAGATGATGGCAGTCCACTAAATCACTGTGCAGAGTTTGCTTTCAGATAACTGAGCTAAGCAGTGTACACTTGTTGGGTTTTTCACCCTACTTGGACTTACATACTTTGTTCTACTCTAAGTAAAAATATTCTCTGCTAAAGACAGAACAATCTAGTCACTACATAGATGAATTTATTAGCCTTGAGGTTGTTTCTTCTTTTTAAATACAATTTCTGATTAAGTATGTCCTTAAAACTAAGTGAGAAACCGTAGTAATAAACTGAAGTAATAAACTACTCCCCCAGGAATAATTTCTCTTCTGGCTTGCCCTAAATGTTTACCACCCCAAAAAAATTTAATATCCTTGAAAGAAGTAGACTTAACAGCTCTAATTTTTTCCATTTAGCCGTTGAAAAAGTACAGCATTGCTGGTAACAGCTCAGTTTCTTCATGATAGCCAGGAAAGTGCTTTTGATTTTGGTGAGCCAAGGCAACCCTCCCCCCACCCCCAACCAAAAACACCCCACAAACAAGTAGGAAGAGAGAGCAAGGGGAGAGGGGTGAATGGGAAAGAACTGTGGCCTTGCACATTTCAGCCTGCCTTCTGTGTTCAAATTAAGCAAGGATGTAGTAGTTTGTGGTTCCTGTTACTCTAATTTTTCTCTATTGCCTGAATGATACCAATAACTACCAACACAACTGTGCAGACAGATTGGCAAAGGCAAGTCACAGTAGTAGAACAAGCCAAGATCAGACAATCGGTTTTGTACTGTATTTCACCATAACTTTTTATTAGTTTCTCAGCAAATTACTCTTTTTAGCCATTCCCATCTTGTTCCTCTGTGCAAGAGACTTCTTGAATCAAATCCAAGCAGCTAGCTCACTGGGAAGAAGTTTCTTGACATAGCAGGCAGAAGTGTCATTCTCCCAAAAGAAGCTTGCCACTCAGGAGCACTGCATCTTATGGTATATGCCATGACATGAGGGAAACACATTTATTCTCATTAACCCTTTTTCTTTTGCACATCAACAGTTCTACTCCTTGTCCTTCCATCTCAGGCCTGTGCCCTCATCGTTACCCTACCTAAAATTTTGAAAATACCATTTTTTTTTCCTTTGCAATGAGGTAAACAGTAAATCACTAAATTATCTCAAGGTATTTAATAGGGCTCTTGACCGTCAAGCAGATATGGACAGGCCTGAAGGACTCATGAATGTACTGCCCAGTTAACATTCTAAGCATAGGCCTTTTTGAGATTTTTTTTTTATCTGCAACCAGCACTGACCTTATTGGTTCTCCTATATAATCTTGGAACTTCCAGTGCACTCTTCAGGTAAGCGAAGGAGGACTCACTGAGGTCCTGGATAATCCTGTTATTCAAGGTAGGCACACAGGCTGACAAAGAAGTCTTTGAGTCTTCCAAGGCTCCTATTGAAGTAAAAATACTAAAGTTTAAACTAAGCTACCCTGCCCAATCACCCCAATCTCACTCACTATCCTAGGTGGCTATTGGTGTCAAATACAGGATGCTTACTAAATAAATACACACCAGCCATTTATAAAACATCACCACCAACGAGGGAAGGAAAGAAAAAAGGGGTAAAGTAACATTCTCCTGGTTCACAGGTTTTTCAGTATTACCAATGTATCAAGGGGCTTGAATCAAAAGGCTCCGACCTACCAAGGAAACTGTGGTTGTGGAATTCTTTCTCACAGTACCTAAATTCCCTATGGATTGACTGGAACATGCTTAACTCACAGTTGTGATTGATGACAGACCATCTACTGAGTGAGGGATGTGCACAAGCTCCTACCTCTCTTATGGACTTGGACATCTACCAATAATCCTGATTTACAGATTTAAGTGGAATTCACAGCACAGAACTTCTGGCTATACTTGAAGACAGGGACTAGTTCATTCATCCAGCTACATGTCTGGCTTGAATTACTAAATTAAAATCAGACTCCATGTTTCACATAAAAAATGATCAGATTAAAAAAAAAAAAACACAGAAAAAAAGAGGCTAAAATATTTAATTGCTTCTGTCCTCTGAAGTTAAGGTATTTAACTATGAAACTTTGATAACTCTCCTCCTTACATGATTCATCAGGTCAAAGAGACAAAAATCTTTTTAGAAAAATATTTATTTCAACTGGATAATGGAAAGCCTCTCCTTACTTCTTTCCCATTTTCTTTACAAGTAGGAGTTTAAAGATATGATATCAATCTTCAAACGTTTTCCAGACTCAACATGTCTGTTCAGGATAGTTTCTATTTAACGATTTAAACCTAAAGCAACCTTAATTAAGTAACAAAAATGATAGTATTTTCAAATTTTTCATTGTAAATAATGAAACTATGTGTAAAAGCTGCTTTTGTTTGGTTGGCAGAGGGGGTTTGGGAGAAAGAGGAAAGAGACTGAATTCAGCCTCTCAGCTTTACCTGCAATACAAGATATGTTCTTGAAGCCAATCATTTCAAGTTTTGGTTTAATCACTTCTAAGATGTCAGGAATCTGAACAAAAAAAAACCAAAAGAGATACAATCATGTTATAAACATATTTTAATTATGTGCATCCAGTGCATCAAAAGACACCTTCAATCTTTTCTAGATTTTTACTGCATTTATGGGAAATCAGTACTAGAAGAATACAATATTCATGAGAATTAAGGCCTATGCACTAAATCCCCTACCCTATTGTCCTCAGAGGAAATCATTTAGAATTAACAAAATATTAAAACCCAGATGCAACTTACAACTTCACAAATTACAGAAAATTCAGCCTTATTGACCAAAAATACACGAAGTCATCCCTACTGGAAGAAAATTAATACCATGCATCTCTTTTCAAGATTCTGGATCATTAATAAAGTATAATCATGATGATAAAACCTTTTTCAACCTCAAAGACTAAAACCATTAAACATTTAAAAGAGAACATAATACTAAAGCTGAATATTGCACCACACTCCAAGCTGCCACAGAAATTTAACTAGCAAAGGTAATACCCTGGCAAAGTGACACTTTGCACCAAAAATGAGCAGAAACATATTATTTTAGGGGTTAAGTCCAGCAGCTACTGATAAAAAGTGTTTAAATATCTGAAGTGGTTTCTCTGTAATCTGCCATTCCAAATAAGCAGAGAGTAGACCATTTATTTCAGGTGATATTTTCTGTATCAGACTACTCCAGTTTTAGCATTTAAAATAAATTTTAATTTAAAATTAAATTAAATTTTTTAAAAAAAAAAAATTTTAAACAATTTAATGTCCTTAACAAGATGCCAAACAATATTGGCACATAGATCAACGAAGACGCTTTTGTAAGTAAAGTCACAAGCACAAACCTGATCCTGGAGTTTGTCCAGATCTGCAGCAACATACACCAACTGAGTACTAGATATAGAAGGCAATGGCTGACTTTCTAGAGAAGATCCGTTCCCTTGGTCCTCGCTAGGGTTGAGGCTTACAGAAGATTCCTTTCTACCAACTGGCACAGATTTTTTGCCTTCCTTTGTATTCTCACTGGAAATGGGCCTTAAAGAAACCTGAAACATCAAATGGAGATGTGAACCCTAGCAATAGGGAAGGCAGTTAAAGTTGGACAAACAGAAACAGTATAGGATTTGTAAATTCTTAGCATTAGAATGCCACACTTACAAGGGATATTAGCATTCCTAAATTCTGTTAAAAAAAAGATATTTTTAAAACATTTTTTTGTGCACTAAGGAGTTGGATAATTTGGAGCAAATCTGTCACTATAGTAGAGGGCAGTCCAGTCCTACAGCAATTTTCACCTGTGTGGTGTTCAAATGAACTACTGCACTGGAGGAATGTGCAAGACAAAAAATTTGATCATTACCTGCTTTGCAGAAACACAGTTTATTTTCATATGCTGGAATACAAAAAATCATAACCACTTACTGCTGTCAAAAAACCTTTTTCTCCCACCTCCTCAAGCCCTCTGCTGTCAGGCACATGCTTCACTCAACTACTCTGTTTTAACTCTGGTACTTATCAGTAGTGATCATGAGCCAATTTAGCTAAGAGAACTGAGTCATTGAGTCTTAAGAAAATGATAAAGGGAGATCTTCCTGCTGTCTTCAACTACCTAAGGGGCATGTATAGTGAAGATGGATCAGACTTTTCCTTGAGGTACAGCGACAGAGTAAGAGGCAATGGATATGCAAGGGAAATTCTGATCAAATATGAGGAAAAAGTGGTCAGTCATTGGACCAGAGTTCCCAGAGAGGTGTGAAATCGCCATCTTTGGATATACTCAAAATGCAACTTGAAAAAGCTCTGCGCAACCTTATCTAAGCTGACCCTGTTTTGAGCAGGAATTGGGACCAAATGACCTCCAGAAGTCCCTTTAAATCCCAATTATTCTATCATACTGTCTTTCTGTGACACAAGGAACAGGGGGAAACTTGTATGGCTGGGAGCAGGGAGTAGAAGAGCAAAGCACAACCTCTCCTGCTCAGAAGCAGGGAATAATTGATGTTGAGTCAATTGCCCATGAAACTTCCAGTTTTACAGTCTCAAAACTGAGCAACTGATCTGGATTAATTTACCCTTTTTTTTTTTTTTTTGCAGGGTTAGTTTTCACCTGGCTCGATTTCACAACCTCATTCACTGTATCAGCAAGTAAATGCTTACACAAACAGAAAAAAACCAAAAGTTTGTGGCTACTTCTTTCAGTGGCAGAGGCAGCCTTAAGCGTACATGGAAGTACAACCTTGGCAACCATCAGCCAGCAATACCGCAGCAGCACCGATATTTGTGGTTAATAACATAATTTGCAGTGATACTTTTTATAAAACAAACTCATGAACTGGTTGAAAGTGTTCTTGTTACAGAATGCTAAGTTCAGGAAAAAAGCGCTTAAAAAGAGGTCACATAGTTCGTTTCAAAAGGTGTCTTATTGATGGACATACCCAATCACCAAAACCATAAGCATGCTGTTCTCTTACCTCACCAATGAACACAGAGTAGCGTGCCAAAATCTGCAGACTAAGTTTCCACAGACGGTGTGCTAATAATGGTAAAAACATTTGATCTGACCAGCACTTCAGAAGACTCATCCAGACCATGTGAGTGGCCAAAAGACAGTATGAGCTGCCAGCTAGAAACAATGAGGCAACAAAGATCAAGTTCCTAAGCACATTTTTAAAAGATGTAACATCAGTGTAATTTCATTACCCGAGATCTACAAAAAAAAAAAAAAAAAAAAAAAGTCTTCCAAAGAGACGCAATCACAAGCAAAGGGGATTTATTAAGCATTGTCTGAAACAAACTCTTAAAATATTAGCTCCTCATTGCTTTAGATTCCAAATTCCACTAAGTCTTGCTGTAGCTGTGCAGGCAAAAGCAACAAATGTGAATTTCCCTGCAAGAAAGGCAGGAACAGCTTGGCTAAATAATCCACTTCAGGAGATAATATTTCCAGGATAATTTTTGGCTGCCTTATGAGGAAGTTATTTTACACATCCTTGCCAGCCATAACAGTGATACTCCCTTAGCACTAAACTACTGCTCCTGTCACAGTTATACCTGAGATATCTGCTAGAAATATTTTTTTAAAACACAATAGGAATATCCATATTTAAACCAAATACTTTTAAAGCAGTTCATGCACTAACATTTTATAGCATACAATTAGAGAGCTAAGGAATGCATCTGCAAGTTCCAGGCAAACGCCTTGAAGTGGTAGGATTTATGCATTTCGTCTCCATTAAGATTTTTTTCTCCTTGCTCTCTTCAGAGAGCATGTGTGTGTTTATACACACACACACACATATATTTATGTTGCTCTTAGCTGCCTTCTTCGTAAGTATTTACTCTTAACTGAAGTAAGTTTTTCTGATTGTAATATACTTCTAATGAATATATCAGGTTTTCCCTTCCACTCTAATCCTTCCTGTGCATACCTCCTCATCTGCTCATAAATCAATGTATGTTTTTGGAGCAGACACCAACACTTGCTATAAACCATAGCAAGCCTAAATGCTGCCAACAGATAGTCATTTTCACCTCTATATAGCCCTAGAACAATTAAGAAAAATATGCCCCAATAACACAGCATAACCTTTTGGTTGTCACTTAGAGGATGCCAAATGCCAATTTAGTTCCTTCTTGCACTGAGAGGATAGTTCCACAAATATGTTAATAGCTGCTGCCAAAAGGGGTTTTTTAGTACGTAAAGTGATCACTGAACAGTACTTTCATATTGCCTTCTCTATAAAAATGTATTATACTGTTTAATCAGTTCATCAGAAAACAGAAAGCTTATGTGAACCCGCAGTATGCATGTTACTAAATACTCAATAGACAGGCAGTAACCACTGCTACTTATACCACTGATTCCTTCACAACAGAGAAATTATTTCTTGCAATAAAAGTTTACCTGGTGCTTCCTCTAGTGTATCTGAAAGTGCTTCTTCTAAGGCCCCTGCTATTTCTCTGAATCTGAAAGACAGAAAAGTTTTTAATATTACAATTCAACAATTGCTTAAATTGATGCCTAAACATTTTTTCAATGTTTATTTCAATATTGTTTCAATGTGCTATCAATGCACATACACAGATTTTAAATGTGGGGTTATTTTTGCCGAACATAAATTGGGATATAAACCAGACCAACGTTCAAACACGTGAAAGAGAACCTTTGACATTTTACGGGCAGATACGAAACTTATACTTTGGGAAATTATTAAAGTCACGGTTGCAAACATTATCAAAATGATAGTTCACAGAGTGTCAAGTCCTCAGCTTTTTTGAGGAGTGAAGTTTGTTACTGTTTTTAAACTAAAAGTGAACACATTGTCTCATACTTGCTTTAGCTGACCTTCAGATATGTCATGTGACACTGGAGCCTTTGGCTTTCTACATGTTTGTTAGTGAACAGTGGCATAAGGTTCTGCAAACAATTCTGTACCTGATAAAAATCAATAGCTCCTCACTATTGATGAGGAATGCCTAGGATGCCTTGACCCCCTTTTTTTAAAAATCGACCTTTCAAAAAAGTAAAAAAAATCCCACCTCCCCAATTTTTTAGGTATAGCAGCAAAGTTAATATTAAAACCTCTCATATTTTTCCATATTTAAAGCATATTGGATAAACAACACAGCATTTCCCTCATCTAAAAATTGTCAAGCAAGAGCTGCACAAAATTCTTCTTTAACCAGGTTTTTCCTCTAAATGCTGAAACAAAGCTATCATTTTAAGCTCCCCTACAGAAAGTTCTATTGTCATTGGTTTTCCCTGCTTTTACAGCATCATAGCAATTCTGTAAGCCTTTCTATCAAACTTACTGATTATGAACCTGTAGGACTCCCCTTAAAGCCTCTTAACTGTCATTTCCAGATCAGAATGGGGGCTCATCTAGCTTTTCTTGTTCCAACTCCTAATGGTCTAGATGCACGTTTAGCAACTAAATGTATTTTAGAAATATCTGTGAAATGGCTTCGAAACCTCTTTCCTGTCTATGCACCACTTCCACTGACAAAGCAGTGTCTTTAAGTCTTACAGTGAAAAGAATTAGAGAATGGAATCAGATTTTTAACAATGACATCATTTTTGCTGAATGCTTCTTACATAGGAAAAAAATTTCCCCAATGTGGGGTTCACTACAGTTCCACAATCAGTTGTACTGACATAGTTGAAGGAGTGGCACGGGAAGGAGTTACTGGGGCTGTTTATGCCAGCACTGCTACAGAAGAAATGCCTGTACATCCATCTGTTCCTCAAAGGATCGTTTGTAAAGGCTTTAGTGAGGGCTGATTGTTCTGGGTAATTTCTGTAATTGAAAAAAGAAAAACCCCCACAATCTTAACTATAAATGCCATAGTGTGAGATAATACTTCAATAAAAATCCTGTATGACTTAAGGATATTAACATACATCAAAGAAAAAGCTTCTCTGATATATATAATGAATATGTTGCATTATTTTTACAATCGTGCACTGAAGAATTCATGGGCACTTCCGAAAGTTATCAGATTATTCCAATATATAGGAATAATATGGTGAAAGATGAACCATCTGCTGTTATCCAACCATTTATCGAAATAGTGCACTATTTAGATTTACAGTAATCTTGGACTAAAGGAAAATGATTATTTTTTAAAGTTTTTTTAATCAGTCAGAGCTCAAAATAACCTAATGGGAAAGAACATTTTTGAACAGGAAGAATATGCTGAAGCTCCATTTCAATTTTATTAGCAAGAGTATCAAAGTTTGATGAAGTGGTCACTTATTAGAAAAGTTGCACATTCAAACAAAAGGGGCAGACTCATTGGCCTATTAATGATATACATCTGTTAAAAGGTTCATAATGGCTACAGTTCCATGGACACTTTTAGTCTGTGCACTCAGCACTGCTACTGTAGTAAGTACTCCTGCCCTTTCCCTTGGGCCAGCACCAGTATTTGTACAGTTAAGTGCTTTGGAGAAATTGGAGTTGAATGTCAGTCTTTTTTTTTGCCCAGGGTAACAGATCCTCATATCAGTTCACTACACAGCTGCAGAAACAGATGTGCAAGCAAAAAACCAAACCAGGATGTCAGAGGCTGGGGCTCTCATTTTACCAGACACAGTGAACCCCAAAACATTAACACCCTGCTCCCAGCCCCATGCTCCTGTCACTTATCTTATATTAGCTCCAGCACTCATAAGATCCCTGGATGGAATTTTCAGCAGCAATGCAGATTTATCCTGGATTAAAGAAACTGTATAAATGTGGCTATGGTTGTATTATTATTGCCAGTTATAGAACCATGCAATAAAAAAGGCCACTAAAGTGATCCAGGTGAAAAATAAACATCAACTTATCTCCGCTCTCTTTTGGGAATTCTACACACCCCCACCCCCTTTTCTTTTTTTTTTTTAAGAGACTCTCGGAAGGTTTTGGACCAAGAGAGATCACACACAGCACACTTAGGTCATAGCGGACTCCATCAATGGTTCTCTTTCTTGCCTGGAAGCTTGCTATCCAGTCCTAAAATCAGATGTGCAGACTACACTTTCTAGAAATATGGTTTTACATTTTATTTTGTTCATTAAAATTCTAGCATTACTAGAATTAAAATGGTGCTTTCTTGGGTGTCTCTGCTGTCTTCTAGCTGCAAGATCTGTAAAAGGTCATACTACAGGTACATCCAACCTGCTGGAAAAGTAAGCTAAAACTTACTACTTAGCTCCTCAGGAAAAGGGAATAGTAGGGCAATCTTTGGGAAGGCAATGCTACAAGACCCAGCACTTTACAGAGTACATCCTGTGAGACAAAAAGGATGTCAGAAACATGGCTAGATGTGGAAAAGCTACCAGTTGTCAAGTCCTTTAATTCTATATTTCTAAGAAGAAAGACTTCTTCCCTCATAGTAAGTATTCCTCTGGATTTGCACAAGTAGCATCCTTCAACATACAGTTTAGTTCCAGAGACACTGGAGAAAAACAATGTGAAACAAGATTTCAAGACTTATCCAGATCTGTTCCTGAAAGTCTTATGAGTAGCATATCAAATTCAGCGTAACAACAACACAGTACATATTGAAGAGTAGCTGGCTGTGACAGTTACTTGACTTAGTAATTAAATTCTTAATTTGACTTCTACTATGATTTGTGGACAAGTAAAACTTTGAACAATGAGGAGATCTGACCCTAAGCCACATCATCTTGCTGTGACTGAACTCTACTTTTGAAAGAGCGAACAAAAAAATGCACACTAACCTTATTTGAAAATATACAGGCAAATTCCATTTGTTGTTAAAGCTGTGGTAAGAGGGATGAGATCTTAACCGTTTCACGCTGGCCTGGGAGCCACATTGTCGTTCAAATTTCCGTACAAAATCCATACTAGTAGTGTACTTCTGCAGAAAGAGAAAGAGCATTCTGATCACACACAAGGTCCCAGCAAACAAGGAAGGCCACCACCCATTCAGCAGAATTCTTGTATCATACTACAGTTAAGCTCGAGGTTCAGAGTGGACTGACACTGCCCCCATCACCTAAGAATACAAGGCTAAAATTCTGGATTGCAGTGAAACCAAAATAAATTAACTAGTAGGTGTTATTCTATGATAAGAAAAGCTAGTGCAGGACGCTTCTAAAAAGCATCTAAAAGTTGTCCAAGTACCCTGAACAAGCAGAACTGATCAGAGAGATGCATCAGTATTTCTGAGCCGAATCACTGGGGTGGAACAACAGTGCTGCACAGTACTAAGAACAGAATCAGTCACAGGAGATAAAGGGATACAACAATAGGAATAATCAGGAACAAAACCCAGAAGTACACATAACCAAACACACACGAGAATGAAAGCAGGATATTTTTTCTGTTTTATAGGACCTGTATAATAGGAATGTCTAGATTTCGTTTCCCTAAAAATACGTTTAGCAAATACCAAATATTTGCAGAAGAACTTCAAACAATTTCAGATAAACTAACTTTATCCAGTGTATACTTCTAATAAGATGTTTACAAATAGTATTAAGTCAGTTGCAAGCAAAGAGAAATTATATTAATCCTCAAATGCACTGTGGGCTTACTCTCAACAGTAACTTATTAACACCCTGAAAATAATGAAATAATAAATTAAATCATATACAAAGCAGAAAGCCAAACATTTAAGTGAAAACCAGAAGCAAAACAGTGCATAAAAGTATTATTTCACACAAAACAGACCTTGTTAACAGAACACAAAGGTTATGTAAATCAATTTAAAATCAATTTCAAAATCAAAATACAGCTACAGTAAAATCTACCTCTCTGCAATGAAAAACAGTTTGGCTTACATGCAAGTTTCTTCTATTAAAAAAACAGAAAACAGCCATAAAACCTATCACACATGCTCATTAAGCCACTGATGAATTAATGAAATAAGCCTGACTAAATGTCTCAGTGCTTCTGACTTCATTGCAGTAAGAGCAGCAGCAGCGCTGTAGCAGCAAAGCTTTTACCACAATCCAGCGTACTGTCAGTGATGCAATTTTGCCTCTTACGAACCTGTAAAACATTCTCAGGAGAAGCTCCTGAGTCGCTGCTTACAGGTTCTGCTCTCAGAAACCCTGCTGCTACCACAGGACACGCACTGGGAGGTGATTTGAGACAGCCAGCATGGCTTCACCAGGGGAAAGTCCTGCCTGACCAACCTAGTGGCATTCTATGATGGAGTGATTACATCAGTGGACAAGGGAAAAGCTATGGATGTCGTCTATCTGGACTTCTACAAGGCCTTTGTCATGGTCTCCCACAACATCTTTCTCTCTAGACTGGAGAGATACGGATTTGATGGGTGGACTGTTCAGTGGATGAGGAATTGGTTGGACTGGTCACATGCAGAGCGTAGTGGTCAATGACTCCATGTCCAGATGGAGATCAGTGACAAGTGGCGTCTCTCAGGGGTCTGTATTGGGACCAGTACTGTTTAATATCTTCATTAATGACATAGACAGTGGGATCAAGGTCATGCTCAGCAAGTCTACAGACAACACCAAGCTGAGTGGTGCAGTTGACACGCCTGAGGGACAGGATGCCACCCAGAGGGACCTGGATAAGCTGAAGAAGTGGGCCCATGTGAACCTCATGAGGTTCAACAAGGCCAAGTGCAAGGTCCTGCACCTGGGTCAGGGCAACCCCCGGTATCAGTACAGGCTGGGGGATAAAAGGATTGAGAGCAGCCCTGCTGAGAAGGACTTGGGGGTACTGGTGGATGAAAAGCTGGACATGAGCCGACAATGTGCGCTCACAGCCCAGAAGGCCAAACGTATCCTGGGCTGCATCAAAAGAAGCGTGGCCAGCAGGTCAAGGGAGGTGATTCTGCCCCTCTACTCTGCTCTGGTGAGACCCCACCTGCAGTCCTGTGTCCAGCTCTGGAGTCCTCGGCACAGGAAAGACCTGTTGGAGCGAGTCCAGAGGAGTGCCACAAAAATGATCAGGGGGCTGGAACGCCTCTCCTATGAAGAAAGGCTGAGAGAGTTGGGGTTCTTCAGCCTGCAGAAGAGAAGGCTCTGGGGAGACCTTATAGCAGCCTTTCAGTACTTAAAGGGGGCTTATAGGAGAGATGGGGACAAAATTTTTAGTAGGGCCTGTCGTGATAGGACAAGGGTTAATGGTTTTAAACTAAAAGAGGGTAGATTTAGACCAGATATAAGGAAGGAACTTTTTACAATGAGGGTGGTGAAACACTGGCACAGGTTACCCAGAGAGGTGGTAGATGCCCCATCCCTGGAAACATTCAAGGTCAGGTTGGACAGGGCTCTGAGCAACCTGCTCTAGTTGAAGATGTCCCTGCTCATTGCAGGCGGGATTGGACTAGATGACCTTTAAAGGTCCCTTCCAACCCAAACTATTCTATGATTCTATGACATGGGCATGCTTTTGTGTTGTTTATCTCTGTTGTAACTTTCTGTTAAAGGTATAATTACAGCATATTTTTCTTGTGACATGGCAGCTTCAGTGTGTCAAGATGGTATTCTGGAAATTGCACACAAAAGCTTTTAGGTAACTACTTTTCTCCCAACGTGGCTGTATCTATAGCACAATGGAATCATAAAAGGTATGGAAGTTAAATCCAGAATGAATGTCAGACTAGTGCTCTTTCAGGTCTCCTTTCTTAGAGAATAAACCCAGCACTGTAAAAAGGCAAACAAGCCGTTAATGCTGTGCTACCTTAAGTATTAGTCAGAGATGTAAACCAAACACTCTGAAAAGACCTAACGCTTTCAAAATAGAAGACAACTCAAGAGACATTTTTCTAGTTATCGATAACATTATATCCAAGAGAAGGAACTAACTGCAAGATTGGTTCTCATTTCAGCTTCCAGGATTGGATTGTTGACTGCATGAAGTTATTTAAGAGAAGCTAAAGTGGGAAACAAAATGGAGCAATTTTCAAACAGAGGAATCTAAACTTAACAGTCTCAAATGAATGTTTAGGGATAAAAGAAGTATTCTTTTCAAATGCCTGTAAATCTACAAATCTGATTCAGAAATAAGGGCACAACAACCTGAACCAATTTTTTAAAAAAACTCTGCACAAGTAAATAGTTATTTTAACATACATGCTTAACACTGCCAGTCTGATTTTTACAGGTTTTAAAAAAAATATTTTTCCATTCCCCTCCTCTACATCTAAAAACCTCCTAGCAGATAATATTGCATATTCAAACTTTTCAGCATTAAACCTATACATATATACATATGCAAACAAACCTGGAGAAAAAGACTTTTCTGCATTTCTATCAACCTAGAAAATAGAGATAGAAGATTACTGTCTAAAATCTGTGTTGCATTACTTGGATTATTAGCAGAAACAATTTTAAAGGTTCCCCCCCCCCCTTAATTCAGAACTACTCCTATTAGTCTTTAGATAGACATAATAGCATTTTTACACTTGGCATTTCAACTTCATATTGATTTTTAGATAAAATATTTTAATGATTTAGACTCTGAGTCACTTAAGTAGTCAAAAGCAGTCTGGAAAGTACTTTAGACTTACTACATGATTTACTTGAAAGTCATGAAGGGGTTGGGTTTATATGGTTTTGTTTGTTTGTTTGTTTGAAATAAACACAATGTCACTGTTGGTCAATATCAGCTTAATATAAGACGACAGCCTTTTAAAAGTAATTCATTTAAAACAGCAAACCCAGCTTTTCTGAAGATAAAACACATTCTTGTGTCAACCAAGCAGCACAGACGACAAAAGCCCAGCACAGCTCACAATTTCCAGTATGCAGGACATCAGGTGAAAGCTTCAAGAGTGACTGAAACTTTATGGAAAATTACTTATTCTCACAGGGGAGGGGGAACATCCTATAGTGTCATTTCCATGGCATTACCACAACTTTCTTTAACATCCATTTAATTTGCTTCTTATTCAGAGCCGGCCCTGCAAACATTCACTGTCATACCTCCTGCCTTCAATTACTCAATGTATCTGTATGAAAGAGATCTTAAATTCCAAGAAAAATGTAAGTATTTAGTAAAAGCAGTTTTGCACGAACACAGGAGGAATCATTTGTCTTATAAACCTCCACCGGCACTCCAACATTTCCCCAAGTCATTTGTCCTGATCTGCCTACTATGGCTTCCTTCAGACAATTTATCACTGCCTGCCATCTCCATCTTGAAAATAAAAGGTTTCACACTAATCATAAGTCAAGCTGCAATAAAAAAAAAAATCAAAATATTCCAGCAATCATAGTTAAACACAGACAGACTGGACATGAAGAAAAGCAGAAAGCTCATATTTTCTACTTGTGACATACCAATAAAGTACTGCCAGAGCCAATCTTCATACTAGACCAAGAAATCTGTTTCAACATTAGTAAAAAATGATATTTTAGAGGCAGAGCAGCACTGCCAATGATGAAAATACAAGAGTGACAAGTACTTTAAATTCATTTTATAACGTAAGCTTGCTTCATAATTGGTTGTGATACCAGAGAAAATACTTCTTTTACGTTCTAAACCTTATCACACTGCCTCCAAGTATTTTTATTTCTTTTAGTTAACTTGTGTTTCTAATCACAACATAATATGCAGTACTGAAAGAGAGCAAAAGCTAAAACAAGCAAGTGCAAGAAAAGAATTTTTTTAACCTTCCCATAGTATAGGGCAAGTTATAATCCAGGTGTTTAATTAACATGACAGCCCTTCCTATACAGAAGTCCCAGTCTTGGGTGAACATTGGAGTCATCCACTCCTGCCTTCATTCATGTTGCAATACTACAACTAAGAACGAACATTACTCCTAAAACAAATACTAAGCCCAAATTCACATGACTAAATGGCTTCCAATAACTTCCGGATGAGCTTTCCTGACAAACTTGAGGGGAGAATTAATTACTACGAAAATTAAATCAAGTAATTTGAGATAACCTCCTCTTCAGAGGATGCAACATCATGAACTTACAGGAAAAGCAGCAGGGAAAAAGCTAGAGAACATGACTCATTCAATTCTTGTGTGTGTCAAAGGAATCACAAATGGAAAAAATTAAAATTAATTACCTCATGAAACACATCTGGGTTTCCAGGGTTAAACAGTGATGGCAATTTCTCTTCTAAACCGTGTACTATTTCTGGCCACACTGAATTCACTAAGAAATCATATCCAGGAACAATATCTGCTTTTTCACTGAAATAAAATTGCAATTATTCCATGGTTATATTTTACCACCAAGCTTCTATTTGGAGATAGGGATAACTAAAAAGACATGCACTGCATTAGACAAAACGCAATTAAGTTTTTTTACGTAGGTATGCTGACTCCCTTAAACTATTCTTCCTTCCAGGTTTCCTATCTGATCCCACAGTCTCATCAAATGCAAGGTATTTTTTATAACTCTCAAAGTGTTTTAAAATTTTATCAGTTATATATTTTGCAAGTGTATTCTGGAAAATGAGTACATTTCAGCTGAGAACTCCAATTCTTACTTGTATATTTCAAGTTCTAACAGCTCTAAACTTCAAAGAGGTACCAAGTAGGAGTAATGTGACTAATGCAATGGAAAGAAGCAGAACTTTTTCATAATAGTTCCAAGCTGTATTTATGCATGATATTGTGCTTCAAAGCAAAAGATTAAAAGCTACGTTGATTACGAAAATTTATAAATTGAGAGCAGAAGAGAGACAAGCATTTAATTCCAGTTCAGTACACCACAGTACAAAGTAGAAACATTCCATTATTAAGAAGAAAGATTAAAACTTGCTGAGGGGTTAAAAGAATTGAAATGTTAGTAAAACTCAGGAGTCATAAAAAGCTCAGCAATGGATGACTAATTAGAAAAGTAATTCTGTAGTCCCTAGGGGCTACATCCATAGTTCTGCTAATTACAGCAGTCTACTATATTAACCAGCCTGCAAACAGATGAATAAATGGATACAATTCAGTAGACTTTTTAAATAGTAGACTATTTAAACTTCAAAACAGGCAATTTAATTGCGTAAGGAATTAAGCACTTTTGGAGAAGACAGTGGACGCACTACACAAATCAATTAAACCTCTAGTTCCAGTACTTAAAATAAATCAGTCAAACCTCTGGGGATCATCCCCACTTTTCTGATGTACACAAACAACCCAACTTTTGAACTTATATTTTTTAATCGCTTTATTATGCCCTCCTCCTTGGATGAAGTGTACAATCATGTTTCATGGATTCAATAAACCAAGGTATCTGACACATTGTATTATGAACAGTACTTAATTCTACTACTGAAATACAGGATTCTCTCTCCCCTCCCCTGAAGGTCCGGGCTGCAGGACCGAGAAAGTTTGTTCACTGTTTTGTTTTGAAAAACACAGACACGAGAGAAATCAAACTTGACTATGAATCTTCAGGAAAGGCCAGATAAGCCGTTTGCATATGGAAACTAATTATGCAAAGCATTTCAAAAGTATTTGATACTTGCTGTAACTTTTGTGCAACCAAAAGAAACTCCAAGGTATTTACCTTGAAATAGCTCCCCCTGTTACTTCACGCAGTAGACGGCAATGATGAGGAACAAACTCCAATAGTTTATTGTACATAGCCTGAAGGCCATTAGGATGAGATTGAACGTACTGTTCCACAATCACCTGCCGGGAAGAGTTCAGTGTTAAATGTCAGAAAAGTGAATACGAAATACTGTAATGCAAGACTCACAGTCTACTCACTCAAAACTCCTAACACCATAACCCCAAATATTGTGATAGTCACTATATTACTTTTTTATATTATAGTTTCCAAGTATAACTTGCCAGCTTGAATTATTACTTCCTTTAATGCAGCACTCTAACTGGCAAGATTGGCCACAAGAATGGGAATGAGCTCCTTGCTTTTAAATGTTAGCCACCATGTCTGGCTTCCCACCCACTGCACACATCACTGTCCCCTGAAGCAGTCTGTGAGGTTAAACGGGTGACTGGCAAAAGCTAATCAAACCTCAGAATAAAGTCAAAAATCTACTAAATTTAGAGCTTGTTGGTCCAATCCCAAATGCAGGTAAGCCAATAGCCAAGAATCTTCTGTGACAATGCTAAGCCTTTAACACAGCTAGCAAAGCAGTCTGTCAGGACAGTACCTCATATCCAGCGAAAAGGAATAATCTCTGCCATCAAGAGAAGATAGACAGTAGTTGGACAATACAGGAAAAGAACAGTAGCTTATATTTCTTGGTATTCTCCCACCTGTCTGAACACTTTTGCCTCTTGCTACATAAACAAGCGGAACAGTGCAGAAGTGGGGAAAGAATAGACACTGAGAAAACTGAGAGGGGAAGACGACCTGTCCCTCACTGTAGCAGTTGCTCCCAAAGGAAGCCTGTCCTTAAGGGAGACTCCCTTTCCCATCCAAAAGCCAGGAGCTGCCTTTGCTTTGTAAATCTGTGTGCGTACAAAGTAAAACCAGAATAATTTTAAATGTTTCCTTTTCAACAGCAGAAAAGAAACATCCTACTGACAATGACACACAGCTCAGGTGTTATCAGACATACTATTCTTTCACAGGGAAGGGAAAGGTAACAATTCCATCTCTTGGCTGCTGAAGACATACTGAGTAAAAAAAAGGTAATTTCTTTTCCCTATCTTGATTTAGAAGAACAGCAAAAGTTATACAGATCAACTCTTCACTTGCCTTGGTTGGGAACACCGTGGCAAACGGACAGTAAATGGACAAAGGAAGCAAATACCTTAAGGTCACTTCTGCATTTATGTTCAGAAAGGCACATCAGTGTAAGAAAAAGCAACTGTATTATTGCCTACAGAAACATATTCAATACTTTTAGAAACAATATTTACATTGCTTTTATAGGTCTTAATAAAAGCATTAACTCTACACTATAACCAGTCTCATTTTTTTGTAAAATATCAGTGGAGAACGAACTGTTTTAAATATCCTGAAAGCAGAAAACAGTACCTCATATCATAACATGCCTCTTATGGTTTACCGAGCAAAGAGAATGTTATTAAACATCTCAATTTAAAGAGTAATGGCAGTAAAAGAAAATCTTGACAGCAAAGGGAAAGATACATCAATAGCATAACTTGGGACTCAAAGCCACTGAAAAGTACTACATGTTACAGAGGCAACGATGAGGGGAAGATTTATGCTGCCTTCTATTAACGTGTATAAATTCAAGCAAGTGTATATTTGCAATTGCCAAGGCAGCTCTTGTACTTTACAGTTTTTCCTCCCCACAGCAGCAGGAAAATTAATACTGCTGAAAGATTCATAATGCTAGTTTTAGAACAACTACTTTATAGCCCTGGCACTGGCCCAGTTTAACAACTTCTTTAAGGACAGTGATTTTAATGTATTTATGAAATACTCTGACAATCTATTGAAAGCAAGGGAAACTTCCTGCAACAGGGCAATCAGTTAGCACTAGTAATTATATCGTAAATATAATTCAGATCTCAGTAGGGAACAAATATCTTCTGAAATGATACGGAATCGTTACCTGACCTGGACATAATTCCCAACACACTGATGAAAAGGGTCAAAAGAAGTCTTGGTATTATAGCAACATCACTTCAGCACAAACCTGGTTTATCAAGTCATTTCAAACACGGCAGACTATCAAATATCTTAAAATGAATTTTCAGATTTTTACTTGAACCTTGAAACTAGAGTTACCATAATATAATTGTAGGGCCTTAAAAATGTTTTCAGTGGCAACTGTGGGTGTGCTGACATACAAGAAAAATTGAGCACAACTGACTGACTTTCTGACTGTTACACTACTGTGGCAGGTTACTGTGTGAGCTTTTTTTTGGAGGAATTACATTATCATCAACCACAACAAAAAGAAAAAAAGTAGCGTAGACTAGTTCAGGCCAGAAGAATTGGTAAGAACAAATAGTGCTACAAAAAGGTGAGGAACCATTTTACAGATAGCAGCAAAAGTTGCACTGTCAAGAGAATTAGCAGAAAGTCCCCTAATTTCAGAAAATTCAATCAGTACTTTGTGATTGGTCCAACTTGTTACTGTAAACTGATGGCCTACTAAAATCAGTTTCTCATGGATTGAGACACTGGCCATCTGACACATTTTTCCTCACCAGACAACAGCAAATGCTTCCCAAACAAACTGTTCCTGCTAATGTCCTGGTTACAGCAGGGAACTGCAGAAACTGCTTCTTCATACAATGGGAAAAAAAGGGCATTGCACCATTTTTGCTGCATTTGTGTGCTACTGAGCCAGCCATCAAGAAACAGAAACCCCAGATCTGATCCAATTCCCAGAGATGCACCCTGGTCCAGAAGAAATTGGATTTTACTCCAGTCATATGCTTGGTTTAAGGTTTGTTTTTGGATTCCTCACCCCAAGAAAAATATAGGTGAGAAAAAGAATCCCAACTGGATATAACCTGAAATGGGTGACAGGCAGACAGAGAATTCCTCTGCCCTTTTTTCTTAAATAGCAACAACAAACAAATTGACGTTGTCTTGGTGCTCAGTTCTCCTGCTCTCTCCACAAAGGCATTCTGAAGCTTCTAAATAAAGCTGGAGGTTAACAGGAAAAAGAAGCACGTTTGCAAATCAATTCCATTTTTTAGGATTCTTGATTTTGTCTTACCTCATCTACATAAGGTTTTACAAGCACTTGACCAACTAATGCCTCAGCATCTCGTGTTTTGTCAATTGTTGCATAAGTGCGAAGACAGTGACGTATTATGTCAACATTTGAAGTCTGAAGGCCTTCCAAGAGCAGCCCTTCCAGAGACTGCTGCAACATAGCTGTTATTCCAGCTATACGCTATGAAGAGAAACAAAATATAGTAATAAAAAAACAAAAGCAAAGCCTTGCCATCACTGCTGAAGAAAATTCTTCCCGAAATACCTAATTCAGCTTTCCATTTTCATTTGAAAGGTGCTTAAGTTTTGATAACTGTCAGCATTAAATGAATATTAACACAAGCTTAATGGGTTACTGATGCTTTTTAACACAGTATTTATTATAATAAGGTTAAAAGGCAATTATTTTCTTTTGTATGTTGTAAGTTATGCGGTAACTTATCTAAGGTCCCCTTTATCCTGAAGAAATCGGTCAATAATTGTTCCTTGTTCAACTGAACCACTGTATGTGATAATACACAAAAGCTTCACAACAAGTCACCAGGGATAACAACTGTGGCATTTACCCGTCACTGTCAAAAACTAAAACGATAGTGTGTTCCCAGCACTACTTGTCAAATTACTGCAAACCAAAGACATAGAGAGACACTGGCAAAAAAAAACAAAAAAAATGACATGCCATTAGATTCCTTCTGGCTTCTGCTAAACAGCTGCTTCAGTCAACATATATTCTGCCATTTGCTAACCATTTTTCCTCATCTCCTGCAACATCTCTTCCACTAGATCCCACTCATTGCTGTACTACCTGCAGTTATACTCCTGGTCCAAGATGGTCCCTATATTTGAAGCAAGTTCAGTAACACACATTAATTTAATCAGAACTGACCTACCAATTTAACGAGTCAAATTTTTTCTCTGGCCTTTTGCATGCTATAATGTATCCATTCATCCTAAAATGATTCTTTAAATGGCCACAGAATTTGTCCTGAACATGCAAAGCCCGTAACCCAATTGCTGACTAGTCATGAAAACTGATAACCCTTCGCAACAACAGGTACAAGACAGAAGCCCTGGCAAGCATCATTAAGGAAGCCACATGACAAAGTAACAAAGGTCCTCCCACCATAAATACTATCCTGTTGCTCACACTTGTGTTGCTATCCACATTTGAGAACTCAGTGGCCAGAGCAGTCTTGTAAACTGCCCATGAATCAACATGGTACCATGGCAGTCTTGAGCTGAAACATGTTTATATTGCCAATAGACATACATAATAAAAAACTGGAACTATGAACTACCTTGCTAGCTCGAAAGTCATCAAGAATGTCAGCTCCATGTTAATTAGCTTAAAGCATTACCCCATCTCCATATTCACATTATTCATACTATCTACCTTTAAGCACCAGTCTTCATTTGTTCCCTCGCTTCAGTGAATAGACAAAAGAAAAAAAAGGTCAATTCATCTTTTACAGTAGACAGTTATTACAAGCAGGATATTAGGGAGATAAGCCTACCGGCCTGAACAACCACAGTTAGGCAACAAATTTCACCAAAAGACAAAGTTGAATATCTTCAAGCCAGCCACTTTGTAGGCACATTCCATTTATATTCTGGTTTGTACACTGCAGCTAACAAAACCAACACAAATCTGTAGAACTAGACTTCAATATCAGCAAGCAAACAAACTGCAGCATACATTAGGTTGACAAAAATGTCTGTGTTATTTCCTACTCTTATTCTAAGTAATTTATCCTAAAGAAGTTAGCAAACAAAGCATAAACCCTTAGAAGAAGCAATACTTCTGGTCAACTGATAAAAATGACCTCTTGAAACTCATTTTCCCCCATAAATTAATTCAATAAAACTCTGTGGAAACAGGCATTTGTCTTCCAATTATATTGGTTTTGCTTGATCCTACAATCATGCAATACTTACTGGTCTCACTTTGTCCAAAAGGGGCATTCCTTTGCTTTGTACTGCATGAAATTGTAGTTGATTAAATTCTGTGGCAATTCTCTCTAAAACCTGTCCAGTTGAAAGTGGGCTAGAAGAGAGATGATACAAAATGAGAATACACAGTTAGATCCTTTCAAACCAATTCACTTTCACCTGCAGCAGACAGATAATGCTCTCCCCCAATTTTTGTGGTTTAATCTAAGAATTCTGATTCTACAATTATTGCAATCATGCAATAGTAATCTGGAACAGACTACATAATTAGAGTTGTTTTGGAGCTACTAAGATATAAAATAGGTGAAGCAGAAGCAGAGAGGAACATAACAAGCTGCCTCAGCAGCATGAAGCGCTGTTTTCTACATGGTAGTGCTGCTTATTGTCACATGAAAAGGCAGCCTTACAGCTCATACTGCAGTAAGCGCTCTTCACCATCCAGATTTGTTTCTTATTTCCCTTTTCTGTTATGCGGTAAAACTAATGACAGCTATCTCTACAGAAACAGTCCTACCCTCCTCAGGTCTATATAATTAGCCAAATTTTCAGCCACTCGAGTACAATCTTGCTTTGAAACATGATTCTGCAAAGTGCATCACCCTGACTGAAAACATTTGCGTACGCTTTGTCCCTCTAGGTATCAATCTATCCTTCTGTCTGCCTCCCGCAACTCATTACCACGTGATCCAGCGCACTAAACTGAAGAGACAGTTTCACATTCAAACAGGTTCATGAAATTGTCTTTTTCCTCCAGCGTAATTTGCACTTGCATCCCAGTCAATTATTTCAAGCGCGTAGCTGGTACGTAAGTTCCAAAACTGGCTGAAAGACATCTTCCATCCCGCAGCAAAGGCAGAGAGAGAGGACACTTTCCATGAAGTTGTTAAAAAACAAAACCTGTGAGTCGGACTGGAATTTGTCACAAACTTTCCTTCTACCAGAAGTATTACATGGGTGGTTTGCCTGCCTCAGACTATTCTTGCAGCAGTCCTTTCAGTTATATGTATGCAGGGAAAACAAGAAAAGCTATTTCCCATTTTACTGCTAAATGATATTGAAATAAACTGTACGGCAGAGAGTATTTCAGACATGACGGGATTAGTGACTTCCAAGAAAAAAAAAAATAATTATTGCATGCAGACTTCAAAAAGCACACGTTTACTGAAAGCACTACAAGTAATTCACAACTTTGGAGGCTGAGCTACGTATTCTGTGAATGACCAGTTTGCCAAAGACTAAACCTGAGAAAATACTAAAATAACAGTCACTTATTCCATCAGAATTACATTTCTAAAGATATATCCTAACATTTGTAAATTCATCTACATCAATACCACGAAATTAAGTTAGTCCCCTCAATTACAAACAAAACTGAACATTTACATATTTTTTACCTGTTTCCCTCTAATGAGGACAATTCTTTAGTGCCTTGGGAATGTAGAATCTTTTCAATTTTCTCAACAGACTGAATAACATGAATAAGTCTCAGGACACACATCTGTAATTAAAGAAAAATTTTTCATGTCTGACCTCAATCCCAATTTACATTACCTAACAACCCTGAAGATATTTTGGATGGTTTTTTCCTGCCCCCCCACCTCCCGGTGTTAAGTTCTCTCCCTCCATCTTAATACTTGAGTCATGTCTCAGTTCAAGTATTGCTCACGTAAGTCCATAAAACCCCACAAACAATGTTTGTCGCAGATGTAGAACAGCTGTTCTTATCCGATTTTTACCAAGTTAAGCACAAAGACAAATGTTAGTTCCTCCCCCTCATATAGAAATTAAACTCCTGTATTTCAATTACATTCATAATAAGCCAGTTTATATAATACAATCAGAAACATGAGTAACTGTAATTAAAAAAAGCCAACCAAACCAAACAGAGATGTTTTTGGCAAATAAAGTAAAATAAAGATTTATGATCAACTAGACACTGTAAAAATTAAGTCTGTCAACCAAAACTTCAGTCATTATTTGTACAAGCAATATCCTGCACAGTGTGCATCTAGACAGCCTAAAACTTTTAAAATTTCATTTTCTCTGGCTTAATGGCAAAAAAAAAGTTGCCCTAATGAGGATCTTTCCAAGGTAATTATTTGTCTGTTGTACCTTTTTTCTTCTAATATCTTCCTGTTTAGTCATTCGGTCATCTACTGCTTGAATTCCTTCACTGACACACGACTTAAGACTCTGCGAGAGAGAAAGTCAGTATGAAAAGTTGGCTTCCCACTTAAGGTTTAAAAAAACCTTAACTCAAAACTCAAAAATCTAAACTTAAAACTGGAGACAGATTAATAAGAATATAGGATAAATAAAAGCTACAGTACATCAACAGCTCTCTAAGTGAAAAAAAACAGAAATAAGACTAAATAACTGAAAGTATAACCTGCTCCTAAAGTACTGCCACCACAAGTATCATTTCAACCAGAAGCGTTCTTTTAGTACCTTACAGAGAACAAATCACCTTTCACCTAGAAATAAGCAATAAAACCAATATGATTTTATGTCTTGAAACTGAAGTTATAAATAAGATTTAAGCAGCATTTTTTACATAATTATTTCTCTATGCTGACTGTGAACCTATTTTCTGTTTCAGATATCAAGGCTAAGATATTTTGAAGACACATTTATGCAGCAAACATCCCTTTGAACCAGCTGCCAAGATGAACAAAAACTGCCCTTCACTAAATACCAAGTCACTGTGGAAGACTCAGAATAAGACCGACCTTCAGGAGAGTGATCTTTTATGTTTAAACCACAGGACTGAGCAAAAAAGTCCTTAGCAGGACTGTGTTGCACCTGATTTATTTACTACCATCTTTAAGTTACTCAAATATTAAAACAGTTCAATATTTCACCGTATACGTGTCTTGCAGGAGATCATTCATTTATCACATTTAAGAAATCCTTCATCTCTTCATTAAAAGGCACTACAGAAAATGTAAATTTACTGCTACTACAACTGCTTGAAAACACGCCTCTCCTACTACCACTCTAAGAAGTCAATTTTCAAAGAGAAGTTTATTATAATAATTATTAACATGTATAAAAGACATTCTATATATCATATGAAAGTGAGCTGAATTTTACCAAGCCGTGTATAATGATTGTTTTGAGCATACCATAACTTCTTCCCTTAACTGTCCCAAGGGTACTGAAAGCTGATTAAGGGCCTTGTCCATGCCAACCTAAAGAAATTACCATAAAAACATTTATGACATATATCACGTAAGTTCATATGTGAATTACTAACAAAGTCTATCATTTCACAGATACTAAAAGAGAACCGAGAAATGATACCTCCCTTTATAGTCTCCAGTTTTAAATGCAATGCAAAAATGTTACCTCAAATACAGGGATAAAGATATCAGATTGCTTGTCACACAAAGCCAAAAATGAAAGAAAACTTGGACCTATGGAAGTTTTTCTTTGAATAAAAATGTTAAATCTCACTCTTTGAACCTATATAATTGGATCCTGGATGAACTGGAGTAAAAGAGCAGGATACACAGTGAACAAGACATTTTAATACGAAAATCATTAAAATCTTCAGTCAAGTGGGTTGAGTTTTTTTAAGATATATTGACTGTATAGTAAATTTAAAGATTCCTAAAAGAATTCCTCAGAATGGCCTGATTTGTATCTTTGCTAGTCAATTTTAATGATTTATTTACTTCAATTTTACAGCTACTAGCAGTTTTTAAAAAAAGTTTGCCTTGAGTCTAACTTCCTAATGAATTGATTTTTTAAAGACAAAAGCATATATCTAAAACATTTATTATGGGCCAATAGCAATTCTGTACAGTAGCTATATTCTACAATAACGGTCTTTCAGTTTCTCTCAGTGCGAGGGGTCACATTTAAGATGCCTTAAATCTAATAATGCCAAAATACAAGCCATATACTTTTCATATGAAAAACAAAAATCATACTAAAACATGTTAAGGCTGAACTACATAGTACAACTTAATAAGACTTACTAGATTTGTTGAGAGATTAACAAAATCTGCATAGTCCTTATTTATGAGTTCTACCATTGCAGTTTTAAGGAGTTTGTAATAGAGCTCCAGATCCTCTCTGAGCTCTTCCAACTGCACGCGTTTCCTGCAGTCTGACACAAAGTGATCAACATCAAAATCCGGCTGAAAATGAAACAGGAAAGAGAGAAGGATGTAAGCAAAAAGTTCAAACCAGGAATGCACCCTACCCCACCCCTAAAATAAAGTATTCCATATGCCAGTGAGCTGACCAAACTGAAGTACTGAGGGGCAAAAAGGCTGCTTAATGGAGTACTTTCCAATGTTCCAAAGTCTTGGTCTTGAATCTCAAAAGCACACAATGTTGTGGGTCAGACTACTGAAAGGCTAGCTCTCCAAAATACAAGGTTGTATATTGCCTGCATACACTTAAAAAAAAAAAAAAAACAACAACAAAAATAAAAAACAACAACAAAAAAACCCCAACCAAACAAAAGTCGAAATACACCATTAAGAACTACTTTAAGCTCTCCAAGCAATGAGGCCCGAATGCTGGTTATGAGTCTATCTGCAGCTTGGCTTCAAACCACGCCGGGTGTGACTTGGAGGAAGTCCGGCTCGGGTCTGCCCTCGGAGGTGAGCTGCAGCACCCAGCCCGGGCCCGGGACAGAGACGCGCAGATCACCCGGTTGCAAACCTGCCGGCTCTCTCCTCGGGCAGCCCCCCCTGCTCCGCCGCTCAGACTCCCTTTCAGTCTCGCCAGACTTGGACGCAACCCCTGCTTGGATGCAACCGCAGAGGTGCGAGCCGCCTGGCTTTGCAAACGGCCCGGATCCCCCTTTCAGTGACAGGCTTAGCGTTCTCCGGGGCCTCAGCCCGGGGAAAGAGCCGCGGCGGAGCTAAAAGACCCCGACCAAGGCTCCGGGCCCCTCTCACTCCCGCCGGGAACCGGCCAGCCCCCGCCTCAGGAGCCCCCCCAAGGCACCCCGGACCCGCAGCGCCCTTCCGCAGCCCGTCTGCCTCGGCAGCCGCACCCACCTTCATGAACTCGTCCTTGTCAAAGCAGAGGTTCTCGGGGCCCCGCGGCAGGTTCATCTTCTTCGCCTCCATGACCGGCTCCGGCCCGGCCCGGCCTGCCAGGCCCAACGCGGCGGCAGGACCCGCCGCTGCCACAGCAACGCCTCCTCCGCCAGCACGGCACCGCCTGGCATCGGCGGGGCGGGCCAGAGCCTGCGCCAAGAGAAGCGCAGCAGCCGCCCGCCGCCGCGGCAGCGCCCCCTGGAGGGCTCCGAGCGGCCCTGCAGGCGGCAACGGCGCGAGGGTGGCAGGGATCTCAAAATGGCGTGGCGGGGCGGCAGGGGAGGCTTGTGTGGGCCGACGTGTGGGGCACGGCCCTTTAAAGCTGGCCTACCCAGCCTCTTCGGAGGCCGCCCTCTGGAGTCAGGGGAGCTGGGCTGTGCTGCTGAAGTGGGCGCCTGGTGCCCCACAGTGGGCACCAAGCACATTAAAGTGACCGAATCACGTAAAACTGCAGGGGCCAGCTGTCAGGGCCCAGGGCACAAGCCATGGAGACCCTGGGCTGCGCAGGTGGGAAGGGGCTCCAGGGGACGGTACGGTGCAGCCCCCTGTCCCTGAGCAGGGTCACCCAGAGCCGGCGGCCTCGGGCCACGTCCCCTCAGGGTTTGGGTGTCGCCAGAGGTGGAGGCCCCGCAGCCTCTCTGGGCAAGCTGTGCCAGGGTCTGGCCACTCTTAACAGCCAAAAAAGCTTTTCCTTATGTTTAAATTTATTGCAGTTTGTGCCCACATGGTCTTGAGTAACAGGAATTGAGTCAGAGCATAATTTACCTCCTCCATCCTTCGGCTTTTCAGCAGACTCTTCAGTTAGCATCTTGTTTCCTTCAAAATCTTTTGTTCAAGGTCGCTTATGCCTTAGTGAAGACAAATTTAGCTCTAAAAAGCCTCCCTGCTGTCACTTGCATTTCTGTTTGCCGCCTCAGGATGGAAGACGGCAAACAATCTCGTTCCTCGCATGTACATTTTATGGATTTAATTTTGTCTCGGTGAGCTCAAACGAGCAGCAAGCCCAGCGCCTTACCAAAGAGTTGTAAGGGCACATCCGCTGTAGCTCTGCCGGTTGCGCCATGGGCAAGGGCGGAGAAGACTCCCTGGGCCCGATGGACGTGGGTTCAGTGGCGTTGCAGTGCTACGCTGGGCTGGAGACCCCCAGACCTCCTGGGCAGCCAGCGTTTCAGCAGGGCCAACGCGTACATCCCCACCTAACTCCATCAGCGCTGCCGCAGAGCCTGGCTGGGCTGTATAACCAGCAACGATTCATGCCAGTGATTCATGGCTGGCGCCGAGTTCGTTAGGACTTCCCTGAGTTATTAGAAGTGTGAGGAGCCGAGCAGTTCAGTGATGGCTGGCTGGCTGGCCTCTTGTGTGCTAATTGCCTCTGCTTGCTTTCACCCTGTCCCTTTGGAAAGTTCTTCAAGACTGACATATTTCATGGTGTCCAACCCTCTCAGAGATCTCAAATGTGGGCAGGTATGGTTTATAGTTGTCACGTGTTGTCAGGTAGAGAGCAGAAAAGACACATCCACCACATAAATCCACACTGGCACTTTTTTGCAATAACTATGACTGTATGTATCAGATCAAAAAGGTTTTCTTATGTTGTGATATTTAAATGTCTACATTCTGGTACAGGAACAAAGCTACATTACTGCTCAGGTATCTTTTTAATTTAATGAGCTGGATGCTTGAAATTAAAATTCTAACCAGTTTTTAATGTTAACTCCATAACAAAGGAGTTACACTTACTTTTTTAAGGTCTTATTAGCTAAGACAAATCTTGGTGTAAAAAGACCTACTGTTGCCATTTATGTTTTTGTTTACAAAGCTCTAATTACAAAGTTCCTTGAGGAAATAAAAAGTATGCTTCCACTTGAATTTGTTTATTGATGAGCTCTTTACACTCTTTGTATTTATTGATATCATTGTAAATTAAATATGAAGTTCATGGAATTTAATTATTTACCAATGGAAACGGCAATATAACAATTTCAGTAAGTTAATAGTAAAACCAGAATTAGGACTTATGGGTTATTTCCACACGCTGTCCCTGAACAGCCATCTTCACCTGGGGCAGTGGTGCACAAAGTAAAGTTTCTTCAAGACGGAAGAGACTAGCAAACCAGTGGGGGAATCAGCCATTCCAAAGAGTCATATGAAGCTCTCTTTACTTCCACTATTTTTGTGCTAGGATTACTTAGTTCATTTCTTCTACAAGCCCCTTCGTCCCTTTCCTTTCCTGACTCTCGTCACTGTCATTCCAAGATTTCCAGGTTTCGAAAACACAGTTTTAAACTCTTTTTTCCATCATCCTTTCCCAACCACGAAGACATGACACTTCGTAATTTCTTGTGAAAACTGCAATCACTATTTTATCTGCAGTTTTTGGATAACATGTCATTAATGGACCCAGTAGATGAATGAAGAGAGAGCATCTGAAAGTCTGTCTCAGTATTATTGCTATTATCTGAATAGGGATGATGTAGGTACCAGAGGGTAGAAGAGCTACTTTTAGCTTTTCTGTGGGTGCTGAATTTTAAAGATTCCAGCATCTCTTCTTATTCTCAAATAAAGAACATTTCAAGGGATGCATAATGATATGACAAATGATGTTTCATATAATTGTATCATCATTTTCCTGAAGGCTGCCAATGACTAATCCACTATCTTGGAAATACTGCTATTCCAGTATATATCAGTTAAATTGGGAAGGAAAGCAGCTAGGTTTACCTCCCACCACATTTTTAAGATTTCTCTGTGGTTTTATTACTTTAAAAAGCTGAAGGCTTTGTGTACGATTTATGATAAAGGAGAAAAGTGTGACAGTGAGAAGTATGCAGGGACAGAGATACTACAATTAATTTGTGGTAGACACTCCAGGTACCAAGAACCTTCAGGAAATGTAGATAGTATTAGACAAACTAACGTGCCAGTACTGATTAATTATTTTTAATATCTTGCCTTTCTAAAATGATATCTCCATCAATGTATCATTTGGCTGTCTGGCAAACTTGTGGAAGAAAAGTTCTGTGTTAACTGCTTTCAGTAGATGTTAAAATCAATGAACACCAATTAATAAATAGAAGTTCAAGGCAGAAAAGGGTATTTTCCCAAGATTGACATCTTACTGAGTGCCTTTATTTTGTTTTATTTTGGGAATGGAATTGCTTACATGAATAAAAGTAGAAGAGTTTATGTCCCTGGTTGCAGTCCTGAACACGGAAGTCAGTGAGTGAATGCTACTGATTTCTGTGATAACTGTCAGTCACCGCAACATGTGCCTAACTCCAAAGGTGTGAATAATCCTACTGCATCCAGTGAGGCTGCAGTCATGCTTAAAAAAGCCTTGGTCCTAAATGAACAAGGTAAAGAAGTTGTTTGCAAATTCCTTGAGTAGTGGGTCTTGGAAAACTATAAAATGCAGTACTGCCCTTTTTTGTGATTATATGAAAATAGTATTTTATATGTATGATATAAACAAACATACATCTTGACATAAGAAAGCAATTTGTTGCAGTAAGAACAATCATTCCCTGAAATAACCTCCCCAGAGACGTGGTGAAGTCATCATTGCTGGAGGTTTGCAAGATGCGATTGGAAAGGGTGCTAGATGATCTCATCTAGGCTCCCTTTCCCATGAAAGGTTGGACCAGATGATCTCCGGAGGTCCCTTCCAACCTGGGCTGTTCTGAGTCTATGATTCTATGATACATGCTGTAAGATCTATAGTGAGTATATGTAAGATGTAGAACTGCAGTATGAAAATGGAGCAGCTTAAAACATGTTTTGAACATATATCATGTTAAAATATTGCAGAATCATCCCCTTTCCCTGATGTGTTAAGTACAGAATAATACTTTACATCAAAGATATGTTGAGTACAGAGAGATGAGGAGGGAGGGAGGCAGGAGGGGAGGCAGGGAAGGAGGAAGCTTCAGCTCTCTCATGCTTGAGTTGCCATGCCCAAACAAATCATAGCATAAAGAGCTGCTTAACATGACATCCTACCTCAGTGCCCCAAATAATAACTAAAAAAAGGCTGTGGGTTTCCACCTCCTCCTCCTGACATGCTCACAATGACAGTGAGGAAAGGTCTCAAAATGGGACTTAATTATTTTGAGTTCATCTGAAAATTTCTTCTGGGTTGTTGACTTCTCAGCTGGCTAGTTGGAGTTCAATGATATCCCAGGCAGCATAGAAGTAGCAAAACTGAAACTGAGGTAACTACCTATGTCTGATTCAGTGGACTCTTACCCAAAATTCAGGGACCATAAACTTATTTCCATCAGAAGAGTTGTTTATTTCTTTGATAACATTCTTACTACAATGAAGTACAAAAGCTTACCTTCTTTAAGACAAGAGAATTAGAACAACAGCACAATGTATTTGTTTGGAGATCCAAAAGTGCCTGTTAAGCTTTTCATCAGGATTGCAGTATTCATGAATAGGGCCATGAAAGTGGTCAGAGGTCTGGAACACCTCTCTGATGAAGAAAGGCTGAGAGAGTTGGGGTTTTTCAACCTGGAGAAGAGAAGGCTCCGGGGAGACCTTATTGCAGCCTTTCAATATGTAAAGGGAGCTTATAAGAAAGATGGAGGGTGACTCCTGTAGTGACAGGACAAGGTGCAATGGTTTTAAACTGGAAGAGGATTGATTTAGATTGGATATAAGGAAGAAAATGTTTACGATGAGAGTGGTGAGATACAGGAACAGGTTGCCCAGAGAAGTTGTGGATGCCCCACCATTGGAAATGTTCAAGGTCAGTTTGGGTGGGGCTTTGAGCAACCTGATCTAGTGGAAGATGTCCCTGCCCATGGCAGGGAGGTTGGACTAGATAATCTTTAAGGGCCCCTTCTGACCCAAACTGTTCTTTAGTTCTGTGATTCTATGAATCTATGACTGTCCAGAAGATCACTGCTGTTGCTTTTCTTTCATTTTGTATCGTTTCTTCAGCTTATCTCACTCTGTTAGGCACGTACCTCCCTGGAAGACTACCTAATGAAACCCTTATGTGTATCTGGTTTATATTTCTTGATGGTTTCACATGTTTGTTTGTTTGTTTTGTATTGTGATCTGTACCTGTGTTTTGTTTGGAGATGGCATGGTTTCAGCCACTGGGTTTCCTAAGGAGCTCTATAGTTTCTTACAGTTACCGCAAAGCACAGATAACGGTTGTATGTTGCAAGTTCAGTGAGGTTGAATCAAATCCGCGATAAGAATGTGTTGTGGAAGAGCCAGGAAACACAATTTTTTCGCCTTTCTCCTTTTCTAATAGCTATCTGTTAGAGAAAGAGATGGGAGAAGTTTAGACAATAGGGGTTATGTGTTTTTAGCATTTGCATTGGTAGCCACTGGATGTCACTAATGGTTCACAGAAACATAGAAATTGGTGCACTTTTTCCAGGCAGTAAAAAAATGACTTAAAGAGCACAAGGTTTGGAGGAGAAGCATTTCTATGTGGAATGGGAGCAAATTATATCAGTGTGCAGTAAGCATAGATCTGGTTGGGATTGCCAAGTTGTGTTGAACTTAATGACTTTTTAGGTAGCAAACAGATCCTCCGTTATAAGACTCTGGGGAACAAAGCCTGCAAAGGTTTCTTGCATAGCTCACTTAATAGACATGAGCATAACCAAGCTGGAAGAGAAACTCTGCGTGGGAAGATGTGTGGGTTGTGGTGTATGTATAATGGATATTGCACATAAGTGTACACTCACACACAGAGTCCACCTAATAACACCACAAGAGAGGAAATAATGAAAAAGGCTCAGATGTGCCACTGCTGTATAAACCAGTTAAGAGGAAAAATACACATCTGAGGATTTTAATAAATGTACTTTAAGATGGCGAAGCACCTTCTGGCCAACGTCATCATATAGGTGCCACTGCTGCTGTGCCTTTTGCACTGCAAATCTCAAGAAGACAACATACCAAATGACTTAATGCTGCCATGATTTTTGCATTAAATTAGCAACCACTAGAATACCTGCCGCAGATGTATGTAGACTTCAGACTTCTGTTCAAGAAATCCTAGAGAGAAATTTCTATTTATGCAGCACATATGCCAGATATCAGACATACCCCAGCTGCTTCAGATTTGCTGTGAATGTACAGATCAACTGTGCAGCCGCCATGCAAGGGACTGCTGGCAACTGCAGTCCAGGCAGGTGTTTTGGTCAGATCCACTGGCCTCAGATACATTCCCATTGCCTGGAATGCCATGAATTTCCTGACATACTCAGTCAATCTGCTCGTGCACCACCAGCCATCTGCCAGAGGCTGCCTCATTTCTAGAAACGCCAGAAAAAATAGGGCATGCCTGTCAAAAAATGAATCTATAAGCAAGCATACAGAGAGCAGAAGTAAAGGTACACTATAAGTACAGTGTAACCATTGCAGTCTGGGGATTGGCCCACGTTAAGGCAAGTTGCCCTTATACATGAGCACATATTTGGTCAAACTATCATTTCATTCTTTGTTCTTTTGCTATCTCTGTTTTGAATATGATTATTTTTCGCTTTGTCCACTGTCAGTTCCTTCCATTTCCATTTTCATCCCTGTTTCTAAGTTGTAGTCATGTTAATGTTTGTGTGGTCATTAAAGCCCAGGCACAACTAAAAATGATAGTGGCAGTAGTATATGCAAAGTGTGAATTTTATGGTATGGGATACAAAAAAAACCCAGGCAGACTATAATGAGGCTCAATGTACTAATCACCTTGGTATAACTCTTATGACTTTGGATAGCTTATACAAATAAAACAAAAATTTACTTTCTTAATATGAACAAAAAGACATACAACATCGGTCAATGGGAGCTGAATGTAAGAGAGACATCTGTGGTGTTAAGGGACTGATCATTCGTAGAGGGCATACCCACAGCTCTCTTTTATCAGTGCTTGGGCCAAGAACAGATGCTTACAAGATGTGCTGTCAGTTCCTTTGTGGGACTGCATCCTGGTCTAAGACCTTGGAGAGCTGAAACTTTAATCTCAGCTCTGACATTAAGTTCCTTTTTGATCAGAGGCAACGTGCTTAACCTTTAGTTGACTCCATTCCTCCACATTTTAAAAAATGACTCTGCACGGCTAGAAACTTAGAGTGGTACTATTTTTAAAAGAATCCTAAACACTATTTAAGTTAAGCTTACCCAAAGGTTCAGAAAAACCTGTCTTTTATGAGAAAAGCTATATTTGATTGGAATTAATTTTGCCCCTTCCTACCAGGACGCTGTCAGGCTGCATTGTTTTCTTCTGAGAAGAATTCTTAATCCTCATGCAGATGGGAAGTAACAATAAACACCATCTGCTGCAAATTAGGTTACTCTCTTAGCAACGAGTGAGATCAGGCTCCGTCTCAGCCTCCCATTTTCTGTGCTGAAGTACGCACTGGCACTTCAGCCTGTAACAGAGCAAGTGATCAGAAACAAAGTGGAAATGAGAATTGAAAAAATCTTTCTTACTCCCCTCCTGGCGAGTTCCTTCCCGTCCCTGCCAACCCCGCAATTTTATTGCTGTACCTCAAAGAGGCCGAGCTCTGCTCCTCACCCCACCTTCCTCCGGCTCCCAGCTCTTCCCAGGGGGAGTGGGAGCAGCATCATGAAATGCTGGCAACCTCTCACGGCTGCTAGGTGCTGGGAGCTAGCCCAAAAAGTAAATAGGATCAGCAGGGGAGGGCTATGTACCAGTTGAGAGGTGATTTAAAGCTGTCTGCCGCTGGCAGAGCTCACAGGGAAGAGGCCGCAGAGAGGGACTCGATTGCTACCTGGCCTCCCCCGGCAGGACCTGTCCTCTGACCCACGGCTGCCCCGTGGGTGCCGTTTGCCTCCCCAGCCAGCCACCAGCCTTCTCCTCCCCTGCTCCACCCCGGGACTGCTCAATGATTACAGCATGTCAAGTTGTTTAGGACAGCACGTGTCTGAGCAGACACTCGTCATGAACTTGGCATGGCATCTCTCCATGCAAAGTGCTCTCGCCTGCACTGCGACAAGGTGATTTTAAAAGAGAATGGTCTGGTTTTTCCATCATTTTATATGGTGCCTCTGTTGGTAATGTCCACAAGATCTCGACCAGGTTCAAGCAGCCCTTAATTCAAGGGCTGTGCAGATCACAGATTCATATGGGCTCTCAGAAGATAGAAATTCAGTCTTCAGAAGTCATTTAAAGCATCTTTCTGATGCAGCTATATAAGGAAATGTTATCTTTGCCCTGAAATCACCAAAAATACACTTGTAGATAAAGGGCTTGAATTTGACTCACTGCCAGGGGAAGGATCTCTCTACTCTTTATTCAAATATTTGTGAAAAAATTTGCACATCTTGACAGTTTCAAGAACTCCTCATAGAAATACTGTATGTGTCATTCCTTTTTCCTATTTGTCATGCTGCAGTTTCCAGTTAACGCGCTGGTAGGTGAGCGTTGGCAAGATTAGTCACTGGGAACCAACCTTTTTAATCTGCTCAGAAAATTTTACTGGCTGTGTATTGGATTTGTTAAATTAACGCATGTGATGCTCCGTAAGTTGTGAGACTCAGCTAACTGCAATGAGTCGTATAGAGTATTCAATGCTTCTAGGATATGTCACACACTGCTGACGTGTACACATGTGCTAATCAGCTGATGCTCCCGAGAAGTGTAGGATTTATGGGCACATGCACTAAACCATCCACATGTTCATGTGTTGGTCCTGCAGGTCAAGCACTGTGCATCTGATCTATTGATGCTCTGAGGAAATATCCCAGCTTTCCAGACATATAATAGCCTGGTTGGAGCTAGTGAGAAATAATGCCAGCTGCCCAGAAATCATAGGCAAATGTGAAAGATCCTCTCATTCTGCCCAGGCAAAATTTTTAAATGGAAAGCGACCGTATCTGAGACATATGGCAACCCGAACTACACATAAGATGCAGGCTGTGAGTCACTGTCGTTGTCTAATGCTGTACAGTTAGAGCTAAGAAAGAAACAAGGCTATAATTTGCAATCCTTATTCTGTCCTTAGGCCAGCTTTGTCAGATTCTCACTTAGGCTACCAACTAATTTACACATGGCAATAAATGATCAGACATGACCTCATATTTTCTGTTGATTCCACCATTTTCTGCTTGTCCTCTGCCGTCTAAAATTAATGAGTGGCTCTTGTCAGGACACTTGTGCAGCCAAGTGCCTTTGTTAAAAGAAGTTCCCCCTGACCTCTGCTACAGTATAGAAAGAGATTGTAATTGCAGGTGAAATTTTCAATCAACTAGTTTTATGGTGCTTTTGGTTTAGATAGTTTATAACTCTTTGAAGGGACCACATATTCGAAAGCCATGCTTGAGGCTTCTTAAGAATCAGAGCCCTACAAGGTGGATCACATTCAGCATCTGAAAAGCAAGGCAGGCAGAATCATGAGTCATTTATTAAAAAAGTAGAACGTATCTGTGCTTCACCAGTGGTGTAATTATGTGCACTAGGTTAAGAAAGCTCTTTTTATTAAAAAGAATTTTTAGCATGCACTCCCCTGAGATATAAACAAAGAAATTAGCAATAGAAATGACCTGTTTGGTCATTAAGTCCATCCCTTCACAGCAGGATAATTGCTGTGCAATAAAGAACACAAATAGCTCAAATAAGCTTAAATTTCTCATGGAGAAGACTGAAGGCAAGATATGACTTCTTTATACAGATTAAAAGGACTTGTCTTGATGAAGTGGTCAGCGTTTGTTATAAAAAAAAAAAAGAATCATTGTGCCAAGAAGACAATACCCAGCCTGACCCAGTTGCTGAAAAGCAAAAACCGTGGTTTCATCTTTTCTGCCACCTTGTGAGTATATGGTTCCTGTGAGATATGGGAAAGAAGAGATGTGGGAGACTGATTAAAAACAGGAGTGTTAGATATCATTTGCTGTGAAGAACTTCTCCCATTCCTCCGATACTGATCAGAGTTTCTGGCCATTCTCCACTTTCTGAGCAAGTGTGTGTGGTCCTATTCTGTAGATCTTGCATGAGTGGCATTGGATATATGGTGTACTCTGCTGGGGTTCCCCACACCCACGTTAAATGTAAAGGTGGGCAGGGTGCTGGGCTGCACACACATTGCCAGTGGCCCTGTCTGCTAAACTAACAGAGCCGTTTTCCCCTGAGTCACCCCACGGTGGGGGAGCTGCCAGTGTGAGGGAGGCGTTTATGTCAGCTGCTCGCAGGGCTCCCACGCATGCTGCTTGCTGGTAATTTTTATTCTAAGTCTCACAATACATCACTTGTTTCCTTGAGTTCCTATTTCACTTTTCTTCGCCATAGCTAAATGGTAGAATGGACAACAGCTGTTTTTCAGTAGTTGGATGAATTCTTGGGGGCATGTACAGGCATAGACATTTGATGGACAATTAGAGAAGTTAGGAGCACTTCTCAGCCTGAGATCAGAGCTTCACACCTCCCAGATATGGGGTGCAGCCCAGAGTTGGGCTGACAGGTGTTTTTGAGAGTGCTCTCTGGGTTTCTCTCTTTAAAAGGTTTTGGCACTGAGGAAGCCCCGGAGCATACTGAGCACTACTTTGCATTTTAGCATATTTGCATCTCAGCTAAGGAGAGCAAGAGAGCAAAAACAGAGGAAGAAAGATAATGAAGGAGCCAGAGTGGTCTGAACTTACCGAGTAAACCTACATACAGGTGCTGCTAAGGTGCCCAAGAGTGCTGTGTGATGCATTTGAAGTAAAGAAATGAATCTGGAAGAGTTTCAGGACATCTGGGAATGCTGAAGAAAGTGGATTGAACTCAAGGGAAGGGATAGCTTCTGTCTGAATCATGGGAGAGTCTCGTGGGGAAAACAATGAGGCTGTAATACTCAAGTCTTTCTGAAGCCCACCTCTAATTTGTTGCCTTCAAAATTCTTGGCAGTGCTGAGTCATCTGGCGCTCTGCGGTGACTATTTCCCTTGCTGTTCACAGCTTGATTCCACTTGACCAGGTACCTCTAGACCTATCTCCGTTGCCTTTTTGGTTTTGTATCCATCTGAAGTTTCATAAGCTGTATTTCACATGGCTATAGTAGGTGATTCCCAACTGGGTATGTTGTCATCCACAACAACGACATTGTTTGAAAAAGAGAGAAAAGCCTGGGAGAATTTTCAAGGATGAGGTACATTTTGAGTAGATATAAATAGACTAAGCTATCATCACACCTGCTTCTCTTCTTTAACAGTCCCACAGATCACAGGCTCTAAGTGTCACACTCAGCAAGGACAGGAGAATACAGAAGAAAGAAAGGAGTACTACTGGCAGTGTAAAAAATACAAGGTTTAAATTTATTTCTGGCTCTCAGGCCCTAAACCATGGCTATTTTGTGCAAGTTGTGAGTTCAACCGTGAAAGCACTTTGGGTCACCTTGCTACCAATATAACTCACTGCTATTTTCTCCCATTGTCTCATAAAGTATGGCAGGTGAGGTTTCAGATCAGCTTTACTGTTGCAGCTCTCTCCCATTCTGCAACATCCTTCTCCTAAAATGTTTTCTCTAGTCACCTCTGTAAATTAAAAATGTTTCCAATTCAGCTTTTGGGTTCTTTTTTTTTAAGGTGATAGCAGTTGCTACAGGAAGTCTGACTGACAGCTCAGCTGGCCCCACATTCTGTCTTTGATGGTGTCTAAAAACAACAAGGATATTTATTGAATCCCTGAAAAATACTCCGCTGAAATCTCTCCCTAGCTAATACTCAAAAGGACTCAGATGCCTCAAAGCAAATTAACAACCTGAGATGTCAAAAAACACCCTTCTCATCCCAAACAGTGATTGCAATGCTCCCATTAATGAAACAAAAATCAAGACTTAGGCTTACAGTTAGATCCAGCTTCAGGCATAAATAGTCCAATGACTGCCGTGACTGTGTGCTTATAAGGACCTTGCCATGTGCCACCCTGCCCAGTCCTGCATCCTATCAAGCCACCCCTCTGCAGCAACCGCTGATGTGCAGGCTTTAATTCAGGATAATTGAAGGCCTCTTTCCCTTTGAAGGAAAGACAGCTTCGTGTGCACTGTGGCACAAGATAGTAGTGATGCTGGAGCAACAATGCGTTCTTGCGGGAGTGGTGGGTTTGCAGCTCCCAGGTCTCTTCTACAGCGCCCTGTGCAAAGACTGAGACAGTGTTAGGACCAGCACTGCTCTGCAAAAGCACTGGTGAGGCTTGGGAAGCAGGCTACAGGATGGGGTGAGGCACTGGAGGTGAGCAGAGAGAACGTGGGAGAGGTGGAAAGGATGAAGACAGCCATGGAATGGGCTTTTACCGTGTGGGGGAAGGTAAATGTGCTTATTTTGGAACAACTTAGAGCCCTGAATCCAAGTTTGGCGGGTGGCCCAGTTTTATTTCAAGCTGGTCTTACAGTACACATTCACTCCTCACCAGAGAAGGAGAATTTTCTTCACAACATCTGAGCTGACAGGACCAGCTGGAAGCAGACAGAGTGGAAAAGGGAAAGGGGGCTTTGAACTGGTCTTCAACTGGCCGGCTTGATGGCAATAATTTAATTTGTTCCTTCAGCTCAGAGGCTCAGCAGAGAGCAGTGTCTCATCAGCATCCCAATTTGTCTTTATGATCCTACGGCAAAAATCTCTGCTTATATTTTTTGCATTGACCTCTCAGATTTTTTTTTTTTTTTTTTTTAAGAGAGGGCACAGGAAATTCCACATGCTCTAACAACATTTGCTGTTTGTCATCCTCCATCTCATTCAGATTATGGCTTGCAGCTTCTGCACACTGGGGAAGTCTGCATAATAGTTTCAGTTCACTTGTTAACAGTAATTATTTTTTCCAGTCTCTCTTTTGATGTAAGCTCAATAGCTTGGCCTCTGAGAGATGTAATTAGTGATTCCTGCAGTTTGCTATGGAATGGGGCAATTGCATCATTAAATTCAAGATAAGTTGGTGTTTCAGGCACTCACATAATATGTTATGCAACAAGGGAATAAAAGCTGCCCGATCCTGCCCGTAAGAACTTTACCCCAGTTATTTCTGCCTCTCCATAGCTTTAATGCAAAGAGAGAAAACACAGATTTACCATTGCAGATGAAAGGATATTGACCGCCCAGATGGTACCCGCTGGCATGTCGTTGGCTTGTGTGACATGGGATGAAGCAGTGCAGCTCCCCTCACTCCCCTCATCCCCCTATGCACCTAAAAGAGTCTGGATATAACATGTGCAGCAGCGAAGATAAGAAGCAATACTAACTCAAGAGAAACAAAAAACCCAGTCCCAACTTATTTGGAAGCAACTGTATCCAGGGAAGCCAGGTCAATCATTCAAGAGTATTATAATTTACTGTTTTCTCACAGCTTGTTTATTGTCTTCTGTGGAAACCCAGTTACTGTAATAACAACACTTGGCATTTTTTTAGCATTTAGTATCAATGGATCTGAAAACTCCTAATGTTATTTAAGCCTCACTCTGTAAAGTAATCATGATGTTGTTAATAGGAATACCTATTCCTTACCTGATAGGGAAACCAAGGCACAGAAATTGTAATGATATCTGTGTATAGCTGTGCATAGAATAAGTGGTAGAATGAAGAACTGATCCCTAGTATTGTGCAGCTTTACCATTTCCCTACCTTCCTGTTTTGTCCCAGTGACAAAAAAATTCAGAAAAAAATCCAATCACAGGAAAAAAAATTGAATTTTATTTAGTAATACTGAAATCTACTGTTTAAAATATTATTTACTATTTTCATTTTATTCAGCCCCTTTCTTTGCAGATAACTAGGGTTGATTTTAAGGTAACGATTCCTGAAGTTTATGTATAATCTCCTTAAAAACGTCCCTCTTTTGGGACTGTCCTTTCCTCAAAGTCATATGGCAACCCTGTGACAAGGCAGTGTTGTACAAGCACACAGAAATCCTAACACTGCCATGATGATTGATAGGACACTGCCACATAGGAGGCAGGAGCACGTTTTTAACAAATTGCAGTCCTATCTTAGGATCAGAACTGCATGACACTCAAGTGGCAACTACGCCAAAACTTATCACTTTTGTTTCTGTCTCCCTTGCCCTGAAAGCTAATACATAGCTGGATGGGTATCTCCAGTATTTCTTATCAAACCATCAGTTGTTCAAACCATGCAGAACAGATATAGTCATTCTTTGACTATTCCCCGAAGTACACCAACATACTTCCATTCTATAACCATAAGACAGTTTTACTAGGGCTAATGCCTTGTCCCTCTGACGTTATCAGGAACCAGAGAGAGAGGTGAATAGAAATGTTCTCTTCTTTCATTATGTTGCCTTTTCCCACTTATTTTAGTGTGTCTCTTGCCTACATACATATTCTGAGATTCCCTAATTCTCTCTTTTTTCCCCTTCTCCTATCTGTTTTCCAACAGTTTTGGCTCCCTTTTCTCCCCACTCTTCCATTCCAATTCTTCACCTTAACATTCCTAGAAGAATATCCCAGATAGCCCAATGGATCCTGTGAATACTGGGCGAGATTTAAAATCCATTTTACCCAAGGGGAAATCTCTCCATCTCGGCTATAGACAAAAATAGCATAACAAGAACTGGAGTTTGGCATATCTGGTGTCTTCTTCCAAAGCACAGATCACACATTGGAGTTTGTCAGCTCTGTCCCATATGTTGTTTTTTAACTTTGCAGAGATACAGTCCATTAGTAGGCCTTGTGCATGTTTCCTCATCTCTGAATTAGCCAGAGCTCTTTTAACACCCATGTCTCTCATAGACATGTCTCACTACAGCAGTATCAGTATTTCCTTGAAGATAATATCCATTGCATTTTTGGACAAACTATGTCTTAACTAAAACCTGGAACCAATTTTTGAAGATGTCCTTTTACACTCAATTAATTTGTCTATCGTATCTCATGTATCAGGCATTTAATTCCTCGTTCTTGCTGTGGCCAATAGGCAAGAGAAACATATCATTCTTCTAAAACTTGCTACCACAGGGATTAAGCCCAGCTTCTTAGGATGATTTATGGGATACGCGTGGCTGTACTCAGATGGCTGATCCTCCGTTTCTCTTCCCCACCACTGCCTGTCCCATTGATGGATGCACATTCTTGGGATCTGTGATGTGAGAAGGACTCTGCAGTATATCTCTTCCCAACTTTGGTTCATATGATCCTTCTATTCCATCAAGGTTTGCCAAAGAGAAAAAAACAACAGGTGGAAATCTCTGATTAAGCTGGGAGCAGAGGCTCTCCTAGTGACATATGTGAAGAGCAGCTCCCATTGCATTCCTAGGAAGCTCAGCTACCTGTAAATGTTAATTAGTTCATTAGTGTCCTCATTAGTGTCTGGCAGCACGTGATTAAGCTGCATAGAGCACAATGGGGAAGCTAGTCAACAAGCTAGGAGGAACTCAAGTCACTCTGAAGGACTCTGCCAGCAACAGAGCATTGGAGGATACCACTCTACGGTGTCAACATAAGTCACGACGACTTCTGCAGGAGTGAAAGGGAATGGAGGTCCCACCATATGTGAGGGAACCTGAGGCAAGGGTTGCTTGCTTTGGAAAGGTAGATTGGGTTGCTCTCTTCTTTATCAATCTCTTCTTTCACCACGTCCCTCAAAAACACGGCGCTCTCATTGATTCCCAATACAAGGCAGTTCCATAGAGAGCACTGTCCATCTGTGGATGATAAAGGCCATGGCCCACCTCTGGCCTTTCCCTCTCTCCTCTCCTTAAGCTAAGGCTTAAGGACTTGCAGCTCTGAGCAGAGTAGCGAGGCGCGAATGCAGATAGATGTTCAGCAGAGCTGGCCCACAGCAGAGTTGGCAGAAGAAGAGTATCACAGACAATGGAAGTTGTTTTTTGGTGTTTTTTTGGTCCTGTGGCTGTTGTTTTGGTGTTTTTTGGTCCTGTGGCTGTTGTAAGCAGTCATACTACCCTAGGATCGGTACATCACCCACCACACTATGTTCTTATAAAGGCTTCTGTAAAATAACTGGATAGGGAGTTTTTGAAAACACAGCTGTGGGAATTATTCATCCATTCATTGCTAATACAGCACTTTCTGACACCCGTTTCTTTTATTGCATTAGCGTAATTTTGTTACTACAAGAAGCCACTACCCAGTACTATTTCTTCTATTTTTTGTTCTCTTTTATGTGATGAACTGTGTTGCTGATGGAAAAACCATGTCTCCTTACCCATGATACAGATTTTGTGCGTTAGCTATCAGTCCTTACAGGTGATATCCTTGACCACCAGACTAGAAAATTGTCTGGACTTCATTCTTTTTTACAGAGAGGGAAAGGTGTATGATTGTTTGCCTTATAGTTCCTCTGTTTCCTAGTACCTGCAAGGCTCCTCTCCTTGCGTGGGAGGTGGGCAGGAGCATCGCTTTTGCGTGTGCAGGCAGTTCTGCCTTGAACGGATGCTCCACACCGAGGACTCAGCAGTGAAGATGTGCAGAGGTTGGAGATGACACGGGCAACTGGCAGGACAGAGCCCGCTTGCACAGGCACTTACACCAGCCACGCTCCGCCCTGTCTCGTCGATTAATCCCTCACAAAGCCGCCAGGAAAAAGAGCTTAAGCAATACCTGAACGCCTGTTCTGATTTTCACCATTTCCCACTCCTTCTCAAAGGCAGAGGGCATCACATTCCAGGTTAATGCACACATAGGCCCAAATCCAAAGGGTGGCATGCCAAAATCCAGAGCTGTGGCTCTATGGTGTCCCTTTAGGACAATACAGCTGCTAAAAACACCTCCTCCACAATAGCTACAGGTTGTTTTGTGGAAGTTCTTTTGCAATCGTCTAGGGAAATAACTTCTCCATTCATTGACTATTGCAATGACTTTGCAGTTTGTGAGAAGCCTAGGCTTTACTGATTTGAATGGTTTGTTACCGTATCCTCACCTCTTTATTTTTAATGAAGTGGCTTAAGAAAGTTCTAGTAGCTATGTTACAGCCATTTTTTTTTCCCAATGTGGCCTAGGCACTATTTTTCCTGCAGTTCCCTTACTCTGATGAGGAGCATAAATCGACAGTGGTATAGTACTCTACTGGGGATACATCCTTCAAAAATGTGAGAAAGAAGCCAATTATTGTAGAAATTATTTTGGATAGCCAAAGAAAGCTGCCTTTGTATGCCAAGCTTAGCTGCCTTGACAAGTCATTAATATTATGTTGGCAAAACCCTTCTTTTTCTTTTTAATCTATATTTTTTAATTCAGCGTCCCCATTGATTTTACGGAAGATTAATACCGGACTAATACAACCCGTGTAAAATCAGGGCACAAAGTTACTCACAAGAAACAATAAAAAGGAGAAGAATCGTGTCCTGGTTTTGGCTGGGATAGAGTTAATTTTCTTCCTAGTAGCTGGTATAGTGCTGTGTTTTGGATTTAGTATGAGAATAATGCTGATAATGCAATAATGTTTTAGTTGTTGCTAAGTAGTGTTTACCCTAAGTCAAGGACTTTCCAGCTTCCCATGCTCTGCCAGTGAGGAGGTGCACAAGCAGCTGGGAGGGAGCACAGCCAGGACAGCTGATCCAAACTGGCCAAAGGGATATTCCGTACCATATGATGTCATGCTCAGCATATAAGCTGTGGGGAGTTCGCTGAGGGGCAGCAATGGCTGCTCGGGGACTGGCTGGGCATCGGTCGGCGGGTGCTGAGCAATTGCATTGTGCATCACTTGCTTTGTATATTCTATTCTTATTCTTATTCTTACTACTACTACTACTACTACTACTACTACTACTACTACTACTACTACTATTACTATTATTACTATTATTACTATTATTACTATTTTACTTTATTTCAATTATTAAACTGTTCTTATCTCAACCCATGAGTTTTCTCACTTTTACTCTCCCCATTCTCTCCCCCATCCCACTGGAGGTGGGGGAGTGAGCGAGCGGCTGTGTGGTGTTTAGTTGCTGGCTAGGGTTAAACCATGACAACATGAAAGAGCATATTGTGGCAGGGACTGAGTTCCTATTACTGCCTGTAAGTAAGGCTGCCTGACACTTCCCAGATAAGACTGCTTTCTGTTGACTGTAATTATATAACTCTTTAGCTGTTTAGGATGAAACTTGCCTGGCTGGATATCTGCCATAAATAGATTTCTTCTTTTTTTTTTTTTTTTTTAATGCCAGCTAAATACTCAATGACAGAAAAGAAACCCCAGGGAAGCTTTCCCTGATATTCACCATCTGGAACAGTAAATTCCAGAACAGCATCCTATGAACCAGGACTGTCCAGAAAAGCCTCCTTAATGGATTATGATATATGTGGCTATTGGCATAAGCAAATAGAAAAGCTACCTGCTTCTTGAACATAAATAGCAACGCCCTGGCCTTGGAAACCTCAGCCTCATTCAGTGTCCTGTCCATTTTAAGAGACTACTGTTTCTGTGGTGGGATGTGACAACTTCTCAGTTTTGCAAGGCCGTGCAGTACATCAGATCTATTTTTCTGAAACTGAGGAGAGAAGAGGTGAGCAGCTTTGCCGATAATGAAGAGGAGAGACTAAACCTCTATATGTATTTTGACCCTTGCAAGAGGCAGGTGTAGTCAATGCTGGGGACTGCAAATGCAGTAGCCTATCTTTGGTTGAGGAGGCACCAGTCTTTGCATGCTAACTTTACAAGGTGACTGTTCCTTTGTGCTTTGAGACCAGTGCTCCAAAAGTGCTTTCTGACTTCACCTGTCGATGGCTCAGATCCCATCTCTCCCGTTAGAAAGGTGAATTGCATGAAGACTGTCTCTCTGCCCTGAGCCTCTCCATCCCTTTCCTCAGTCGTCACCCCCACGTGCTTAAGTTCATTAAGGCTTATGCTCATCCTTCAGTTCAGCCATGTCCACTCTTGGTTCATTGTGAAGGGTGGATCCTTCCTGCTTCTGTAAACGCTGCCCACATCCCTTAGCTTCGGCTCCCTCTGCAGAAAGCAAACAACAAAAATACTTGCCCCAGGGATCTGTGATTGGTGACCTGCTTTGGCAGGGTAACTTCAGCTCTGCAAGATATGACAGACCCGGACCTCATTTCCAGTGAACAGAGAGCGCCTGATGGACCAGTCTGAGGCACGCAACCCAGAGATAAGCCATAGAGGCTTTAGGGACTGGTCCTCACTTCTCTGAAGTGTTTATGGGTTATATAAGTGTATAAAGGACACGCTGCCTTTGGAAGAGGCGCTCACATCTCAATTTTATTAAAAACTGAGGAAATTAGTTATGACACATACAAACTCACTAAAGCACTACTTTTTCTAAGCATGACTTTTGAAGCTGAAGAGGTCCTGAGCTTTTCTGTCTTTCTTTTTGCATTCTCAAGGAATTCTTCTGCAACAATTGGAAGTCAAAAAACATCAGGTTTGTCCTTGTATGATGTAGAAAACATTTCTTTTTTGAGTTCTAATATCCTGGTCAAAGTCACATTTTTAATATGACATACAGTGGTGAAACTTTGCTTGCATACATACCATTGCCAGTTCTACCAAATCAGCTAAGTAAAGCTGAAAAATCAGTCAGTCATAGCTGGATTCAGAATGCTGGTCTATAAATACACCCTGAGCTGAAATTTCTTTTTTGAATAATTTTGTAGCTCCTGTCTTCAAATCTGGATTTCATACTGAACTTTGGGAAATAAAATCTTTGAGTAGATGGCTTAAAAACATTAATCTGTTACTTTGATTATCTGAATTTACATGTCAACTACTTTTGCATTTTCTTAGATTTTTTCTGTATTATTAGGCACTTAGAAACTGCATCAATTTCCAAGCTTCTGGTAGCATTGGTTCCCGAAAAAGTTGTGGCTTCTTAACTCTTTGGGTGGATGGAAGTGAATTGAATGTTTTTTTCATAAGGGGGTATTTGATTGTCATGGTTTAACCCCAGCCAGCAACTAAACACCACGCAGCCACTCGCTCACTCCTCCCCCCCCCTCCAGTCGGATGAGGGAGAGAATTGGGAGGGCAAAAGTGGGAAAACTCGTGGGTTGAGATAAAAACAGTTTAATAGTTGAAATAAAACAAAGTAGAACAATAGTAATAATAACAACAACAACAATAATAGAATATACAAAGCAGGCGATGCACAATGCAACTGCTCACCACCTGCCAACAGATGCCCAGCGCATCCCCGAGGTGCAAATCCCCCTTCCTGGACCACGCTTCCTAGTTTATATACTGAGCATGACGTCATATGGTATGGAATACCCCGTTGGCCAGTTGGGTCAGCTGTCCTGGCTATGCTCCCTCCCAGCTTCTTGTGCACCCGGCTTAGCACGGGAATCCGAAAAGTCCTTGACGAGTGTAAGCATTAAGTAACAACAACTAAACATCAATGTGCCATCAACATCCCTCTCATACCAAACCAAAAACACAGCACCACACCAGCTACTAGAAAGAGAATTAACTCTAGCCCAGCCGAAAGTGGGACATGGATGTAATTTCCAGACTTTGCAGTACTTCAGAGAGATTGTTCATCGTGATTCAGTAGCAAAGGGGAAGATGAACTTTTCCATCCGACATGACCTGCCCCACCATTCAAAGTCTCATTTCACGATCTTTCACTGCACCCTTTCAAAACATGCTGTACCAGATAGCTTTGGAAAGTAGAGCCAGTGCCTTCACACAGTCAGTTCCTCTTGTTGGATGAAAGACATGCATGCCTGGTGCTGTGACTAACACTTCCCACCTTATGTCCTGAAATGCAGCACCCTCTTTGGATCATTTCTTGCTTCCTTTTTCTTCCCCCCATAGTTATGAAAACAGCTTTTGGCCAGTCTCTTACGGTGGTTTTGGCTTGTTGCGTTCAGAGCATACCCATGGCAACAAATACATGTAGCTCATATTTCCTTCTGTTGCTGTCCACTTTCTACACTGACACAAAGCCTGCCCTATTAGCAAAATCATCATTGTGTGCGCTCTATTTTTCCTCCACAAGAAGTTGTTATTGTTCCTCGTAATAGCTAATCTCAATCACATCCATCATGTGACTTGTTTACTTAATGTCCTTCAGTTTATTTATAGCTCATTTGAAATTATCATCAGCTCCTTCCTCATGCAGCAGAGTATTTGATCATGGAAGCTTGTTCACAAAATGGCCCTGAACAGGATGGCTCACACAGGTGCTTACCTTAACCCTGCATCCAAATATCGGGGCAACACAAGATCTAAACAAGACTCTTCCTTGGCTAGGATTTTCCTTGGATGGTTCTGCATTGGAAATGCACTTTCTGCACCTCCAAATATCATTGTCGTCTGTGTAATCTCTTTGGAGGCTGTATTGATTGCATATTGGAAGTACCTGAGTTGGACATTGTGTTTACTTCTCTTCATTCAATGTATAAAGGCGCTTTTGGTCAACTGTTTCTGTATAGCCTTTTCTCCTTAATTGCAGGAGGATGTCCATGCGGAGTGAGAACAAAGACTCCTCTAGCTTGGCATCGTGTCTCTGATACTGGCCAATAGCAGATACTTAAGAGAAGAAAGTAAGAAAAAGGGCAAATATAAACCAATCTTTCTTCTATTTCTTGATTCCTCAGCTGGAGGTTTTTGGACCAGGAGGTTTTCTTCACCTCGGGAATTCTTGGTGGTAATTTCCCTTCATTATAAAAAGTGACTGTTTGTTCCTATCCTCTTTCCCCTATGTCATAAGCATATTTTAATGACGAGCTCCTTCTTTTCCATGTCATGATAAGTATATTCCTTTAAGAGCTGTCTGTGAGAGCTTAGAAAGGAGCCGTGGAGCAGGGGTGACCTCTGAGAGCTGGGGATTCAGATTACTGCAGCAAGGCATCTGGGTCAGCTGGAGGGAGCTAGAGCTGCTGAAGGTCACGACAAAACAGCTGGAGAAAAGGGGGGACCTAAAATTAGGTCTGGCTGAGAGAAAACAGGTTGGAGAGGCTAAATGATCAGCCCATATCAGGTCTTGCTCAGAAAGCTAATTCAGATTAAGCCATGCTGTGTGAATGCAAAGAATAATATTAAAATCATGTCACAGAAAAAGGATTAGATGACTTGAGGGAGAGGCTGTATGTCTCATTCCTATTTGACTGTCAGTTTAAATCCAGATCAGACCTGTCTCGCTCAAGACTTACTAGCATCTCGTGGCCCATCTGAGTACAGTATGAATCTCTATTTGCAAGCGCTAGTCATTCACACGGGGGCAACACAGAATTTTCTCTGGATGTCTGCTCCACCCCTGCGCCAGTTCTCATGACGGAGCCTGTTAGTATGTATGGATAGCACTTTGTCCTAAAATGCCATATTAGAAACTATTCCTCTTTGGGTGGCAATTAATTCAGAGGGGGAATAGCTCTTCAGAGAGATAGTGGAGGTAGGTATCTTAGTTTGTCCCACAATAAATATTGAGGAGTCAGAGCCCAAAGCCGGTTTTCTCATCAGTCTGTTAGTGATGAAGGGTTCCAGCAGAGAAGCCAAACACTGACTGGGTAGGAGGAAAAACCTCATTCCCAGCCCACCAGCAAATCCATTTCCAATGGGCTCGTGCCGATGACTGAAGACAGACAAGTTTTGGTTGGTGAGATCTTTCACTCAACCTGCTCTGTTTTCTCTTTATGCCACTGCTTACTTCTGACCCAGTTGATTTATAAATGTTATGTCATTTTGAGAGAGAGGTTGAAAATTGGTTTTGGAAAATATTTGGAGTTGCCTCTTCATTCCCCAGCCTTGTCTTTTTAGTTGTGTTGCATGCTCAATCCATCTTTGTAAGGGTACATAGAGCCTGCTGCCACCAAATTGTCCTTCTCAGTAATAAAATTGTAGTATTTAATAAAATGTATTGTTATTCCCCAGACTTTCATTCACTCAAACTGTTCCTTCTGCAGTGTTAATATATATTTTAAAAAGGCAAGGAAACAAAAATACCACATGATCTATTTGAAGCAAAGTAATGGCTGACAGGGAACTTGAGTCTATAAAAAAAAAATATGTTTTAGTTGACTGAGATAAGGGTTTAACCACATATCAGAAAATTCCTTTTATGTGTGTTATGTGACCAACAGAACTACAGGGAACAGAGCTAGCATTTCTTTGCAGAGTCTTCTCATGTTTCATCACAGAAATGCACCTGGTTCATCACTGAAGGAATGTTTTTGCTGCATGAAAAGACAGAGTTCATTATAATACATTGCTGTTCTGTGCTAGTGGTGACTTTGGTTATGCCATGCACATAGCCAAAAACTCTTTCAATTTGGATGACTTTAATTTAAATTTCAGATAACAAAGAAAAAACAAAATTTCCATGTCAGAGATAGTACTGTGTGTGTGTGTGTGTCTTCTTTTCAGACTATTGTGAACTCCCAGAGGGTTCTTAGCTTGAAAAGTAAGACACACAGAGCCATGAATCTTGGCAGTTGTCTTCACTGCCTGTGTCTAAATTAACATTTCAATTTGGACAAGTAGTGAGGCTTTTAAGAGAATTCTGTGATTGTCTCCACTTATCACCTATTGGTTTGGTTCACCAAGTGGCATCTTGTGCATAGGAACTGGATTTGCTTCAGAGAAAATTAAACAGGAAGCTCTGCTCCAGCTGTGCACCAAATGCCCTCCCATCCTTACTGGGAAACATAAAGGTCTGGAACAATTATTGGTCCTTGGGACAGCTTTGAACCCCACACACCCCAGACAGGATTATTGAGTCCAAGAGTCCATTGAGTAAAGGTAGTTCAAAGCAAACCCTCTGACTTCGGTATAGCGTAGACAGACAAGCCTCATCTGATCTACTCCAGTCACCCAAATTATGCAGACAGCTGCTGGATACTCCAGTCCACAGTCAGCAGGACTGCAGAACAGACAAAACCAGACATCTTCCAAAGATAAATTACCTCTCTCTAACTAAGACTTGATGGTATGGACAGGAGGAGCAGCCCGTGGATGCCTCACTGTGTCGCAGGGCACTGCTCTACTTACTGACTGGAAATCAAATAAATCATCCTCAAAGTTCAGGGAACAAGTTGTCCTCTGGTCCCACCTACCTGCTTCCCACGTGGAGTCAGGTTGGTTGAAAACTGAGTTTCCAATGAAGAAAATTTTCAATAAGATGACATGCTTTCAGCTGAAGGTGCTGTATTTCCAGGCAAAACTTTTGTCTAGAACATCTTTGTCCCAGACTGTCCAGTCTAGTAAAAAAACCTTCAAACACCTCCGTGCCATCTTCTCTGCCTTTACCCCAAACACATTTGCTGATCAGTTTTCATTGGGAACTTGACTCCAAGATGGCTGAAGTTGAAGACATCCATTCTGGAAATACCCTTTCACTCCCACCCATCACCCATTCACTCACACTTTCCAGGCAAAAAGAGAAAAATAATAGCTTTGTGTTTGGGTGGGTGTGAGTTAGTGGAGTAGGTAGAAGATGAGAGAGACAAACTGACAGAGGAAAAAAGGATGTTTAAAACAGTGGATAACCAAGGGACTACTTAAAGGAAAAAAATAAATATAAGTTTAAGTATTTGAAAAAAAGGACAGAAAAAAGCAAAAATGCTATAACTAAGAGAGAAAAGGGGGAAAGGAAAATCAGTGTTCAGACAGAAGGAGAGAATAAAACTGTAGGGGAAAAATAATAAAAGAGATGAAAGCCTAGAAGAACAGTATTAAAAAACCCTCAGTATTTTCATGATGAGGAAGCAATTTGGTTTTATGCCCATGTGTTAGTGAATGAAGTTGGCTGTGGTACCAATTAGTTTCTGAGGGCTTACAACTTGTCCTCATTTTTCACTGCACTTTTCCTCTCGTCTCAGCTGCAGTTTCATTTCATGAGCACAGCTGGAAGTCTCTTCTCTCTTACTGGAGCTCCAGGAACCATGACCTGCCGTGCCACCAGCATCTCACTGGACACGCATGGAAAGCCGCCAGGGCCATCGAAAGCAGGACAGACAGCGGCTGTCTTTAGACAAGCTTCGTCAACACCTGCGCACGTTCCTCAGCGTAAAAACCAAACTGGTCAGGGTCCAGCTTCATCTTTGCAACTGCTGACAGATTCTCAGATGACATTACCGCAATCCTGGGTTTCAGAAATTACTCGTTTTGGGGATTGTTTGTTCTTGCTGTCTAGCCCTTTAAGGTGGAAATGTACTACTTTTCAGAGGAGTTGATGTGTTGCTGTAGCATTTTAAAATTCTGGGGAAGGCATCATTTTTCAGTGAAAGTTATGGGCATTTTAAGATTAATCTCAACTGAACTCCATTTAGACAGTTGAGTACTCTGTTGTTCCCAGAGGTCACTCGGACGAGATGTCTTCCTACGGCCACAGGATGTTGTGCAGAAGGACAACAGGAGCAGCAGTTCTGAAATAATTTTTTTGCACAAGGAATAAAAATCAAGTTTTAACCAAAGAAAGGAGAAACCTTGCACATTTCCAGCTGCGCAGAGCATAACAGCCCATTTCCAGAGCTCCTTGAAAGAAGTGGTGAGCTTTACTTTTACTTTGCGTGTGCCACAGAGCTGTCTCTCAGCCCTCCTTTTTTAATCTGAAAGCAAGGTATCCTATGACTAATTTGTTTAGCATCAAAAAACTCCTTAATTCCTTCACACATTGTAAAACGTCAAAATTTGTGGTGGGACAACACCACAAAAAGTTTCATTAAAAAAAAACCAAGGTTAAAAGTGTAGTAGTTTCCTTGTGCATGAATACTCCAGCAAGAGACTTTCTGGAGAGCATTTTCGTTAACAACAACAATAGTAATAGTAGTAATAATAATAATAATGATGGCAAAACCGAATAAATTAATTTTGCATTTATACAAAGGAATAATTTCTCTAGAAATTTTGCTTCCAATAGTGATATTCTTCCAGTCCAGGGACACATACTTACCATGCTACATATATATCTAATTAAATCTAGGCAACAATGCTCCAGTTTCAGATACATTATATTTTTAATAAACTATACCAGAAGAAAATCCATCTGGCAATAGCATGAAGATCTTTCTGGGACAGGCTTTATTAATCTTTATTCCTGCTGATGAGCGCTTAGTCGCATGAGGAATCCTACTTAAATGGATGAGAGAGTAGCGTGGAACCTCTGCAGCTCTGCAGATAATTACACATAAATTTGGGAAGAAATCTTGTCAATGCTGTCTTTGTCCCTTCTGTAACAGAAGGGGATGGCTGACCAAGAGATTTATAAGTTGCATATCCAGATTTCTAAACAACATCTGAAATGAAGATTTTAAAGTCACCTTCGATTGTTTTCAGCCCAGTTTTGGGGTGTGCATGGTAAACTTGCCTGTTAATTTAGCCCTTATATTGACTCCAGCTACTAACATAGAATGCATTCTGCCTATCAATAATGAAATGCTTTCCCTTGCATTAGTGAGAAACTGTCATGTAGTATCAGATTTGCACGGTATAATCCTACTGAGTCTATATTTTCCCTCTGGCTTTGAGCCCCTCGAGTTCCCTTAATGACTCAAATGGTCAATATAGGTTCTGTGTTCTTTCATTTACATTTAAAAAATTATTAATTACATACTGTGCTTCTTTCTTCAATGTGTTATTCCATTGGCAAAAAGAATGGATTTGGCGGGTTTAACACAAAATTTCTAAAGTCCATGCTTATACAGTTATTTACATTCTATTTGCTCCCTATCGCCCTTGGGTTTTTTAGATTCAGGGAAGCTAAATGATTAATCATTATGTTGATTGCTAAAAACAACAATAACATCAAAATCCTTTGATTATTTTTCTCGTGTAGTAAATTCTTATGTTTTGATAGTTTTTCAGTGTAAGTCAAATTCTGCTCAGAAACAGCTGCCAATTTCTTTTAAATTGTAACTGTGCAGGTATTACACTGGGTTCTTTTTAGATTCCAGCGAAGTTTAGATACCTGCCTTTTCTTTCATTGATTTGCCTCTGGCATTTCAGGTACTTATCTCAGCAGAATTATTGACTTAAGCTAAGTCAACCACAACAAACATGCACACAGCTACACACTCACACAGCAATTTCTGCCTGGCATCGTACACGAATGACAAATGCTCTTCTGCCTATTTGTGCCAATCACCTAAATTCTTCTCACAAATTTGAAGGCTATCATCATTTTCCTTTCATCGGCTAACTCTAACAACCTCTCCACTGCTGCTCGCTCATCAATGCTCAGACTCACTTTGAGTGGGCACTTGTGCTCAGGTGGAGATGCGAAGGGGTATAAGTTTCAAAGAGGATTTTTCTGGTAGCAGTTCTCCTACGTGAGGCAGATTCTACATGGGCCTTGTGAACATGGATTGAAAACCCCTCCTCTAACTTAATTCTGTACATTTTCTCTACTTTTCCTGCCTACGGTTGTAGGCAAGCATCAGTAGCATCTGCAGAGGATGTCATGACTCCAAATGATGCAAAAGAAAGTAGTTAGGAAGAACACTTGAATGTCAGCAAACTATCTCTGAAGAGAGGATTCAAATTTTGTAGCACCCAGACTCATCAGCACCTGTAAAGGACCTCCAAATGAATATTAGATATTAATTTTAGAAACTAGCTCAAAATGTGCCCAAAATGTCTGTTCCTTAACTATGCTTGCATGCTTTCTTTTGAAACATCCCTGGCGAGCAAAATGAAATGTGCTGATGAAAACAATGATTTTGCCTTCTCATTTGACTAGCCCATTACCTGTGTTCAAGCCTAGGGATTGTTCACCATCTGAATTTTGTTGCTTGAAGCCATCTTGATTTTGCATTCAAAAAACATTTGCAGATGGAGTGAAGAAGAGCTTTTCCTGCAGCGAACACTCTTCTCTCTGGGCTACTTTCTTGTTTTCTTCACAGTGATTTTTCCTTTTTTCGGGGACAAATGGCATTTAGTGCTGAGCATTACCATAATGTTTTCTAAAAGCACTTTCTATGATTGAAGAGACCGCTGCTGGATTCTTCACAGGCCCGCTTGGTAGCCTTGCAACAAGCTAAAAAAAAAAGAAGTAGGGTAATGAGAGAAATCTGCAAACTGACATAATTCCCCACATTAATAAATATTTCAAGTCATCCCACTAATGCTGCGATTTTCTAAGAATACCCAGAACATTTCATTAATGACCTCTGCTAATGCCTTTTCCTGGCTAGAGTCGTTCCTCTCAGTCACACTAATAGCAACATGACAGACAGGCCAGTAATGGCATCCTGGGGGCTGCAGCCACCGCAGCCCAGCCAGGGCCTTGCACTGGGGAAAGGGGGCTGGAGGCAGCCCTGCCGTTCCCCTCAGGATGGCCAGGGGGTTGCCGTCAGCCAGGGATGCCTCTGCTGGGGTCAGCCGCCAAAGGAGCGGTGCCCATGGGAGAACTGGGATGATCCGAAGAAGGGGAAAGGTAGGGCAGCCCATGAGCTGCTCTGAATTATGTGGGGGACTGAGCTCGCCCGTGGCTGCTTCAGCAACAGGGAAACAGTGAAATAAGGTTGTAAAAGCCACTTTGTCCCTACTATAGTATTTACCTTTGATATTAATATTTCTGCAGTAACATCTCCTAAGAGTACAAAGAACTAGAAGCAAATGTTATCTGCATAACAAAGGTAAAAAAGCATCCGGATTTTGGCAATTACCACTCATTCATAATTTCAGTCTCTATATACAAATAAGTGAATTCTGAAGTCTCCTCATGGAACATTTCTCATGCATTTTTCTGGTATCTGTTGAAAATGTAGGTATGCTGCTACCCCCACGGAGGCCACTGAGGGGTGGAAACTCTCATCATCTGACCCCGGGGAGGAAAACGCTGCTGCTCTGTCAGACGCTCTGGGACACGTTCATGTGGAGCAGAGCGGGAGGAAAAGGCTGAGAGCTACAACAGCACCCTGAATAGGTCCATGGCTGTCACTGAGGCTGGCAGAGGGCCCTCTGGGAGGGCCTTTTACTCTTTAGGAGCTCACTCTGCCACTGGCACAGGACTCGCTGCTGGACCCAGCCTTCTCTGCGCACCCGGGAACACAACTCACCAACGTTTCTTTCGGAAGTGCCTTGCCCAATTTTCACTAGCAAGTTTGCCAGGGGAGACTTTGGGATCACCACTGACATCGGGACTAACAGCTCTGCCAACAAACACACGTATTGTCAGCCATTCCCCAAACTACCTTTCCCCCAAGAGGGGCTGTGGGTTAGGTCGTGCGCTGTATTGCCCTTGCATGGCCATTACAGGAGGCTGCTGGCTCTTTACTGTGCTTGAGCTGATCCCAAGCATCAGTCATATTACATCAGCAGACTGATGGGGAGCAACAGTGATCTCTGAATCCTTGCTTGCAGCAGAAATGTCTAAGCTACCTCTGTGTATTGCAGGAGACAAACACGACACTGCTCCTAACATTTTCCAGCACTATCGCTGTCATGCAGGAAATTATTGACAAACAGCTCCAAGTTATACAATACAAATGCATCTGGTGTGCACCTCATGCTGTAATGCCTTTCATCCATTCACCATATCAGTATCTTTTCAGACAGATGCCAAACTGTTCGTGCAGGGGTGTTTTTTCAAAGAGGCTTCTGGTGTGAACATCTTTTCTTGGTTCTCCAAATGAAAAAACATAGATCTATAGCTCAGCGTGATCGGTTTCCTTCTCCAACTTAGAGTCCTCAAAATAGCTTAGAAGCAAAGAATTTAAAAAACCTAGTAAACTTGAGTTTTTCCTCCATGTTCTCCTTAAACATGCAGAGTTAAGGGAGAAGCTGAAGGAGCAAAGTTTAGTCAAAAGTAATGCAGTACGACAAGTGCTTTTGACAGAGACGTCAGATATGCCTAACATCAAACCGAGGTGAAACCAGCTTTGCCTCTGTGTTGCATCTTGAAGGGAGGAAGAGATTTCTAATCTTAAGCTGACTAAAGGACTTTGCTTACTCTATTCTGAATGACTTTGGTGCTTTAACACATATTTTGGACAGGACAGCGGCCAACTACAGCAAACGATAAGGAACATTAAGGGTGAGCAATCAGAAATGCAGAGCTTACTCTCTTTAGTAGCATGTGATTCACATCTACAGCTGATAAAATTAATTTCATTGTAACCCAAGGACAACACTGGTCCGTTTGCTTACAGGATATGGCCAACACTCTTTCCCACGCATTCTTGAGCAGTGCACTAGAGAGTATCACAGACTACCACTTCCATTGCGGCTTTGACTTAATACTTTATAGTATGCAACATGTGTACCTCTCAGGGAGATCAGCAAAAAAGTCAATACAGGAAAAGTTCTGGTTAGGGAGTTTCAAGTGTTCCACTTTCAGATATATAATCTGACAAAAATGCTGCCTCCAAAGTGCTAAATGAAAGTAATTTTCTTCTTGATTTTGAGATCAAAAATATTAATGAATTGTTTTTCTTTAAATACTGCCCTTGATGAAGACTATGTTATCTTGCAGCAGCTTTAATCTGCAAGTTTTTGGAGTTTTTTTATAAAACATTGAGCTATAGCAGTCCCTCCACTAGGTGAACTCTAAATGTTTATTAAATGTTCATCAACTAACCTCAGCGCTTACCTGAGGAACAGAAAAACCATGCCATTTTCCCAGTTTTACAAACAAGGATGGGATCCTGGATGTGCCAGAGTCAGTGGAAGGACCAGCTCTGGTTGTGATTCCTGACTGCCTCCCTCCCCTCCCCTCCAGAGGCTGGGTTCCTTACCATTCCTCTGCCTTCATGCTGCTGTGAACCACGGGGCATTTTGCATCAAAAGAGGGAATCACCTTCAGGTCTAGCATTTCACAGAGCAGCATGCTTGATCAGTCCAAATTTGGATCAACCTAAACCTATAAACAAACAGCTGTTCACAAATAGGAATGTTTCCACTGAAAACTACTGGTGTTTTTGAAAAGCTGATCTAATTCCCCTCCAAGTAGCTTTAGTGCTTTAGCTCTGAAAAGAGATATTTGGACTCAATCAAGTACAAAAATGCAAGTTCTTTTCTGTTCACTGCTGAGTAATTCATGCATCTAATTTCTAAATTGATTTCTCTTAAATTGCATATAGCTGAAGGACTCAGATGGCCAAAGACATTAACCTTAAAAATAAAAAAGTCAAATTGGGCTGAGACTGAGAAATCAGATTTCAAAACCCCCAAAAATTAGTTGATCAAAATTGCGATTGCCTGAATTAAATAAGGAAAATATTTTTCTAACATATAGTGGAGCTCCTTATTTAACAGTCAAAATTTATGCACTTAGGAAAGGGACTATGTGGAAGTAAACTCTCCTAAAGAATTCTCAGGCCAAATTTTCTCTCGGTGAAAGATAACACAACTCTTTTGCACCAAAGAGTTACAATGAATGATATCGGTGATGCATTTGGCTCTATGAATGAAGCTTTGGACCATCAAGGTGGTTTTCAGCAAGCAGGTTTCCTATGGAATAATGCTTATTCATTCAAGCTGAAACTGTTTGCAGGGAAGTGTCAGTTCTGACTTCTTTTTTTACCATCAAAAATTTTCAACAGTGATTAAAAAAAGTTTCAGCATAACTAATTTTCTAATTTCAGCATATTTCCATTGTGTTTAGAGGGTTTCCCTATGTTGAAACACAATCCGTGGTTTGAGTAAGATAATTGTCAAAATTAGGTGGAAATATTTCAAAGTTTTTGAAACAAAACAAAATTGACACAAATTAAGTTTCTTTCTTGATGTACTAAAAAAAAAACCACAAATCCCAGGTTTTCACCTCACGATCTATAGAAAAATGACATTTTTTATTTGCTTTGTTTTTCCTAAGAAAAGTCTGGGCAAATCTATCTACATCTAGTACATAAGTTAGCCAGAATCATCAGTTTCAAAACACTGACTAATATATCCATTTGTACCTTTTTTTTTTTTTTCCCAAAAGAGCCTGATTAAGTTGTGAAAGAAACCAATGTCTTAAAGTTCAGCACCATAAGGAAATTACAGATGGTGAATCAAGCCCATGAGAGACTCTAACAGAAGGGAATGGGCCTGTAGCTTGTAAAAACACAATAAAAGTCTAAAAATTCCAGTGTGAATTCTACAGGCAGTTCTCAGCCCTCCAGCAAAAATTAGCACCATGGAAATTTCTGCAGTTGAGAGCTTCAAGACCAGTCTCAAGTCCTACTATTAAATATTAGTATCGGTGGTCATACTGTATAGTACCTCCAAAAGACCTCTCACTGACTAAACATAACCCATTAATAACAAGTTATTTTTTATGATGACGCACATCCTCATCTTGGCAACTAGAGGATCAATTTGTGTCATTCAACCATCTTCTGTTCCAAGGTAGCATCAGATCATTTCCACCCCCTCACACACATTGGCACATTAAACGCCCCGTGAACTAGTTATCATGGTTTGGCTGCATCTATATGCGTCTGTCTTCTAGAAGAAAAGGTGGCGATCCTTCCACAGTGGCCTTGTGCCAAGGCTTGATTTGATTTCCTGAGAGTACAGGTATTTCCCCACCTTCCTGGACTGTCCTCACCAAGACGGATGACCAATGCTTGCACACTGACAATGCAGCGACAAAATAGCCTCTCGACTCCCTCACTTTCCTTTCTATAATTTGTTACTGTCCTTGTCTGTTTAGCGATGCATTTTATAGTGGAAGCTGATTCATTCAAGCTTAATAACGCAGCCAAGCTGCTTTCTGGCATTATCCCAGCATAATCGCAATAATTCCTTCTGTTTCCAATATAGGTCAAGTTATGCCTGATTCAATAAGATATCATTTTTAAGTAAGCATCATTCATATTAGGGTGCATTAGTCTGTCTCATTTTGGTAATTGGTCTCTCATTTTTGTTTGCTTTTTCAGATTTTCCTTGCTCTTTAATTGTCTAATCACATGATGGATTATTAAAAAGCTGAATCCTTGTTGAATAAGGTGGCCATATACAGAAATTTCTTCACAGTTCAATTTCCATTCTTTCGGGCTTCAGCATTCATACTGTCTTGGAGTTGAGCAAAGAAGTGAGGAGTTCTGATTTTCAATTATAGGCATAGAAAAGAAGAGGAAAGAAAGGATCTAGTTAGTCAGATCTGAAACTGAATAGAAGTGGAAGGCATTTTAAAAATAACTGGACTAGCTGGGAAGGTTAGGGGAGTCCAGGGACTGGAAATCTGGTATTTTCTTGTGTGGCGTATGATAACTTTTGGAATGTGGAAAACATCACCAGTGCTGAAGAGGGAGAGAGACAGCTGTAGGTGTATGGGATTATACTTCTCTTTATTTTTAGATGTGTCTGAGCCCAGACTCCAAAATGACAGATGTGCAAGTCAAAGAGATCAGTAATCAACAAGGTAAAAAGAAATACTAACAGCTTTTGTTGTTATAAGTGGCTTCAGCCTAAAAGGGGCCTCTCTGCCACAGGCAGAGGCTGCTCAGCAGATGAGGGTCCTAAATGTAAAGACTTGTATTCAGAGGAAGCAGTTTTTCAGAAAGTTCCCAAAATCCGTGAAAAGGATGCATGATAAAAATTGGCCAGAACTTCGGTTTCTTTTGGCAGGTAATACAAAGTTGTAAAAAGAGGTTGTGTTTTGTATAAAAATGAAATTTAACTAAAATAATAAAAATTTAAATTCAGAGTTTAGATGAATTTAAATGTTAAATACTTTATTCTGATTCTACTGAAACACTTCAATAATGTTGAAACATTATAAAATACAAATATATTTAGTACATGTACTGATAAATATAACATTCTGTGTAGCATAGTATTAATATTTTAATATGGGTCAAAACCAGATGAATGAAAACAATGCAGTCTGAATGAAATTATCAAGACAAGACAAAACCAAGCTATTTATGACTGTTCCCTATTGAACATGTGAAAGAAATTGGCATATTTCTGTGAAGTTTTTAGGAGGGAAATTACATTTTTAGGGGAAACGGGTATATAGATGTTTTTTCAACTAGCTGTGTTTCCAGCAGGCATTTTTAAATAACACTCTGCTCACTGTCTGATGACAGTTGAGAGTTTAGTTTACACCAAGCAAACAAATGAATACTGAGAGTAATCACGAGTAATTATTATATATATTTATTCTTACTTGTATGCCTGGTGCCTCTTGCAGCTCCACAGATCCAGCAGAAGGAATGATTCCTTCCCAGGAGAGCAGCTGGAAGATTTTGTTCTATGACAACCTTCCTACTCCTTCCAATAAAATAAACGGAGAGCAGAGGTCTCCCTCCTTCTTACGTTCTGCAAAGAAACAATGGCACATCCTGCCTGTTTTAAAAGTCTCAAAGCAAATTACCATTAAGAGGCATGTGAAAGAAGAAGAAAAATGAACACATCATGTGCATTTTGCAGCTAAACCTTTGCTCTCTTGAGGAAGCTGGAGGTGCTGCACAGGTGAGACTAAGGTGATTGATGGAGATTAGGCACGGTCTTTTATATATGTATATGCATATATAGGACATCAATATTATTCTCGGTGAAGCAGAATGATAGTGGTTGGGGGAATATTTTCAGCAGGCCAGTCACTCCATAATTATATCTTGTACCTGACCCTCATCCTGGGCACCATCCCTAGTTAGGTGGACCCCCAACGAGGAGGGAGTGTGCGTGCATGAGGAGTTCAGAGCCATGAGCAGTGCTCCCCAGGACACCGGTACCACTGCTCAGCCTGCTTTTCACTGTAATACTTGCTGGGAAGGGAGCAATCCTCCCTGTGCCCAGCGGCACATTCCATGGTGCTGCAGGACCATGGTCTTGGCTGAGCCAAGGAGGTGCTGCATAAAACTGGATGGTGCGGGTGAACATCACGTACCTGAGAGTAGCTGAATGGAGTACTGGATCCCGCCTGGTAGCGGCTGGGTCTGCAGCCCAACCCTCAAACAGCTTGCCGAGTTGCTGCTCTTATTCCATGGTAGCCAAAATACGGCTGCATGGCTGGCTGTAGCTTCACCTCGAGTGGCACGGCAAGGCAAGGTGAGAGTGCCCTGGACCAGACCAGCAAGCAGGGGGAAAGCAGAAACGAATGGTGGGGTGGTGAAAGGAGCGCCCGATCCTGTGGCCGTACGCTGCACTGCTGGCATAATTGTGCCCACTGAGAGCAGGGAGGCTGCTCAATACAGAGGCTTTTTAGCCAAGTGCTAATTACTGGCTGGTTGGCTCTCAGCATCTCTTCTTCAGATCAGCAGAAAGGACGGGGCTCGCCTGACTGAGCTGGGGGTCTCCAGGGCGCTGCTGCGCTCCAAAGCCCTGTGCCCAGCTGAGGGAGGGGAGCACAGTTTGGCACGGCTGCTTTCCAGAGAGCAGTGAAACCCTACAGACGTGTAGACCAAAGTGTACAATAGAGGAGTGTATGCTACCCTGGCTGGGAGGGAGCAAGCAGGGGCTGGCACGTCAGATCCCCTTCCCGCTGTCCCCTTCCTCCTCCCTTTACAAGCCAAGGCTGTTTACCGATGTCTTACATGAAAGGAGCAGAGTCCTTCTCCCGAGCCCTAGCAATATCTCGGACTTTAGAAAGTGCTGTCAAGCACAATCGCTCTCCTGAGCCACCGCTCCTCCTTGCCCGCGTGTCTCTGTATCTGAAAAATAACTCAGCCTGTCAGCACAGCTAGCAAGCCTGAGGAACTGAGCTTTGCCTCCCTTCCCACGCTCCACAGGCAGCTCCTGCTCGCCTGCTCTGCACTTCTACCAACAGCTAAGGAGGAAGGGCATGGGGTGGCAGTGAGGGGGACAAGAAGGAGTGGGGACAGAGCAAGGAAGTCATGCAAAGAAATGGGGGTGGATGTTTCTGAGCATTAATGATCTCACCCAGCTCCTGCAGGAGTCTTCTCGTGGTATTCTGAACTTATTTACAGGTATTTCTGACAGTTAGGAGGGGAAACAAATGGTAGGTAGTGATATAAGTCAAGTGTAGGGCTTTAAACTCTTACAATTCTTTACAAACAGCGAGGAGAATATGCTTTTTCCTTAGGACAGAATATGTAAAATCTCTGGGAGCAGCTCTGTTTCAGACTGGAGACAGTGTAGTAAATGCAGGCTGTCTCAGCTCAGCCGCCTGTTTGAGTCTCTCCTGCTCTAAGACAGTTCTTGCCATTTTTCAGGTAAGACTTAGCAGGTTAAGCAGAGGCTGCTGTTTCTAGAGCGGATCACCTCTTCCTTTTTGGGTAGGGCTGGGAGACTAAGGTAGGACAAGTCCTGCATTACGCAGCTGTCGCTGCACTTGATCCTGTCCCTCCGAGCACGCAGACACCTGTAGAGTGTAGCTTTTCCTTCGAGTTGCAAACCTTGCCCTTTTGGCTTTGCTGTTGGGCAGCAGGCTGCCAGCATCACCGGCCTGGTGCAGAATATGGAGGCTGCCTGGGAGCCTTCGGCACCCGTTCTCCAGGACTCGCACCAGATGAGAAACCTTAGGTAGCATTAGGTAATCTCAGGGACCTATCTTAGCAATTATAATCCCAGGGCAGACTGCTTCTCTAACTCTGCCCTGCATTGCCCAGATTATAATTCTCACCGTGCTTTGATGCTCTTTTGATCCTTTTGTTCAGCCAAATAAGCCTAATAAGACTCCTGGTTCAGAGGCCAGAAACATTTGTGTTCATTTCTACATCATCACCTGGAATCACCGCTCAAAGTTTCTCCAGACTTCATCCCGTCCCCTAAAATCCAAAAAGGCTGTCCACAGTATATTGATCATTGCAACAAAATGTATGAGAAAAATATTTGAAATTAATGAATTCTGTTAGACTGTCACAGATGATTCACCCTGGTTTAATTCCATTTACTTCAGTGGACTAACATCGGTGATCATTTGGCCCATATCTTTTGGATCTGTGAAGTAAATAGCTATTAAATTCCATATGTGAAGCCAAAGCTGTCAGTGTGCCAAATAAAATTAATACAACTCTTGTCTGATTTGACATTTTTTCCTGGGTTGGTCTAGAAGAGACTTTTGCCACACTGAAGAGCAATTCAAGATGATGTGATTTCTTATACTGCTTAGGTCTTTGACATGACTTCTTGAGAGATCTACTCTTTTGGAGATAATAACTGTTTTATGTAAGTGTGCTGTGATTTCCAAGTGCATCCATGTGGGGAAAAAAAAGGCAAATTCCTTTCTATTAGGGACAGCAGTTAGGGTTGTGAGTTCCTGAACCAGCAGCCACTAGCTTTTAGTTACCTTAGAGGATGACTGAAATCAGAATATGAGAAGAGGTTGCTGTGCAAGAGGTGATTTTAAAAGTAGTCAAGGCATGATTCAAATAACAAGTGAAGTGGAAACAGAGCTGTCTTGAGGAAGAGAAAGCCTTGAACTTCAGACTCTCCCTAGCATTTTATTTTATGCACTCCACTTCATGCAGGCCCATGAGACTTCATAATTTCTCCAGGGTCTCCGCCCATGTAGTGGAGCTTCTGTAAGTGGCAACAGCTTCTTGTTCTGCACACAGACAGAGTCTGACCCCAGGCACTGGAGGAGATGGAGGCAGATTTTCTCTGCTGTTTCACTGCCATTTGTAATAGTGTGAATGCAATTAGTGCTCCAAGGTATCAAAAAGTTTGTCTACGACATCAGTTAAACATGGAGGCTAGCCTGGTTTCCAGATCAGACTCATCCAGCATAGACATACATATATATTGGCCTGAAGATGCCCCCTCTGGCAGGGTGACAGGGCACTCCGAATGGGAAGCAGAAATAGCCAGGCTTGCTGGATGCTTTAGCCTGTAGCCAACATCTTTTTTGGGTGGACTGGGTGGCCTCAGCACTGGCAGAGCTGAGCACACACCAGCCCAGTCCACCCGTCCTGAGTGGAGCTCTGCTGAAGCCTGAGGAGAAGCTCCCAGCCACGTGGACTGCTACACTGGTACAGTACTAGTGTTTCTCAATGCTTAGGGCAACAAGATGCACCAAATTGTCTTTGTTGTTCTCACCAGAAAAAGGGGAAATTGCCAGCAAGGCACGATAGGTTTTCCTCTTCTAAGATTTTCTGTCTCTGGTGCCTGGGGGACACCACCAGAGGACTATAAGGGCCATTCATTATCTCTGTGCAAGACCTCTAGTGAAGTAGTGGGACAAGCCAGATACTCTCCAAACCCTGGGAAAACCTGCTGTAATTCTGCATCATTTCTGTATAACAGCGTGGGGCTTGCTTTTTTTTGGAAGAAGCTGCATCTTTCCACTTTGACCTGTTTATATAAAGGGACGGAATAAACCAGTTTCCAAAGATGCTATTACTACCTGGATTTCTTCAGTGCTGGCTTCTTTCCCCCATTTAAGTCTTCTTTTAATATGCTTTTTAAATCTGCTAATGAATACATTCATCACAGTTCCCAAATATTTTTTTTGCAATTCACTGACTTGACCATTCTGGAAATTGCCACGTTACACTAAACAATTCTTTTAAAGCAAAGATAGCTGGAAAAAAAGACATTTATTTCCCTAAGACTGTCCATTTTTCTTCAGGCTTTCCAGATTTTTTTTCATTAGACTTCAAAGTAACCAAGAGTAACTAACTGAAGCCAAATCAATTAGTTAAAAATAATAAATGAGGAAAAATCAGATTTATAACTGAATAGGGAGAAACTGTCTGGTCTCCATCTTGTTCCTAGCCTAGTAAGTAACTTTTTACTAGAGTAATCGGGAGAAAAACAGGTTAATTTAGCCATCTAGACGTTCATGGTGTCAACAGAGAAGTATAAAAATCACTTTGACTGATGGTCATCTCCTTGTAAGGGACTGAAACCATTAAACTATTCAGAGAGTATAAAGCCAACATATGTGCACCATAATCCCCTAGGTGCAATAAAGAGTAATAATGCTTGGAGCACATGAATTTTCACATGAAATATTCTAAGACAGAACTGCTGGAAGCCTCTTTAAGGCAACAATGGCTGTAAATTCATATGTAATTCATTAACAGAGCCAATATATTACATGTAAAGAACCTTGCTGTCACTAAACGTGCAAAATTTTAATCAAAATAATTCTTTTCGTTCATTCATTTCATCTTTTCAGAATTTAAAAAATAACAGAAAGGGAACTTGGGACTAGTCTTCCAGTTTTGCATTTATCGTTAGGGGTACTGTGTGCTTAGTACAGGCAGCAGTGCAATAGTCGAAATGAGGCAGTTTGTCCTACCAGCTGCTGACATTCACCCCTTGCTTCCCTTGTCTTCCTAGGCTGCACCTGGGCCCCTCTGACAAGTGGTCCCTGGTGCAGGTGTGTGCTGAATAGCTACATCATTTCTTCTCTCATCTCTCCGTCTCCTCCTGTCTCCACTGAAACGCCATCATTTTCACAATTGCGGCATCTCTGATTATTTTCTGTCCTCACCAGGAATTACACTAAATGCTGTTATTCCTCATTGATAATGTCTACTTCATCCACATGTGAAAAGTGAGGTTTGTATGGTCCACATCTTGGTCATCTCTTACCTCTCACACTGCAACTTGCTTCTCTGTAGCTTCCTCTCATCTGGCTACCTGTTCTTTCTGAAGATGGGCTGAGGAAAAAAAAGTCTGTATCCTTTATCTTCATATGAATTTATGCATCCTTGTTTCCATTTCCACATTTTTGTCTCTATTTTTACATAAGATTAAAACACCTCAGTTCTGAAGTTCTGCATCTTGTTATGTTCCAATCAGCAACTATTATTCATGAAAGAGAAATTGGATTTTTTCTGGATAATTCCTGAAAACATCAGTTCAATATTCAGCATCCATGAAAAAGGAAAACAAAAGGCTAAAAACTAGTAAGGAAGGAGTAGAAAATAGAATAGAAAACATCAATAGGTCACTGCCAAAGTCTGCAATGCGCTCAGACCTTGAAAACTTCATGCTGTTTTGATTAATCCATCTTTAAAAGGATATGGTAAAAATAGAAAAAGAACAAAAGAATATAAGATAGTATAAAAATAAAATATAAATTATATACATATTTAAAAAATCATGAACACCACAGAGAAAACGAATGGGGAATAATTATTGACTCTCTCTCACAATGCAAGAACTGAGGGACATCAAATGAAATGATCAGGTGGCAGGTTAAAAACAAAGGAAATACTTTACAAACTGTTCTTAAACTGTGGAATTCATTGCCACAGCATGCTGCGAAGGGCGTTGAGAAAGCCGAAAGTACAAGTCTGCTCAAAAAGCGATTAGAAAAATGATTGGAAGTAAAGCCTACCTAGGCCATTAGAGAGATGTAGTTACATCCGTCTCTGAAAGTTCCTAAGTAGGTGAGAGCTCAAGGCTTGGGGGCCAACAGTGGTAGCATGACGGCACTGTCTCGTTAGACTTTTCCTCTAAGCTTCTGCTAGAAGCCCTTGACAGAGAGAGTATGTAGGCAAGAGAGACCTTTGCTTTGCTCCAGCATTATCATTCTTATTTTCTTTCCTTCCCTCTTGCTGGGACCCTTGGTCTTTTGGTTTTCCCCTCCAGCAGGTCACCTTTCCTACTATAAACCTCCCATATCCTCCACCTCTGTCACAGGAATTCCTGGGTATTGAGTCATCCTGAAAACACATCATTATTAGCCTTATACCTTTCATGTATATGTCATAACCTGAACTGAAACATCAGCTGATTTTGGAAGGTGTCATCTTTTTTTAACATTTGCTGAGAATGCCTTCAGGGACAAAGAAATGTCACTGTGTCTTCTAGCTTCATAATGTCATGCCCACATCTCAAAGACTTTCTTGTGGTGGCAGAGATCAATAGGAAAACAGAAATAGGAGAAAGAAAGAAAGAAGAGATAGATGGGTGCACTCTGCATTCAGCATTGATTAAGGGAATGAGTTTTGCTTCTGGGTTAATGCAGAAAAAGTTAAGACAGTGCTGGAGACATCTGAAATCCTCCCCAGAAGAGCCTTCATGGAAAGGAGGCTCCATGCTCATGCTGGAGAGGAATGCCTCCAACGGAGGGCCCGCAAACGTGGCCCATCTCCTATCTTGTGACAGAACATTCGTGTGGCATCCAGGCATGGCATCTGGCCCTCTCCGTCAAGCAACCTGACACATACCCATCATCCAGTGAGTGCACCGATCTCTTAATTAACGTGACGGGCATAAATCCAGTCACTTGGAGATGGCAGTCGCTGCTGGAACAACTTGTCCAGCCAGGAGCCAGCTCTCTGCTGCGTCTGAAGAACCTTTCTGAAGGAATGTGGCAGAGCCTTTGTGAAGGAAAAAGTGGAGAGATAAGGCGGATCTTGTCAGTGGCTCGCGGGATCCAGGCTGTGAGCCCAGTGAGCCTGCATTTCTGTGCTGCTCCCCATGCCGTGCACGAGGCGGAGGAGGGGAAAAACTGCAAACACAAGCACTGACAAATAAGGAGCTTCCTCAACATGATCAGCATACGTCTTATGGCCAGATAAGGCTAATAGGGCCGAATATTATTGAATCAGACAGTTACAGCCCCAGATTATCTGGCCTAATGTATTGATTGATGTCACTTAGTACCTGCTGCAAACACGTATCCTCATCAACAAGCAACCATTCATTGACATGGCAAATGATAAATACGGGATGTTTATGTGATGAAGGAGTAGCCAGACTTTCCTTAAAACATAAGTACATTTTCCACAATTATATAAATTCAGATATATGCCCTTGTTCCTGAAGAAGTGCAGATATACGGACAGGTATTTTATCAGTAGCCTTTACTTATTATTTTCTCTCAGTAGAATCAATGTCTCTTTACTTAAACCACCAGACAAAAGGTGCCCAGTACTGAACAGATCTATTTAACAAGCTTTGCAAGATAGATCTTGCAGAATATATATTTGGAAAGACATTTCCAAGACAGCTAAATGTTCAGGTTTTTCTTCTAGCTTTCAGTCTGCTTTTGTGTATTTCAAGATCAAGGAGATTTATGGGATTTGAGCTCACTGAACTAGCAGAAAGGGGACAGCGTTACAGCTAACAGCTGATGATTTGACCTCTGCTCGTCTTTGTAGAGTGGCTGCTTGGAAAAAGGAGTTCAAATGAAGCAAAGCCGACTTAAAAGTATAGATCCAGCTACATTAACCATACAGTACATTTAAGGCTGTGAAATGATGGAACATTCAAAAATAACCCTAGTAAGTGTCTTTGGAAAATAATTGTATCAAATTATTAATCTACACTAAATAAATTGGTTTGACTTGTACTGAGCTGCCTGCAGCAAATGTCTATTTTACTAAGTTCAAGGCTCCACAGAAGTACAATTTACATACCAATCTTTAAGTACTGCTAAGACTTAATTGTCTTTGGTGGGGGGGTATAATTATGGCAGTATGTTCCTGAGGTGCCACCTTGCTAGTAGGTGTTTGTCCTGGTTTCGGCTGGGGTGGAGTTGATTTTCTTCCTATTAACTGGTATATAAGAATATATATATGAGAATATATATATATATATGTATATATATGAGAATAATGTTGATAACACCCTGATGTTTTAGTTGTTGCTAAGTGGCGTTTACCCTAGTCAAGGACTTTTCATCTTCCCGTGCCGTGCCAGGTGCGCGGGGGGGCTGGGAGGGAGCGAGGCCGGGACGGCTGGCCCAGGTGACCAAAGGGATATTCCATACCATGTGACGTCACGCTCAGTATATAAGGCTGGGGGAAGAAGAAGGAAGGGGGGGGCGTTCGGAGTGATGGTGTTTGTCTTCCCAAGTAACCGTTACGCGTGATGGAGCCCTGCTTTCCTGGAGGTGGCTGAACACCTGCCTGCCGATGGGAAGGAGTGAATGAATTCCTTGGTTTGCTTTGCTTGTGTGTCCGGCTTTTGCTTTACCTCTTAAACTGTCTTTATCTCAACCCACGAGTTTTCTCACTTTTACCCTTCCAATTCTCTCCCCCATCCCACTGGGGGGGACTGAGTGAGCGGCTGCGTGGGGCTTAGTTACCGACTGGGGTTAAACCAGTGTTGAAGTTGTTGAAGATGTCCGGAATGCAAAAGCGGTTGAGAAGTTTTCTTGGAAAAGACAGAGGTCAGAGAAGACACCAAGTAGCAGTAACTAAGGATGGGAGAAGATAATGAACTAGATTTTGCCTTCTCTCTGGAAGGCAATGACATAGGTTATGTCGGAAAACATAAGAAAACGGAGCCCCAGGAAGGACAGGTGCAAATTTACCCAGGGATGGAGAAAGGAGAGAAGCCACATCCCTAGGTTAACATCATATCCATGACATTTCTTGGTGGCCTGGTGGCTATTCAGTCCATACCCGTGAGAAGGGTAAGCTATTACAGAGTACAGCTTGTAAAAGAAGGCTGTTTCTACAGAGCAGCATGATTTCCCCTCTTTAATGGGTAAGGAATCATAGTCAGAAGAGAATGTTCCCTGTGTAATTGTAGCAATCCACTAATAAGGATGACCAGGGTGAGAATCAAGCCACGCAACCTTTTTTTAGAGTAATGACTATAAATCCAAAAAACCACAAGATATTTTTATGTCAGTTAAGTCAGTTAAACATAAAGTACTGATTCCTCATTGCTCCCCAAATAGATACCAGGCAGTGATATTAATTTGTAATTTCTTTTCTATATTTTGGAAGAGAATTTGGAAAAAAACCCGGTGAGCCACTGTGGGAAAAGACTCCTAAAATAAAAAAATCAGCCAGGGGAACCTTACAAGGAAGATGAAGTCCTCACTTAAATCAGTGACAAAAACTCCTGCTGGTCCTGATGAGATGGGTGGGCCAAATGAGGTCAGGGAGTCCGATTCAGGGCTGTGTGTAAGGGAAATACAGGGAACCAGCGTGTCCTACAGGCTGCGAAGGAGGCTTTCATCTGTGACGGCAGGCTTCCCAGAGGAACAAGCAATGGTTGTCTACAGTCGGGAAGATGCAGATGTTGTGTAAATCAGGAGAGTAACACCATATTTCCATATGTTATTTGTGTCATCTCCTCCAAGGACTAATCTTACATATAAAGAGCTTTGAAAAGGCAGGTGACCCAAGTGAGGAAAAGGAAGTGGGCACCGCAGTGAACAAATGAATGGTTTGACAGCAAGCAGCTAGAATATTTTGCATAATATCTATTTTAAGCTTCAATAACTAAACTGGCATTTAGAAGGATTTCTCTTCTTTCTCTTTCTTTTTTACTAGACTCTCTGTATTACAGAGCAACTTTGAAGGACTAATAGTTAAGTATCTGACAAATATCAATGTCACTCCAGAATTTAGTGAAGACCCAGTGCCTTTACCCACTGTGGTTTCTCATTTACTTCATGAAATTAAGCAGACTAGGACATGACACATGAAGCACTGTCAGATTTACAGTGGTAGCTGAATTTCCATGAATATTCTGCTGCTTTCAGCATACATAGCTTTGCCAAAAAAACAATCTCAGCAAAGCAGTGCTTACGTAGTAGGAATTTTTTTTTTAAAAAGAACATGAAAAAAGATGTGTTTTCTTTGTCCCTTTTTTGAGAAAGCAGACAACAGAGACAGCTGATACCCTGATGTCAGAGAAGGTGCCTGTTCAAATCCAGGCCAATGTGCCGGTGCCTGATCTTTGTAGAGTTCTGGTAGCTGATTGATGCTCTGACAGAAACACAGCAGTGATACTCCAGACAAACTACAACTCGAGTGTCTGACCAGTGACAGAATGAGTACAAGGACTGAAGTGATCGCTACAAGCAGTCTCTGCCAATTTAAGAAGAGCAATCCCCAAGTAAAGCCACTAGGAAATGTTCCAAGGTCTGATGACCAGACTACTTTGCCATGAATTCCCAGTGAGCAGCAAGAAGCTCCATACCATGGTACAACGTGCTGTAACAAACTGAGGTACAACAAGAAACTGTGGCTTTACAGCTTATATGTTTGATTTAATCCACAGGTTGGTACTGTCAGGAAGAAGACAATGCAGTAGCTGGGATGTTGCCGGCAGCTCTTTGCAATGGTGATTCATTCAGCGATCCACCATGTAGCAACAATACGGCATACATGGAACAGTGATGTTCCCCAAGGCTCAGTTTTGGGGCTGGTCTTGTTCAATATCTTTATCAATGATCTGGATGAGGTGATCGAGTGCTCCCTCAGTAAGTTTGCAGACGACACCAAGTTGGGCGGGAGTGTTGATCTGCTTGAGGATCTGCAGAGGGACCTGGACAGGCTGGATCGATGGGCTGAGGCCAATTGTATGAGGTTCAACAAGGCCAAGTGCCGGGTCCTGCACTTCGGCCACAACAACCCCAGGCAACGCTACAGGCTTGGGGAAGAGTGGCTGGAAAGCTGCCCAGAGGAAAAGGACCTGGGGGTGCTGATTGACAGCCGTCTGAACATGAGCCGGCAGTGTGCTCAGGTGGCCAAGAAGGCCAACGGCATCCTGGCCTGTATCAGAAATAGTGTGGCCAGCAGGAGTAGGGAGGTGATCGTGCCCCTGTACTCGGCACTGGTGAGGCCGCACCTCGAATCCTGTGTTCAGTTTTGGGCCCCTCACTACAAGAAGGACATGGAGGTGCTGGAGCATGTCCAGAGAAGGGCAATGAAGCTGGTGAAGGGCCTGGAGCACAAGTCTTATGAGGAGCGGCTGAGGGAACTGGGACTGTTTAGCCTGGAGAAGAGGAGGCTGAGGGGAGACCTCATCACTCTCTACAACTACCTGAAAGGAGGTTGTAGTGAGGTGGGTGTTGGTCTCTTCTGCCAAGTAACTAGCGATAGGACAAGAGGAAATGGCCTCAAGCTGCGCCAAGGGAGGTTTAGACTGGACATTAGGAGAAATTTCTTTACTGAAAGAGCGGTCAGGCCTTGGAACAGGCTGCCCAGGGAAGTGGTGGAGTCACCATCCCTGGAAGTATTTAGAAGACGTGTAGATGAGGTGTTTAGGGACATGGTGTAGTGGGCATGGGGGTGTTGGGTTGACGGTTGGACTCGATGATCTTAGAGGTCTTTTCCAACCTTAATGATTCTATGATTCTATCTCCCTGCAAAAAAGAATGGGAGCTGGATTCCATCACGTAAGAATGTTTTCACATGTTTTCTTAAGATAGTGGGAACAGGCTTTTTAAAGAAAATTTTAAGCTTCTCTTGAAATATAATCAACCCAACACACAACAAGGTCACCAAGCTGTGAAAAAACAAGGGAGTTAGGGCATGCCCATGTGAATGAAAGTAACAGGTATTAACCAAATTATCTAAGCTACACAAAGGAAAAAACACAAAGGAAGAAAAAATCTGACATAAAAGCTGATTTGTATTATTTTTTCATTTTTGTAAAATTATTTTCAGCACCACATAGAGGGAACTTCTAAAAAATGCTTTTCAGTTAATAGTTTTCTCTATCTTGCAATACCAAGAAGTCTGATTTTTATCTTGACAACGCTCTGGAAATGTTCCTCTTTCAAATCCTGACTGCATATCTGGAGAAAAACTGGCATGCAAATAAACCATTTCTGACAGAGGATCACAAACATTTTTTCCAGATATCTTTTAAATATCCTATTTCTAACAACATTACAAGCTATTTAGAGACTACAGCTTCTGGAATTGGTAGCTTCCAGTGGTGCATCTCAGAATAGAAATTCAGAGTGTGCCAAGCCAGCAGTCGTTGATGTGCCCTGAAAGGACATTTGATGGGCTAAATCCTGAGAGCTGGGAAGTGTTTGTACGTTTCATTCACAGCTGCAGATGTTCAATTACCCTCAAGAGCAAAGCCCACTTATTTTGTGATGGTTGAACTTTCATCCTTCGCTTGGAAAAAGAAATTATCTCCTATGCGGTAACAGATGTCAAACAGAGGGTATTTTTGAGATTAACAATTATTTTTGTTAATGAAAATAGTCTCTCTCTCTTTCTTCTTCCCTGTCCCCTCACACATTTTCAATATTGCTCCCTTTTATGATCAGATTTTGACTTCTGAAAGACTTCTTTTGCGGGAGCTAATTGGGAACTGGTCTCTCTCATGGCTATATTGATTGAACAGAGTGGGTAAACTCTCTGAATTTAATGGTGACTAACAGCCATCTGCTATACTCTATGGCTAACATTATTCCATTTTTGTGGGAAGATGTGATGCCATTTCAGATCCTTAAGCAATTCCAATCACCCTATACAGAAGATATTTTGCCTTTTCAGTCTCTTTTTTTCTCTGGAGAGAAGTTGAATCCCCTAAAAAATGTGATCGAGGGGGCTGCGTTTGTCCAAAACATAAATGAATCTGTTTGGTGTCTGATGAAATGCAAGAGACTGTCAGTCTAAACTTACTTCGCTAACCTGTACTGCTTTGTGAGGACTACCCATTTCAATAGGCTTATAATTGTCCAATAAGTTACTAGCACAAAAAAAGAGGTAATCTCTTATGAGAAGGTTTAGCATAGATTGTTGACGGATTGGGGCCTATTTAGATAACAGTAATCAATGCACCCTGGCAACTGCCAGATGGGATACTGTATTTCCTGATGGCTTCAAAGGGCATTTTAGAAAAAGATGCTCAAAAACCAGAAAGTATTTCAGCAGAGAAAAGGAAAGTGGTGGTAGACGGCAAGGACAAACAACTTGGGGAACTGGTTTTGAGCACTGTGGCTCTTCTACCCCCTTATGGGCTATGCTTTCTGTCTCCAAGAAGAGGTATTCATAATGTTAGTGTATCTTTGGGGCCGCTTTTCAATAGCATCTTATACTTATTTTATTATATTATCATCCTAAACTTTAATGGTTTATTAATAATATTGATAAGGTAATTATTAACTAATCATTAATTATCAAATATGTATTATCAATGTTTGTTGTATTTAATGATGTTTGTTATATTTAATGATATTATCACTCTACTTCTGTGTTGGAAAGGTAAATTTACAAGCTGATAGACAAAAAGAACAAGCAAATTCTGCAGCTGGAGAACCCTCCAGTTCAAGCCGCAACGGGAAGAATAGATGCTGGTGTAGCCTGTAGAGCAAATAGCCAGAATAGGGCTGTAACCATGCACTCAGCCAGGCAGGCACCTGACTTGGCAGCTGAAGCATCCTTCTAGGAAGGTCTGAAGAAGGTGAACTTGGAAATCTGCAGACCAGTGGTGATAAAGCAAGGATGGCCATGGCAAAGCGAACGCTATGCAGGATGGGAAACTAGAAGCCAACCTGGATGGGAACCTGTTCTCTAGTCACCTCCTTCATGTGTTGCCACAGGATGGCTTTCTCTGAAAAAGCTTTTATTGGCTAATGAACAAATAGGGTAAGACCTGAAATTATAATTTGCAGCGAACAGGGTTGCAGATGGTAGAAATACAGTATGTTTGAATGTGTTATTTGCATAGTAAGGAGTGAACATGTTATCACAGACCTGACTGTGAGCTGTAGATCCTGAGGAGCAAAGTTCCTATCGCTAGCTTTGGGCATCAAGCCCTGCAAACTCAATGATCCTGTAGGGTGTTTTAATAGAATTAACTAGCTAAACAAAGATCCTCCAGATGCTACCCCACTCCCAATCCCAGGGACTTATTAGGTTCCACTCCCATGTTCAAAAGCCGAACATGATTTACCCTGTGGGGGACACAGGCTGTTGTAGAGCATTGGCTTAATGACTGCAGCCTTTAACAGCGCTTCCATGAGGCTCTGCCTTACTGGATCAGGTCTTACCGTGAAGTGTGTGCATGGGGTCAGCCCTTCAAAAAGTGAGTTTCCTCGTGGTTTTCAATGGAAAAATAAGTGCAGCATTAGAGCACTCTGATTTTTAAGAGACAGCACAGTTCTGTGCTTCTGGCCTACTGGATATAGCTTCTGCTCCATGCACGCCCCAGAGAGCAAGACAGGGCTTTTGCAGACCATTGCAGCATAATCTATGGACCCTCCATAAATTATTGACAAAACAGCTAATCTTCCATGCATGCATGAGCAACACACCTTATCTCTCCCTTTGGAGTTTAGGTGAGAGTTGTTCATAACTCAGCTTTTGCTAAAAATGTACCGTGCATGCACAAAACATGGTTTTCAAAGGCTCTTAAGCCAAACAAATCAAAAGTGTTCATCACTGAAACACTCAAATTTCTCTGCTAAATTTTAAATTCCAGCCCCCACCTGTTTCAGTGTTAGGAGTGTCAAAAATCACCTCTCCCTTTTATATTATGAGAAAAATATATTTGTTCCCTTTCTCTCACTTGAAAACAGCATCCTGCTTTTTACCTTGAGCTTTGAGTTAACATCATATGTGGGCAATGTAAAATATCAATCCAAGAAATAGAGGGTTCAAACACTACTAAGACGTTGAAAACCAGAAAGCAAAAAGGAAATATCTAGGCAAGCGTTGTTATTGTTGTCAACATCCCATATGCTTTAAACACCTGATGAGTTTAAAAGAAAAAACCCCACCTATTATCAATATTACTTCCAACAGGAGAATTGTAGGGAGGAGGAGAAAAAGCTCCACACCTCCCTACGTGGAGGAAGTATATCATGCAGGGCATTGCAGTGGCAAATCAAGCCCTGCAGAGCTGCTTTTCCCCGTGCCATGCAGCCAGGCACGTAACAGAAGCCTTTATTGCAGAGCGTGGAGAGCGATGTAACATGACTGTTTGTGGTTGTATAGATTTCCTCCCTGCGAAGCAGGGACATCACGTGGCGGTGTGCTGAGAAACAGCCTGATCTGCGATCTCTCCCAGGGACAGGACAGCTCCTCCCTGCCTCCTCTCAGGGGCTTGGGAGGGAACTGTACGCTGGCTCCAAGTCATCGCTGTTTTCAGTCTTGATGAAGCCTTTTTCCCAAGTTTTCCTGTTCACCTGAGGCAGTGCAATAACAGAAGAGGGAACTGGAGCCTATGGACCTCACACTGGATGAACAAATCGACTCTGACTCTACAGAGTCCTTTTAGGAGGGCATTGAGGTGGAAGACAGTTTGAAATTCAGATTCTGGGCTGCACTTGCAGAACAGGAGATTAGAAAAGAATAGTTTTGTAACCTGATTAAATATTATTGCATCTCGATGTATTTGTGCTGTGAAAGGACCAGGCACACACCAGGGCTTAGGTCTACAAACTCTGTGAAATCAATAGGCAGTGAGGAAGCTTAGGTAGGAGATAGAAATGCCAATATTCTGTTGGATTTGGGCCAAGGTTTGACAGTGTAAAGTACTGTGCAAAGATGGCACAAGACCCTTCCTCAAAGAGCTTGATGTCTAACTATAGTAGAGTAAGTTACTGAGAAGTGAGAAATACAGGACTTCCCACTACAGGCACAAGGCCTCACTTTTCCTATTAAGTTTTAAACCCCACCATATTACATGTAGGTTTAGCAGGCCTGCTCAAACTAGCCCACAATCCTTTTCTTGTAGCAAGTGTGTCTTCAGCGAGAGATTACCACCTCCTGAAACACATGGGAGAGCAGTACAAGAAAAACCCTGATACATTTCTAGCTATCTTTAAACACTGTAAAGGGAAGTGGTAGAGGAGGAGAGTTAGAAACCTGTGATTTGCCATCTTTCAGCGGTTCAGTTTCTCAGCAAGAGCTCTTCAGACAGCCCACGGTCGATTTATGGGAGCTACAGAACCACCAAAGCAGGCAAATGTGAAACTGAAGTGGTCTTCCTCAGCATCCTAACTGAGGAACGAAACAAGGGCCCAATCCCACTCCCAGCGGAGACCACAATGATCAAGGCAATGGGATTATGGTATCTTTGGCTGCAGCGGAAGCAGGACGAGGTTTGAAACTGTGCAAAGTGAATACAAAGGACCATCTGACCACTAGTGCTGACACGGCTCAGTGTGCTCTGCTATGCATGATGTGATCCAACATGCGTCTTCCTCAAAATATTTTATCACTTGGTTGAAAGATAATTTAAGGAATCAGCCACTGACAGTTGGCCATTGGGGCTGCAAGGGAAATGTTAAAGACTTTAATGACCTCTTGCACAGGATGAGAGGCTCAACCCTATCATAGTCTTAACCTTGAAGGTTGGCAAGGTCAGAAGGAGCATACAGAAGGCACCATTGCTATTGCAATAAAAACAGAAAACTTCAAGGAAAAAAACCCAAACATTTTCTCTGTAGGCAAATTAAAATCATATCCACAGGTTGCCATGGATACAAAAGTCCGTTTACTCTAGTAGTGTTTTCTAGCAGCTAAACACAAGTATAAGTGATTAACGAGAAAACACAGCTATGTTTATAATGTACCATTAGGTTTATATAATTAGTTCTTTCAACTGCAAAATACCACTGGTGATCTTTTTCTCGACTGCCCATAAAAACCCAGTGGGCTGATGAGACTGTTTTTAGAACCACCTGTCTTATCTCTGTCTCTCCACAATCATTTGGGATCAAATGACTACTAGCATGTCATACATGACAATTTTCACAATCCAGAACCCTCATTTCAGGTTGCGGTAATCCAACCGGCAGTTTGTATGGCTGGTCTGAGAGGAACACATTAACAGCTACCCCTTAGACCATAAGGCAAGGTGAAACCCTAGGCACACAGCCCTGTGTGGGAGCCTCAATAGCCCTGTCTCAGAAAAGTGATCTTATCTTCCCATGCGTGCATGAGAGACTAAAGCAGTCTCTCTGCCTGTGCGACAGGCAGAAGAGCGACTTGTCTTTCCATAGACTAGGCTGAAGGAGGTGAAAGTTCCACCAACAAAAGGCTCACGTGTGTGCATGGCGAGAGACTCCATCTTTAAAATGTCATGTTGGATTGGTAACTGCAAGGGTCAGTCCTGCCTCTCTCCGTTGGTGTTGTAGTGGTCTCTTCCCAGAGCTCTTGTGTCTAGCATTCCCTTCAAAAAGAGGAAAGCTGAAGTTCTGACATCTGGCATGCCATTAGGAGGGAAGGTCCCGGCAGTGTGCCTCAGCCAGCTGTGATGGGAGCCTGCTTTTGGAGTAGAGCATCCATGAGTTGAGAGAAATTGTCTTTGCTGCAACCAGCAGCTAGAAAAGTCTGGGTGGGTTTCTTCAGTCTCTGGAGTGTGCCCATTAATATTTTTACTGGGAGCCCATTCTGATAAGCCTTCTTTTTCTGTCCCGGACTTCAGAGCTGTCCTTCCCACTGTTGTGTTTTACTGAAAAATAGCAAGTTTAAAGACATTTCAGTGTCCATGGACACTTTCATAGACCCTGGATGCTGAGGTGAAATCTACATCGCGTGGATAGAGAGATCCATCCATCCACAAATCAAAAGTTTATTTCAATGTGTCTAGTACAAAGAACCTGTCAACATCTTTAAAGTTTTTTTTTCAGTCTTAAAAACCACTGTGTGAGAAGGTCGTCACAAGGCATCACTATTTTTTGTTTCATGGGGACTGCATATAAAACAGACAACATCTGTGGTTTTCTACATGCAAGCACAGCAAACAGGACTCATGAGGCTCAAGCTGGTTGCTCATTGTTACCAGCAAGAAAAATTCTGCAAGTCCAGTTATGCCTTCCCGTCAGAGTATTCTGAAGACACGCGGTGGCATGGATGCAATTGAAAGGACAGTTTGGCCTACAGAGCTATGATTTCTGGTGACCAGTGAGATGAAACGAACCCAGTGTGATGCCCAAGTTACAGGCTAAGTTGGCAGAGCTTGCAGTAAAAAAAAAGTTAAAAATCCATTTGTATATAAACTTAGTAATTTTTTAATATAATCAATAAGACACTTATGAGATTTTTCGAAGTAGAAATATGGCTTAAATCTCACCCCTCAAATTACACTGGGTTTTTCTGTTTGCTTAAGGATGCACAGGAGATGGATTCTTTTCTCTGAATTTGGCTGTATGCACTACATAGAACTTTAAAGTTTTAATGAAGTCATTGCAATTTAAAAATATCTGAATAGAACATAAGATTGGACTTTAAAATACATACACAGTCCAGCTTTTATCATATTCCAGGTTGTGCTAAAGTCCTTGAGAATCATCAGAAGGACATTAATCTTCATTTTTAAAAGCCAGAAACATTATTATAAAATTTCTAAGATCTGTAGCACTAACAGATGTTCAGATCAACCTACACTGAAGGTTTGCATCAAAAAATGCAAATAATATGTCCCCCCTCAGTTGCATACAATCAATGCACAGAATCTGATTAATATTTATTTTGAAAGCACTACCGTGAAAGGGTAGGCTCAATAGTTGCTATCGCTGTCGTCGAGAAGGGACACAGGGACTGTCTTCTTAATGAGCGTTTGTACAGTAACCAGCACAGTGGGATGCCAATAGTAATAATAATAAACCTTGATCAGAGATTTCAAACATTCCTGTAACATCAGACAGACTGTTCTGACTGCTGCACAACCAGGGGCTTCAGCTGCTGTACGAAATCCTTAGATTACTCCAGGGATACTTCTGAATCATGTTTAACTAACCCAGTCAGGGCATGGGTATTTTCCCTTCCCTCGTTTTTCTTGTGCCACCATATTGCTTTTAAATCAGTGGCGATTCTGGAAGAATGGTTTCTTCACACCATACTCACCCAAGAAACCAAGCCACACGCTGCAGGCACTCAGCCCCACACCTGCAGCGTGCTCAGTGCTGGATCCAGCAATGGGCAGGAGCATGCGCGTTACCCCAGGCCCACACAAAGCCTCCCCGGAGCCCAAGCCGGGTGGCAGGCCCAGCAGCTGGCAAGCACCTGGCTTCCAGCACCTTCCCCACTTTGCTTCGAGGGCTGCCCCATCGCTGGAACTCCGTGCCCTATTTTGGGGCAGCGATATCAGGGCCCCGACTGCCACGTCCCTGCTCACACTCCCCCGCCGGCCGCAAAGTCACGACGAGCTGGCCACGGCCACGCCGTCGAGGCCCCGACCCACCCAGCCCCCACCTCAGCGCCTTTCTCCTCCCTGGGGAGGCCCCAGCTGCGGGCGGACCCCACAGCCAGCCCCCGCCGGCGGCCTCTTGCCCGCGGGAGCCCTTCGTCCCGCGCACCGGGCGCTACTGAGGGGCCTGCAGGCAGCGAGGCCAACGCTCCTGCCTCTGCCCTGCCCGGCTCCAGCACCGCGGGCGGGCGGACAGCTCCGGCCGGGGACCGGGGGCCGGGGGCCGGGCGCGGCGCAGGGACCCCCCTTCCGGCGGCGGCGCGCAGCGGCGCCCCGCCGCAGCCGGCGCTGTGGTTTTAAATGGGCGGAGCGGCGGCGGGCGGCGGGGCCGGGCGGTGGGCGGCCCGCGCTGGCCCGCGGCGCCCATATAACCCCACCTCCCGGGCGCGGACTGCCGCGGTAATTGGCTGGATGTGGTACTTGGAGATGTTGAGCTGGCTCCTTCCCCCCATGTCCCTGCACACACACAGGGGCGGGTGGTGCGGGCGGGAGCGGGAGGCAGGGCTCAGCCCCGGCGGCGGCGGTAGCGGGGCTCCCCCCACTCCCTGCCTGCCCGTCGCCGTGCCCGAGCCGCTCCTGCTGCTGGGCTGCTGCCTGCGGCCGCAGGACCCGGCCGAACCGGGCCGAGGGGAGCGCGGGCGGCTGCTGGCGGCGGCCGAGATGATGGCGGAGGGCGGCGGCGGGCCGGCGCGGAGGAAGGCGCTGTCGCTGCTGGAGGCGGCCCGCTCCCGCTACGAGAGCCTGCAGATCTCCGACGACGTCTTCGGGGAGTCGGGCCAGGACAGCAGCGGGAACCCCTTCTACAGCACCTCGGCCGACTCCCGCTCCGCCGCCTCTTCACAGGACGAGGAGGACGACGAGGAGGACGAGGGGCGCCCGGAGGGGCCGGGCCCGCGGGGCAGGGTGGCCCGGCGCCGCGCTCCCAGGGCGGCGGCCACCCCGGCGGACCGGCGGCGGCAGCGGCAGGTCGGCGGAGGCAGCGCCGTCCCGGGCGGTCCCGGCCCTATGGAGGAGGAAGAGGAGGAGGAGGAAGCGGAGAAGGGGGGCTGGACCCGGTCGCTGCGAGACGTCCCACCCCCTCACTTCAAGGATGGCAGCGGTACGCGGAGGGCGGGCTGCCGGGGCAGGGGGCGGCGGGGCCGGGCAGCTCCGGGCGGCCCTTGGGAGCGGGTGTGCCCGCGGAGGGTACCCGGAGCGCGCCGCCGAGGCCTGGGTCGCGGCGCAGCCGTGCCCGGTGGCGCCGGGGAGGGAAGCCCCTGCGGGCCCGGCTGTCGGCCTGGGCTGGTGCCTCGGGGGGGACGGCAGGTGCCTCCTGCCCGGTGCCCTCCCGGCAAGGGCCCTGCTGTCAGGCCGGTGATGCCCAGGGCCGGGCGCGCTAGTGCGAGGAGAGCCTGGCCGAGGCAGTGAGCGGGAGGGCGAGGGGAGGCCGCGTGTGCTTAGTCACTGGCATCCCCTCCCCGGCGCTGTAGCGGTGCCCCGAGCGCCAGCAGCCCCGGGGGTTCCCGCGGGAAGCGGGCAGGCTCCCCCCGGAGCAGGGTGCGCCGCGCAGGCCCCGTGTTTGCCTGTGCTCTGGTGTGGCAGGTGGCTCCTCGTCCCTGCTTACAGGTGGGGAAAGCCGCGGGTGTGGGAGATGCAGGTGACCTGCTGTGTGCTATGCAGAAGGACTCTGGGAATGGGATTCCCTCTGGCTGCAAGGCTTTCTGTGCTGCCGTCCCTAACCTTAGCCCTTCTTGCATGGCTTTTGGCCAGAGTGAACACCGAGAGAGTGGTGAACTGACACGACATGACATACAGCAGCAGCGCACAGGACTGAGATCTCTGTGGGCTGGCTTGCGTAGCAAGTTGCACCACTGGTTTTCCTGGGGAGCCATTATAACATATCTGTCCGCAGGCCTCAACAACCTAGTTGACTGTGTAGCAGCAAGGCTTTGCTAAAAAAGATTAATAGTTATGGAGAGCTGGGATGTGAAATAAAACATTTGCATCTCAGAACAGGATGTGATGGCTGCTGTCATCCTCAACTGAGCTGATAGCTTGCCTGTTTTAAGGTTGCTTGTCTTTACTTTTTTTTTTTGTGTGTGTGTAGTGTTTAATTCCTTCATTTTGCTATGGAAAGGTAAATGCAGAAGAGTGCTGCTAGACTTGGTGTAATGTGCTGAAATTTGTGCAGTGGGACAGGTAGAAACCTATCTGAGGAAGCAGCTTGGGATGGGGGAGTAAGGTGGAGCTAGCACTGGAGCCCAGAGAAAGTTCTGTCATGCCTCTGACGGATGTGCAAATAGAAGTTGCGTCTACCGCTAGAAATAGCTAGATACTGTAAAATACTTAAATATCCAGCTGATGTGCCTTTTTAAAGAACTCTGCAAGTTTTATTGATGATTCTTATTCATAAGCATATCTAAGATCAGGTTCTAGACTATAGGCTTCATGGTGTGATGCTATTTCAGCATCAATTATCACTTAATTTCTCTGCCTTTGCTGGCTTATTTCTTCATATCGTTACTGTATAGTAATATCCATTTTGACATAGATGGAACTGGGATTAGCGTTTTAATGCTGGTTTGGAAAATAATTAAGTTGACCTATTAATTCAGGAATTCATATTTCCTTTGAAATAAAGTAGTCTGATTTATGGTTGTCAGAAATAGATGCACATGTCTCTTGAGGAAGGTGTATGGGTATTGCTGTGAATATTTCCTCCTAGTAATAGATGGAGAAGAGGTTGTTGCTGCCCTTTCATTCTGTTGATCGTGATGATGATGATAGATGCTGCATGCTGTTCATAGCATGGTGATTTGGTTTGGCTGAAGTTCAGTTAGTGTTGTGCTTTGATATGCATGAAACATGTACCCTCTGTCATATGGGTTTTTTTGACTTCTCAAATTCCAAGCATTGGATATAACTAAGCTCCTATAATTCTAGTTTATAGATCGACTGGTTTTAGACCATGCATGTATCATAATTGGAGTCGCACTAAGCATACTTGTACTGGCACCATTGTCACTTCATTGGACACTGTTCTGACCCAAGAGTTTGGATCCATACCTGCTGAGGAAAAAGTCTCCACTGAGGTGAAGACAGCTGTCCCTGACAGCACATCTTTCAGTCACTAATGGAGTACAAGCAAGAAATGCAGGGTCAGACACAGAGCACCAAGAAAACCGTATACTCAGTGCAGATGTGTTGGATGTAAGAATCCTTTCTTTCTAGGTTCTGAGCTTAAAAGGAAGAGGTTTTCATGAGACTGAGATAAAATTTGGGTTAGCACCGAAAGTTTCGAGTGCAGCCTTTTGGTCAAAATCTCAACAGAAGAATCCTACTGGCAAGTGCTTGACATCATCTGATGCCAGAAGACAAATGTCCTTGTGGACTGAAGTCTCATGAAACATTCCAGCTACATCAATGCTGGAAATAAATCTTTGAATCAGACTAGGATCAAACCTAGTGTCAAGCTGTTCGGTTTGGGAGACTGCTCCTTCATGAAAGGGAAGATGTGGAGGAGAAAAACATTTAAGTTAGTTAATGAGAATGAGCTAAAGCTCCCAAGAAAAAAAATGAAGAGCCACTTACAAAACTCTTCTGGTCTTTTTAACTAGCAAATACTATCACTTCCTCTTTTTCTTTTTTTAAAATTTTTTTTTGAGTAAATTACTTAATACTGCCTTTCCCTCCCCAGCCTCAATATTAAACTGATGTCTTAAAGTATTGTATCCATCCCTAGAATTAGTCCTGAGCACAGACAGGCTAACTGATACTTCATCTCAAAAATGTACTAGAGGCTGCTGGCTGTGTTAGATGGTTCAGTATGTCCTCAATCTGCAGTCAGGTACTGCATGTGTTTGTGGTGACACCTGCCTTGCCTGTGTGGCGGGTTCTGACAAACTGGGAAAGATCTGGATTGACTTCTGTGTCAGGAGAGAAGTGACTGGATGGCATTGCTATGTACCACTGTGCTGCTTGTGTCCCCAACTTTTGTTTTCTGCCCCTTTTTCAGGGATCTCCAGTTATTGTTGTTTCTGTTTGTCATGGTTTAACCCCAGTCAGCAACTAAGCACCACACAGCTTGCTCACTCTCCCGCCCCCAGTGGGATGGGGGAGAGAATCAGAAGAGCAAAAGTAAGAAAATTTGTGGGTTCAGATAAGAACAGTTTAATACTTGAAATAAAATATAATAATAATAATAATAATAAAAAATTGTAATGAAAAGTAAAACAACGAGAGAGAGAGAGAGGAACAAAACGCAGGGGGGAAAAAACCAAGTAACACAGCCGCTCACCACCCACTGACTGACGCCCAGCGGTTGCTGACCCCTGGCCAACTCCCCCCAGTTTATATGCTGAGCATGATGTCATACGGTATGGAAGATCACTTTGGCCAGTTTGCGTCAGCTGTCTTGGCTGTGCCCCCTCCCAGCTTCTTGTGCACCTGGCAGAGCATGGGAAGCTGAAAAGTCCTTGACTATGTAAACATTACTTAGCAACAACTAAAACATCAGTGTGTTGTCAGCATTATTCTCCTACTAAATCCAAAATATAGCACTATATCAACTACTAGGAAGAAAATTAACTCTATCCCAGCCGAAACCAGGACACTGTTCCATTTAATAAAAATAGTGGATGCTTAGACACTCTGGAGGGGAAAAAAACCCATGAATAGCTTTACCTGACTTCCTTTGTGGAAATCCAAAATAACTTTAACACAGAGGTTAGAACAGATGGCTTGCTGGCACTTCGTGTTATTTCCAGTTAAGCTACTCTGTGAAATCATTCTCTTTAGTTGCTGAGAAAAATCCCAACCATATTGTGATGCCCTGATTTTTAAACTGGTAACTAGTGGCACTGTGTAGTTCTGATTAAAATAGGTTGAGGAAACAAGGGAGCTCAAGTGCCTGTCACAAATATCAAACCAGTAATGTGAGTTCTGAGGTACTGGGATATGAGTAATGGATAGGTGGTCTTGGAGGCAGTTGGTGAAATGCCTTCCCTTCACAAAGAGTGCCTGGCTACAGCCAGGTCCATGGGTAGGTAAATGTGTGTTTAAAAGGATGATGGCATCCATCATCAAATGTTGAATGCAGTTATGTTTTGGCACCTCCCTTCTCATTCTCTCCAAACCTCGCTGTGAAGGGGAAGGAAAATTGATTTGTTGGGAGGTGAACATACAAATAGATAGGCTTCTAGGAAAGGAGGTCTGACCTCTGCCCAAACAGGACTTTAATTCTGAAAGGAGGCATAGCTGGGGCTCCTCTGGCTTCCCTTCCTCTGAGGGCAGGACAGAGCTAGTTGTGGAAGTGCAGAAAGAATAAGAGAACATATTGCTTCTAGGATAGGCAAAGCATAATTGAAATGGAGAGAGCAAGTGAGCATCTATTATTACTTTAGTGAAAGCTAGTAAGTGCCAGTAACTCAACATAAACCCTTCATTTCTGGTCGCTCCTGCCTCAGACTTAATTGTTCTTCCTTCCTTCAAGAGTGGTGCGGCTCTGGGTGGTGCCTTTCCTTGTTAGCTCAGTAATCTGGCCAGGGAACATTCCGTAACAGATAGAGGCACTATTGGTTCTGGTCTTTCTTCGTGGAGGGTCTTAGAAGGTACAAATATCCTGGTATTGCCGCAGCTTGACGTTCCTGAATTGAGGTAGCTGGCGTTCTCTTCCTAGGGACCAATGCTTTCTATATCCATATAGTTCAGCAACCAGAAAATTGGACCTCAGATGTAAGAGCACTTTCTGTTGGTAGGGATAATGTTTTAGGGTGGCAGCAATAGCAGGGAAGTCTGAGCAAAAGATAATGCCGAAGTCCTTGAAGTTACAGCCAATCGGTGCTACTATTTTCTTCATTTTCTGTGCCCTCCAAACCCTATTCTTAAGCCTAGACCTGAGGACAAGAATGTTCCTTGAAAGAGCTGAAAGAGCATAGCAGCTCCTCTTCAAGTTGCATTTAGAGAGTGTAACTAGCTTTTTATGGATTTCTGGAAAATTTCTGTAAAACACTAAATGTGCCATAAGTTACCATCTTTGAAGAACACACTCCAGTAGAACACATACGCTCAGGGAGAAGTTGCATAGACCATGTCTAGCAATCAGGCTCTCCTTGTCACCTTGAGGAGGTTTAAAGGAATATTTAAAGTAGTTTTTAATCTTTTTTTTAATGAGAATGTTCTTTTCCAGAAAGACCAGGTTATGGGAAACTGTCATTTATTCCATCACGGTTGCCACGTGAGAGATGATCTTCTGCACAAGGTGTAGAAGATGAATCTGAGAGATGAAATGAGCCTTCATGTTCCAGCTAAAGTCAAGGAAGCAAGGCACAGCTTTAAATTCCAGGTTGTGACCACCCTCACAGTAAAAAAGGTTTTTCTTATGTTTAAGAAAGTGTCTGTTTGCATGTCAGCTGATTGGATTTTTTTCAGTAGTGGTGTTATTTTATGAATGTTAAATAAGGAAAATTAATTTAGTTCCTTCAAGTTAGTCTCCAGTGAATCATACAATACAATATATATTGATATAGCATGGAGTTGTTTGTTTGACCTGTGTTCTAAATAGTTTTAGCAGAGCTAAACAATTCAGTTAAAGGTAAATAATCAAAGGAAAGGAAAGTGATACAGGTAAAGGGAGAAAGGCTTTTAGCTGTTACTTGAATAGCTATAATTGTAACTGGGCAGAGAGTTCTGGAAAGTCTTTGCAGGATATAGGGGAGATCCAATGCACATACTCTTCCCAAGAGTGTGGAAAGGCAGATGAAAAGGCAGCATTCCAGCAGCAGGGAGCCTGGAGGAAGAGCTCTTGGATCAGGCTGGGCCATAAAAGAGGGCCACCATCTAACATGTGGTGGTGATCTTGTTTCAAGTCCTGAATAGGATCTGAAGGCTTTAGTCTTATTAGATTGAGGTTAATACTTAAAGATTCCAGAGGTGGAAGAAAAGCTACAAAAGCTACTTAGTTGCTTATGGCAGATTCTGCTTCAGAAATATCTGGGCCAAATTCTCTGACTGTTAAGTGGATAAAGTGCCACTGATGTGACTTGTTCTTGCTTACTTATGTCATCAGAGAATTTAGCTGCTTTTGACTTGCATAACCATGGAAAATATTGGGAAAAAAAATGTGTATCTATAGTCTGTTCTTGCATTCTAAGCAGAAATTACTTATAATGACAGCATCACAACACTTCTAGGAAGATATGATAAATACATCACAAAGATGTACACTACTACTAATTTGCATCCTTTATAGGATGACTTAAAGGTTTGAAGTTTTGCTAAATAAGTGAATTATGCAAAGGCTTACTATCTTATGCATCTTACAAAATCTAAATGTGCTTTTCAGGTGGTTTTACTGGGTTTAGAGCACACTTTTTGCTTCTATCATCACTGAAGTGAATCAAGTGCCCGACATGACGGCCTTATTGATTCTAAAATTTAGTGCAACTTCGCTATCTGTGTTCCCTTCCTTCTCTTGCCCATACCTCTACTATTAAACACGCATTTGGGGGGTAACCTAGTGTTGATAAACTTCATGGAAAAAAATGTTCTTCTCTGCTTTTATACAGAGAACCAGTTTTAGTCAGTACTTGAGACATGAAAGTCTATAAGCAGTGCAGATCAAGGTCTTCTCCATAGACACCGTCTAGCCTTTTACAGAGAAAAAGCATATTTACTCCTAGATCTGTTACTGCATAAAATGAGTCTTTTCCCCTTGCAGCTATTGATGGGGTCATTTAAAAGAAGTAGATTAGTTCCTACAGCTACTCATGTCCTTTTGTCCACATCAGAGAAACAGTACAGCAAACAATTTCCTTGTCTGCATACCTTTAAGTCAACCTGGAGAGGAAATGAGCCTCTCTGCTGAGTCTAATGAGGATGCTAATAGTGGAGTTGACTTGCTAATTCTGTATAGACTGCTAGGTCACAGGAAGCTGTCCTGGATGCCATAGACTTATAAGAAACTGGAAATTTCTCTTAGGTGTGCTTATTCATGGAGATGTTTTGTTTCCCGCCTGTGCTCAAGCTTCCAAAATTTTGGAGTAGACGGATTTAACAGTTTGGAAATACAAGGTGCTTCCCAAAGGGAAGGTAATCATGGATACAGCTACACATCTTATCTAGAGGTCAGTGTAATATAATCCCTAAAATATCTCATCCTTCCGAATACTGCCAAAAATTGAGCATGTTATTAGAAAACAGAACAGATATAGACTCAAAAGGAATGCATGGCTAAGACAAATGCATGAGAATACTAGCATTTGACATCTCACTTCCTTGTGGCAAGGCATCCTTTCTAGGAGCTTATCCAAGCTCTTACTTTGTATTCCTTAATGAACAGGATGCTAATCAGTCACTGGCTCTATCTGAAAATGAATGGACACATAACCCAGTGGGTCTTTTAAAAATGAAGCCAGAGCTCTTTGATTGAGGGAGTACAGGGAAATAGGCTCGGAAGGCTCCTTAGCTTATTTTGGCTCTGTATAAGTTACTCCTGGATTATCTCCTAATTTTCTGTGAAGGCAACTGGTATTAATGGCGCATGATAGAAAACATGCTTTCGATTCTGCTTTCTTGAACAGCATGAGGGATTCACATGACCTGTGTTGACAAACTATATTTGCCATTAAGGAGGACAAAGAACAAAACCAAGCAACTTCTATTTAGCAAGCAATATAAAGCTGTAGCTGTGCAGTTGAGAACTGGGCAAACTGAAGTGTAGTCGATGAGGCACACTGTAAGGATGCAAAAATCATGTCAGAGAGGAATACACAGGAGACACAGAAGCAAAGAATATCATTTATGTCTGTATGGATGGGAGGAATTAGCTGTGCGTTGGACAGGAAGATTACTGAACTGAGTTAAAAGATACAGCGAGCCCATCAGTGGGCATAAATGGAAGTGTTATTTCTAGTGAAGAAAAAGCAGAAAAAAGACTTAAAGCAGCTGCTATTATAACTGTGATTCATTTCTGATTACATATGGCAGAGAGGTGGGTGTGTATGAAAGATTAAATTGGAGCAAAAAATGAGAACATCTTTCTTTTTTTAAGTTACTTATGAAATTCACTGTTATCGAAAGTTTGACTATCCAGTTGTGGTGGGTTGACCCTGGCTGGACACCAGGTGCCCACCAAAGCTGCTCTATCACTCCCCTCCTCAGCTGGACAGGGGAGAGAAAATACAACAAAAGGCTCGTGGGTCGAGATAAGGGCAGGGAGATCACTCAGCAATTCCTGTCACGAGCAAAACAGGCTCGACTTGGGGAAAAATTTATTTAATTTATTACCAATCAAATCAGAGTAGGTTAATGAGAAATAAAATCAAATCTTAAAAACACATTCCCCCCACCCCTCCCTTCTTCCCGGGCTTAACTTTGCTCCCGATTTTCTTTATCTCCTCCCCCCGAGTGGCACAGGGGGACGGGGAATGGGAGTTGGGGTTAGTTCATCACACGTTGTCTCTGCTGCTCTTTCCTCCTCAGGGGGAGGATTCCTCACACTCTTCCCCTGCTCCAGCGTGGGGTCCCTCCCACAGGAGACAGTCCTCCACAAACTTCTTCCAATGTGAGTCCTTCCCACGGGCTACAGTTCCTCACAAACTGCTCCAGCATGGGTCCCTTCCACGGGGTGCAGTCCTTCAGGAACAGACTGCTCCAGTGTGGGTCCCCCATGGGGTCACAAGTCCTGCCAGCAAACCTGCTCCAGCGCAGGCTCCTCTCTCTCTACGGGTCCCCAGGTCCCGCCAGGAGCCTGCTCCAGTGCGGGCTTCCCATGGGGTCACAGCCTCCTTTGGGCATCCACCTGCTCTGGCGTGGGGTCCTCCACGGGCTGCAGTTAGATATGTGCTTCACCGTTAACCTCCACGGGCTGCAGGGGGACAGCCTGCCTCACCATGGTCTTCACCACGGGCTGCAGGGGGATCTCTGCTCTGGCCCCCTCCATCTTCACCGACCTTGGTGTCTGCAGAGTTGTTTCTCTCACATATTCTCACTCCTCTCTCCAGCTACAGTTGCCCAGGTTTTTCCCCCCTCCCTTCTTAAATACGTTATCACAGAGGCACTACCACCGTCACTGATGGGCTCGGCCTTGGCCAGCGGCAGGTCCGTCTTGGAGGCAGCTGGCATTAGCTCTGTCGGGCATGGGGGAAGCTTCTAGCAGCTTCTCACAGAAGCCACCCCTGTAGCCTCCCCACTACCAAAACCTTGCCATGCAAACCCAATACACCAGTGTCTATAGTCATCTCTGCTTTTCTTGAAAGGTAGATGCTGGCTAACTTCCCGGTGGGTAGCACTTGCAGTAATGCAGTCTGAGGTCAGCATGCAGCTGTGGGCGTGTGGCTATTGCCATTGATGTCACAGTGCTATCTGCTGCTGGATGCACCCTGCTGATACAGGGCTAGGGCAGTGGTGATACAAGCCCTGCTGATACAGGGCTTGGCAATCTTGTCAGTTCATGCCCAGAAAAACTACTTTGAAGAGGTTATATGTATTGGAACTCATGTTTGTATGCACTTATGCATATGGCTTATGGCATTTGGAGTGGAGATCTGGTTTTACTTATTCTGCCCCAGTACAGGGAAAACTGGACTGTAAGGCAAGAGAGGGGCCAGCCTTCCCCAGAGGGCAAGGGTGGTGGTTCGTAAACCTTCACGTGCTGCAGTGACCTAGCGAAAATGAACCACCTTTGGTTTGGGGCAAGAGATTCCCAAGATGATCTTGAAAAATGTAAGATGCTCTTACATCTGTCATGCTGGATATGTTGCGTTAGGGATATAAATACATATGTGGATATAAATTTTTATTTAGCCTTTCAAAGGGCTTCTAGCTTGCTGGACTGTATTCCTGAATGGGATCACTAAATGAGAAGACCTCCTTAAACTGAAGACTTTTCCTCATTTCTTGGCCATCATAGTTATTCCTTACTTATAAACTTGTCCTGTTACGTAGTTCTTGGTTGGTTTGAGATGAAGTAAAATACGTCTGAAGGTTTATTCTTGTGAGATCTGCATTAATTCCCTCTTGTCATTGACATTGAGATTAAAAGAAATTAAGCACTAAGGCTTGGAGTGCCTTTGAGTGATCTGTAGCTACTTTCATGGTGCTAACATTGCTGTAAATAGTCTCTCTTTCTTTTAAGGCTAAGGAAGAGAGGCAGCTTTAAACGTATCATGAATCTCCCCCACTGGAAAAAGAGTGATGGGTTTTGGAGTAAACAACGTCCTGCTTTTTCCACTTGAAGGGGTTGTACTTGATAAATAAGGAATGACCCTCTCAAAAAAGGCCTTTCTTCATCTGCTTCTGTACTACTGGGTAATGACTCACACTTAAACTGACATCAGAGAGGGTCTAAAACAGCTTGCCAAACAGGAGCCCTCTGTCATTGTGCCCCATGGGGCCCAGGGGCTCCCTGGTGTCTGGGCGCCATGGGGGCTCCCCATGGGGGTCTGTCAGGGCAGGGCTGGCAGCCAGGGCCTGTCCCACTGCCCCAGCCATGAGCGGGGCACTGGGGCAGCACCAGCCCTGGGCATGGGGCATCTCCCTGGGGACAGACCGAGGCCAGATTGGGATGTGGGCCCATGGCTGGGCAGAGCCCGTGGCCGGGCAGGGCAGGGCTGTGGGGAGCTGGAGACCAGCCCTGCTGGGGCATTGCCAGGTCAGGGACTGACGGCCCCAGGGGCTGCAATGGAGTCCTGGGCCAGGGGGGGCCGGGCAGGGACAGTCGGGCCTGGTAGTGCCCCTGGGGCACTGACAGCAGCTCCTTGAAACAAACTCTTTGGCAAAAGCCATGACTTTCTGTAATGTGTTTTCCACAAAAGAGGCGTTGAGAAGGAATTTGACGCTGCTTGTTTGGGCCGCTCTTACAGACCACTTCCCGCCTGCTCTGGGCTCTCCTTTGCCTCTCCTTACAGCTCGGGCTGTTGGTAGCGAGCCCTCCCCTCAGCCGTGGAGAGCCTGGCTGCTGCCGTAGAGCAACTGGGGGATAGCGCTCTCTTCCCATTACCTTTCTGTTTCATAGGTGCCCTGCAGGTACCTTTTGGTTCAAATTACCTTTGCTGTTTATTTCTCGTGTAGGAAACAAGGTACCAGCTTGTGGTGGTTTTGGCACCTGGAGAGGCTGTGCGTACTTAGGAGCTACCTGAGCCTTGCGGAGGTCCACCATGGTCACCGCGTTCCCCGTCAGACTTACCTCCTCCTTTCCTATAATGGATCAGAGGCAACTTCTTGAGGCAGGAGCCATCTCTGCATTATTACCTCTGAGTTTCGTACTCTGCCTTGTGTTACACTGTATCTGTTGCAACAAACACCTTCTTGCAGAGATTAAAACATATGAGGGAGAGAAGCAGGCAGATGCAGAAACATCTGACTGAGTAAATACAATCTAGTCCCTGTCAGGTATTCTCACTAAAATTGTCATTACTGCAAATGTCTGTTTCTGTCCCCATTTGAATTCGACAAGGTCTGGCCCAGTATCTCCAAAAATATGTTGTGTAAAGATTTGGCAAAAACGTAAATGTTCTGATGGAAGAATTTTTTTTTTTTATTTGATGAGAATTTGAAACTGCCTTGCTGAATGGTGGTGGACTTACTGAATTTGTTTATTAAACTCTCAGATAACATGAAGTTGGGAGGGACTCCATTTGCACTGGAAGACAGGCTGAGAATTTGCAAGGTTCTTGACAACCTGAAGTAGCCCAGGAGGGAAAAAGGGGCACGGTGCAAGAGAGAAATGCTTAGTGTGAAGGCAGCAGTGACTAACAGCACAAGTGGAAAATGGAGGGGAAGGGGAAGAACTGTTTAGGTGGAAAAGAAACTGGAGGTTGAAGCTGAACACCAGACAAATGTGACTCAGTATCATGTGAAAAGGCAAACATCCTCCCCAGATATTTAAACAGAAGAGTGTACAAGACTTGCAATGAGACTGGCTTGCCATTTAGGAGAGGTAGTCTGGGTCATCAACCCAGGAGAGAAGCAAATAGTCGAATGTGAAGAGAAAGGACCGAGAAGCAGAAAATCTACCAACTGCACCACCTTTCAGTATTCTGTTTTCAAGCTAAGCGGCCATATGGATAAGTAAAGGTTACTGTAGGAAAGGTAATTATCTGCCTTCTTGCTCTGTAAACTGAATATAAGGAATAACAGGTGTAATTTGAATTGATGGATAATTAAACCAGACATGATAGAAACTCTCAGACAGTGCAGTGCTGCAGAAGTCATGGGGTGTATCACTGGAAACCTAAGAACAAGTGTCGCTAACCTGTTGTAATAGACTGACACCCAGTATGTGTGCTGAATGGGGGGATACAGGCCTGGACTAAAGGCCTTACTGAGATCCCTTCCAGCGCTCTTCTCCTCTGTTTTAGATTGGTTAAGATAAATGCAAACACTAGGGAAGCTGCTTAGTAGCAAGTTGTATGTTGGAGTGCTTTGCAAAAAGCTTGCCACTTGCACCTCCTGCCTCAGCTTTGAGAGCAGGGAGAAAGCTGTATAGCTTGTGGGAAGGAGCTGTGTGCTCACAGAAGGCCTCCTGCTCTGTTAAGGTGCAACTCCCTCCTTCCCTTCACCCCAGTGTAGTGGCCCAGGCACACTTGACTGTTACTTAAAGTAGTGTTCTCACTCTTACTTCTATGGTAATGAGTTGTGTGTCCACGAATCTTGTATCTCTACACAAATGACTAATTGTGAACTTCCTTCTGTACATTAAAAACACTAATCTTGTTATGCCAGGGATGCCTGATACAACACTACCCAAATACTTGTGAGATTAGCAATACTGCACTTTGATGCAGCAACTAAATGCCTCCATCCAGTGGTGCCTAGGTTTGTACTTGCCTTCATCCAGAACTCTTGTGAGGTATGAAAAGCCTCCTTGCAACTGAATGCCAACACAGACCGCTATAGACCATGAGGATGGGTATGTGGAGGAAGACAGGCACAGGTCTGGAATAGGCCCAGCTAAGTCATAGTCCAGATGTCTGCAATAACTGTTGACCATGTAACAGATGTCTTGGCAAGAAAGGACAACTGAGTATCTACTCCATGTTTCTCCAATTCATGGACTGGGTATCAGAAAGTTGTTTCTTCACTGCTTTGTGAGCATTGCAAAATTATTTCATCTTGCAAAGAGTATTATTGGCACTTAGGTCTTCTCTTTTCCTGATATTTGCCTCAAGTATATTGAAGAGATTTGCTTCTTTATTTTTTTCCCCTTGGCTAAAAATGAGAAAGTAACTGGTTTCTTCACAGTCTTCCCTTGCAAGAATACACCTCTACTTCTTCTAGTAGTAGTTCTCTATCTTTCCCAGTGTAGGATCAACTTTTTGTTGGCAAGTTGCACAGAGTTCCAAGTAAGGTCTTATAGTTCCTGTTCAAAGGTGCTAATATGTCACTTTCTCCACTAAAGATAACTAAAAACCTGCCTAACGCTACCTAGAAAACCACTGTTTTAGAAGTCAGTTGTGCATCAGTTTTCTGCAATATGAGATTTGAGCAGATAATTAGAGAAAAAATTCTCATTATTGGTCTGTAAGTGCATGACTTTGCCCTTTTTTTCCTGTTGCATATACTCCTCTTCAGGTTTATTTTGGCCAGCAAATCCAGCTACTATCTAGTAGGATGATCAGCCCAGCATTGCCTGTTAGTGTCTTGATCATACACTTGTTCTAGTTCAATGTTCTAGTAATAAATGAAACAATCTCTTTCCAGAAATCACCTACCTTCATCCAGACAACTCCTCTCTCAGTCAAGGATCTGGGTAAAGAGGAGACATTAATACTCTTACTTATCCCTGTTGCTGATGATTAACAAGTACCTAGCTAGAAACAGAACAGATAAATTCAACTATCCTGTAAGTAATATCTTGGAAGCTTACCCACTAAAATAAATTCTAAGGTGACCTGTCTATGATACAAATGCTCTGCATTTGTCTTGATGTCCTTGATTAGTCTTTCCTCCAAAATCTATTCAGTCTTTGAGGAGTATTGAGATCAGAGTAACAAGTTTGAAGTCACCAACTCTCTTATTTCTATTTGAAAGTCTTTGTTTTCTCAGCTCAATGTGTTACCTTGAACTTGGATTCACTTAGGTTCTTGATATGGGGCTTTTAGTGTTTCAGGATTAGAAACAAAAATATGTACTAAACAATTAAAAGTAAGATTTTAATTTTTTATGTCTTTGTCTCTGCCACGGGTATTGCAGCTTCTGGTGTCCTCTCCTCAAACTCATGAAACTTATTCTCTAATGAACCTCATTAGTTGCCTTGAAAAGGAAGGCAAAATGCTTGCCTTGACAGCGGAATCACACCTAGGTTATCATGAATCTCTGTGTCCTGAAAATGGCGCTGGCCTCACTTCCTCCTTCTTCCCCTCCATCCCCATTTTATTTGGTTAAAGAGCCTTTTGGCTCTTCCTGTGCAAGGCACAGATGTTTCTGGTTAAGAGAGGGGGGATTATAGCCAGAAGTACCTAATCCTACAGTCTCACTAGACTGGAGTAAATACAAATCACATTGAGCTCTGTAAGTGCAAATTACAGTGCAAGCACATATTTGCTCTCTGGGACAGATGGTGGGTGTAAAATATTTAGCTATGGATATTTTTGAATTGGTATTGTCAAAGTGGGTACTGAATATGAAATTGTTCTAGGAATATGAAATGGACTTGACACTGTTAATGCTGTACCAGGTTTTAAATCTTTTTCTGTTCTTTTTGGGTGATGGCTATCACTCCCTGAATCAATGAAAAGAAACTGAGCATTAGTTTCTTTCTAAAAGCAGCCATTTGTATTGTATGCTGAAGCAGAAACATTTGATAAGCATTTTATGGGCAGATATTGCAGTTGAGTTAGTGAAATGTTAAAATACAAACGGTGCCTTTTCTTCAGGTCTTTTGCTGAAAGGTTGACTCAAAAGGGGTTTGAGTATTGACCTGGAGGGGCTTGACATCGAGCAGTACGCTACGAATTGTTCTAATGTCAGCTTTCTTCCTAAGATAAAAGGGAGATGGGATTCTTTCTTTTTAAGCTGAAATGGGCAGCTAGAGGGGGAATGCTTCAGCACAGTACTTTAATCAGAAAAGGAGCAAGAAACAAGTGTAACAAAAGCTGTTCAAAACTTTACTTTGAAGCTTTCCATTTCTACTGAATCCTTTTAATCTGTACTATAACCTTTTCCTAACCTGCTCTTCTCTGCTACAGCATTTAGTTTCTCTAATTGTATTTTGCTTCCTAGAATCCTTTGCTGTCATAAAAATGAACGTTTCTCTTACATCTTAATATAGATCCTACCAATACTTCACATTTTAACATCATGTTCTTAGTCATTATGAAACTTCCTTTTTTTATTCTTCTGGGCTCTGCTGGACACTGTGTCTCCAATGTTCCTGTTAAAATTGCAGGTAGTCCAGGGCAGGGGTTCATTGTTCAAATTTTGCTGCTTAGTAAGCCAGGCTTTTTGCAGTTTTGCTCTGCCCCATGTGCCCAGATCCATTCCAGTGGGAGGAGAAGGTAAAGGTCTTCCAGGTATTGAGTTCTCACCTACCTTATGCAAAAATAGCTGATGGAGGTGACAGCCTTTTGAATTGCTCTTGCTGAAAGATGGCTTGCTTGAGTTCAGTCCTTATTAGACAGCACATTTGTAGTGAGCAGAGCCTGTAGGCTCTAACAGCATCTCCTGCGATGAAAAAGCTAGTTGATGTCGAGAGACAAGGCCATGTGAAACCAGACTCTGCCCGTTCTTGCGTTCATAGTGCCATATAAGGATGACAGCTGGTACTTCTAACACACAGTGATGGCCAGATGCCCCTGACCACGCTGCTCACCCACAGCCGCTACAGCTGATGTTCCAGATCTGAATGCGTAGGAGATGTGGTATGTGAACAACTGTCACACCCACCACAACATCAATCTTTGCATTAAAAAGCTGGAAGCAATGCAGTGTGCAGCTCCACAAAATTTGAGTTTCAGATCTAATAGGAGTGGCGTTTATCTGCGGGTTTGGTTATCCCATGATTAATCAACCTTCTGCTTGGATGAAGGTTGCACTTCGGGGGTGTCAGCTGCCCCTGTATAGAGTTTGGAGTGAGCATTTTATTGGGACTGAGGTGTGAATGCATCTGTGCTCCTGCTGCCTAGTAGAAGAGACTAATGGAAGTTTAGAGGCTAATGCACTGAGTAATGGGCCCAATTCTTTGCGGCAAGTATTTAAGTAATATTCTCCCTTCTCCTCCCTCACCTCTATTGGTGGGGGTGGGTCTCCTATGTCTGGTTCTTCCCTCACTTGTACAGTGTACCTTGGAGCACCTTAGCCCTCAGACATTGGTTCTAGAGGCAGGAAGATGTGGCCAAAACCAAGTGATAATTTCTGTAATGGAAACAAAATGTTATGTTTGTTTAAGCAGTTTCGGTGTGGCTATTGCTTTTCTTTCCCTCTTTGAGACTAGCTAAACTCACTGTTCTGCATACCGGTGGAGCTTGAATGCTTCCTAAAAAAAGGAGACACACAGATACATTTTAAGTTTTGCTTTCTGTGACCACTGGTGTAGACAGCCATTGTAAGTTGCCTTGTCTGTAATTTAGAAGGGAGAGGAGAAAGTAAGCAAGCTTTTAAACTCAGGTAAAAAAGTTCCGTCTTCTAAGCAGAGTCTTTAAGTGCCTCTTTTGTTGTGTCTTTAAGGACTCTGTATTACACTTCTCGCTACTCATTCTTTTATAGTTATTCCTGGTTTTGTACAGACTGCATCACTTGACGTTATAGTACTTGTACCACTAACTGGTTTGGAGCAACCCTGGGCTATAAGAAACATGCATAATCTCACTTCAAAACCAGGCACTTCAGTGTATATAACTGTATATACACTGAAGTATATAAAATTATATACAAAACCAGGCACTTCACTAGTGCCTAAGAATAATTTGATCACTGTAGCTTAGGGTTGAGTATCTGCCTCAAATGCTGTCTGCTGGACTGGAGCGTAAGAGACCCTGCAAGAGATTAGTGTTGTCAGTTAACTCCCAAACTGTAGCCTCAAAAATTTCTTAAGAGATCCCTTCTGATGTTTGTTGAAAAGTACAACCTGTTTGCTTTGACTATACAAGGAGCTTAAGTGTCTGACTTTGTTACATGCCTAAAACTCAATGGCAAGTTGCGTGACTGGATTGCTCCCTAAACATAGCATTTAATTAGCTTTTAATAAACATTTAATATACTTACAACAGTAATAAGTTTGGCATCAGATCTGAATATAAGTGGTAGAAACTAACATTGAGATCCATGATCAAAAGGAAAAACCCATGTTTTGATGTGTGAACACATCAGTTGCAATTTGCTTGCCAAGGTTTGAGAAGAACGACCAGAATCTATTGAGTGATAGTCGTAAGGCCCTGAAGGGAGGGCAATGGGGTTGGAGGAGAGACTACAGAGGATTTTTATGATAAAAAGACATTTCACTCCTTTCCTACCATTATGCATATTACAGCCTCAGTCTTGCTTATAGGATTAATAATTTGCATGGCTGACTGCACAATGAGTGTGTGCTCTGAAATCTTCTTTCCACTAGAGAAAAACACAACACTGTCAAACATCCTTTTGATTTTTGAGTGACACAAATTAAAAAACTCAAAGGTGAGTGTTGAGGAATGTTAATATAGTACATTATCCTTTGAATCCAGAGATGCATTAAACAAATGCATATGTGGTACTACTTTAATGATATAGTACAGTAACATTGCGAAAAGCAGTGTGACATGAAAACTGTTATGCCAACGCAAAAGTACTTCTGACTGATACCACCACTCCCCTGTTCTTACAAGAACAGTTTTCTAGGGGAGCATGGGGAAATTACTCCTTTTCAAAGCAAACTGATTATACTGGTATAAAACCTACAGGTAGATCAGCTAAAGTTTATAGGATTCAAGCGTGCACTCAGCTCCCTGCTAAAGTGAGGGTGAATTGTGTCTGCTAGGCTGCTTTTGTCTGCTAGGCTGCTTTAGTCCTGAATGCTGAAGAACTCTAGGGCAGTGTTCTCCAAATATTTTTGATCATGCACCCTTATCAGTAGAAGTTTTTTGAGCAGGTACCCCCAATCTATGTATATTTACTTATTTATAAATTATATACATGCACTACTGTACTAATATACTACATACATTATAAAACATACACAAAAATGGAAATTAAAAAAGATGAGATACAGATGAAATAAACACTATTTAAAAATTTTATTTTATTTATTAACAGTACAAAAAAATACTTTCTTCCAGCACTCCAATAGATTGTCTTGTGCACTCCCTGGAGTGGGCGCACCCCACGTTGGAGACCACTGCACTAGGGGCTATGAAAAGACCTTGATCTGAAGTTCATATGTGGGCAAGCAGACGGTGCCTGGCAAGCAGGACTGTGGTCATTTGTGTCCATCTCTGCCAGACTGCTCAGTTCAGGCCCAGAGAGAGAATTTCTGTAAAGTGGCTTGCCTCTCTGCCAGGTGTACTACCAGACCCAGGTCTAGTATTTAGCTGTGATGAAAAGCAGTATGTTCACCTGCTTCCTCTGTCTTCTCTCTCCCTTCTCCCTCCTCCCCAAATAAATAACATTCTAGCTTGCCTAGCGGGCTTGAGGTTTTGATGACACTAGGTTATAAAAACTCCAGGCCCAGCCTTGCTAATAATCTGAAGGCTTTTTCTTCCTACTAAAACATTGATAGGGGTTATAGCACTTAGGACCTAGTTGAATCTGGCCCTAAGGGAGGAATGTAATCAATTCTTGATGTGGAAGGGAAAATGCTACCTATTCAGGGCCATCCACAGTTAGTGAGGAGGAAAGGAGCCGCATCAGAGATGATGGAAGAAGCTGATGGGGTTGAATGAGATGCAGCAGGTCTCTTACTTTTCTTAATTTTATTTTATGAGCCGGTCCACATAAATAAAGAACGAACGGAGAGAAAAGTTGCTTAAATGAGAGACCTTTGTGAACGTAGCAACAAGCAGAAGAAGTGGAAGGGCAATGCAAAGGAGCAAATCTGTCTATAATATAAAACCAGGTTTAGCAGTGAAGTCTGGAAAGCTTAGGAAGCAAGAGGCTCCCTGTGGAGATACGTATTCTTCTTCTGTATTTGCCTTGCTATTCCTGCACACAGAGCCAAAAGAGTGGGGAGAGACTTAGCAATCAAAACTTGAGGTTCTCAGATAGTCCTTTTCCTGGGGGATTCCATATTCAAAGAGAACTTAAAAACCAAATCAGAAAATGAAAGAAGATTTGGAAACAGATGAGCATTCTTGACGCCAGAGCTGCAATGCTGTTACCCTGGCTGGAGCAGCAGCATAGTCTGATCTCTCCCAGAGAGCAAGTTGACACTGTGGTTTCTGATAAATGAACACTGACTGAGGCAGTGTCTCAGTGAGGGCATGAAGGAAGATCTCAGCTTTCTAGAAAACACAGTGGTAAAGAGGCAGAGATGCTTGGATGTCAGTAGCAATGAAGGGAAGAAGAGTTTTGCCATGTGAGAGTAGTGACTTGCTTAAATAACCCTCAGTTGTTTGTTATTTAAGTGGAGGCTATGAGGCATCTAGAGAATTGAGTTTTCCTTGTAGAAAATGTTGTGGTGCTAGATAAACACTGATGTGTCCTACACAGATGTTGGGCACTTCCTTGCCAGCAGGGACTGGCCAAGGCAAGAAAGGGACTTGCAACAGCAGCTCTATGCGAGTTGTTTCACATCTGCTATGAAATTAAATTGATTTTGGTGGGCTGGCTGGGCTATACAGAAGAGTACATTTCTGCCTTTGCTCACTCGCAGAAATGTGTACATCACCTTTTTGGTGTTTTGTTTTTAAGCCCACAGAATTTGAATCCACACTTCAAGATTTTGAATGCTTCTTCCATTATGTTGAGAATGATTGAAGAGGGCGTAGGTGCGGCATGCTCATACCTGTGGATTGTAGGAAAAGAGGCAGGGAATACAACTTTTCAACACTTTCATGTAACATTACATTGTCTTCAAAATGAAAGAGGAAAGTCTCCAGCGGCAGACCTCCTTCATCAGTAGTTATGGCATTTGGTCTGTGCTTACCTGCTAATTAGGTATTCCTTGCCAAAAAGGGTTTAATGGAAAAAGGATGTATGTATGAAAGTATGAATGTAGACGTCAATACGGTGTTAATTCACATGGGCCAGTGCTTAGGAGCAAGGGAGAGAAGTGGAACAGGAACCAGAGGGGGTTGGGACATCTAATTTTTCTTTTTGAGCAGCCACAGGCTGGCCAGGCACAGGTGCAGATCTTTATTCTGTGACTTACAACTGAATAACATACAGTTGGACACACTCCTAACCAACGCTGACCCAGCTGACCACCTGTTGTATCTGACAGCCAATCCTTGTCTCAAAACATGTATCCTTAGAAACAGCAGTTGCAGACTTGAAGAATTCATACTAACATAAGCCTCATCTCATAACTTAAGCAAAATGCCAAGAGAACAGGAAACTTTGAGGTATGGCAGTGTCTCAAAAATGCAGGAGGAAGGGTGCGGAAAGCAGCAGAGAAGTAGAGCCTGGGGAGGGTCAGGGTTGGATAACAGCAAGCAGCCAGGGAAGGCTGGGAATGTGCAGATTGGAGCAAAGCAAAACAGGGCATAGGTCCCAGTGCCAGCCTGAGACATAGATAAGCCAAAAGCACAGATGATATGATTAGCCTAAGATAGCAGAGCATATCAGTCACAGAGTAAAACATTCAGGGAGGCTGGCTCCCAGTTCCTGAACTCAGGAAATATTTGCTCTGGCTTGGTGGGCAGGCAGTTTGGAAAGGAAGCACCACTTTTTTCTTTGAGCAGCAGTCAGAATTCACAGCCCTTATTCAAATGGGAACTTTTCCAGTTACTTGTCACCGAGCAAATACACTTCTGCATCATATCATAAAATCATAAGCCAGCCTAATATGAAAAGAGCAGCTTACATCTTTCCCCTTTAAGAAAATCAATCTCTAAGTAGATAACAGCATGCAGGACAGGACATGGAGCCAGGGTTTATAGAGGAAAAAACATACTCAGAAACTTCCTTCTTACTAGGTTGGTAAAACATTACCTTAAGCGTGCCATTGACTCCGCCTATGGCCTCTAATCAGTCACAGGCTTTTGTTCCAGACAGATTTTTCCGAATCGTGTAGGATTTAGCTCTGGTATAGTAATCCAAAGATCTGTTCTGAACGTTACTGTGAAGACTGCACACTTCTTCTATAAGAGGAAGAATATACCTAGGAAATGTGAAGCTCCAGTCACTGAGGTCTCGGGCTATAAATGTCCTAATCTTGTCCTAACCCTGTGGTTACAGAATGGGAAGCTATTATTTCTGTTGTGATAATGCCCAGAAGCCTCTGTAGGAATCCTTAACGTGAAGTGCTTGGCAGTTTGCAAACAGAAGGACACACTTTGCAGTGGTTGTTCCCATGTTACTAATTTAAATTTACCTTGCAGTTGCATCCTGTATAATTATACCTGCAGATTCAAGAAACTGATGTTTGGGCCTGGTTTTTATATATATCAGAAAGATTTATTGGCTTTGTCTTCCACTCCACTATTTAATATGACCCAGATTTCATCACCAACCACCTTTTTTTTTTCTTTTTTTTTTTTTTAACGTGAGCACACCATGAAGTAGTTCTTTGAAAATCTCTGCTGTATGAAACCTCTGTTTCTGCTGGGTCCAAAACGAGAAATACAAGCTACTTCCTCCTTTTATGAGCTGAGGTATGTTCTTACAGTGATTAAATCCTACAGTGTCTTTCAGCTTTTATTGGTTCATATGTTGGCAGCCCCCAAGAAGAGTGGAGAAGATGGTCTCCAAGTGTGGCTGTGATCTGGTCTGATGGATGGCTACCAGATGCCTGTCTGGTGACCTCAAATCTTTTCCTTGCCTGATCTCAGAGTACAGCATACTAAGACTGTGTTTGAGGAGATGGACTTTGGCTCCAAAGTAGCAAAGCATCTCTCCTGAAAGGCTGTAGAGGAAGACACATGATGCTCTTCTTTGCAAACCTAGTTCCATTGCCTGGTTCCTGCCTGTTTGTGCCCTGGCAGCTGTGCAGCATGGTGCGGGCCGTGGCAGGAGCTGGCTGCTGGGTGCTGAGCAGTTATGCTGGCTGCACACAGTAGCTGGGCAGAGGTTGCAGGAGCAGTGCTGTGTTGCTGAGGGACTGCTATTTCTAGATGCCGCTCTGACTTCACTGCACTGTTTAACTCCGAGTTCTGCTTCTGGCTCGCTCTCTGCGAGCCTTCCCTGGGGGTACAGTGGTTTGTAAACACGTCTGCATCACCCTGGAGTTAACACAGGCAGTACAACCAGTAAATCCACCTTTTTGCACGGATGATTCCATTTTAATTTTTTACACTTTGTTGTTGAAGAAATGCTCTGGTTTCTTAAAACTAAGAAGTTGTGGGTCTTTAAGAGTTACTAGGAAGCCTAAGCAATTGGAGTGCTATGGAGTGCGTCATGTATTCTGCATGTGGTAAGAGGATTAGGGATGTGCATGGTATATAGAAGTAATTTATTGAACTTTCCAGCCACTTGGCTATTCCGAGTACAGATGTTCAGACAGCCAGTGGCACTGACCATTTCTAAGGGCAGGCAGAACAAGGATGGAAAAAGGTGGTCTGACAAGAGGGGCAGGAGTAAGAGAGCGAAAAGAAAATATAAAGTGCACAAAGTGATACTGAGCATGCGTAAAGGAGCCCTGGCCCTAGCAAGGATTGCAAATACATGACATCCACTTGCATCTTCTCAGCTGTACTAAGAAAATATTTAGACTTTCATCTGTTCCTAAGACTAATGCACCAGCAAGGAACATGTGGTTTGTAACTGCTTGTCCCAAGGTTTTTGAGGGTGTTGGGGAGGAACATGGAGAATATAAAGTGGGAAAATTACAGATCTAAAAGCAGCTGTGTAAATGCCAGATGTGTTATGATCTTCTCTGGTAGAGATGGTGCAGCCTTCAAATGAGGGTGCCTGTGACTGAAGTGTTTATTTATTTTATTATTATTATCTCTAAAGTTGCCTCCCCAGTCTGGGGTGAGAACAGCAGAGAAACCTTGCCTTACTGGGCAGTTTGTGAAGCTCACCTAGAAATGCATGGGCATGCTTTCCTACAGAGAGCAGTAAAATCCAAGGTAGGCTGGTACAGCCCAAAGGAAGCAGGTTTGGAAAAATAGTCTGAATATCATCCCCATGGAGCTCCTGGCACCAACCTCCTTGGATAGATTTTGGTTTTGAGCTCTTTTAGCTGGACTGCAGCAAGAGTGCCCTGCCAGTCACCCTCTCCCAAGTGGGTGCAGCAGTAGGTGCTTAGTTTTGTTCATGGGGAGTAGCATTGACGGCTTTGGGGACTATGTGCTTACCCTAACAACTATTCTCTGTCTTCTCCAGGAAGAGGCTGTAGCTGCCAGAAAGCAATTGCAGAGACCAGTACTGTAGCTACCTTAGCTCATGTGGGATGGAGATGAATCATTGGGAGGTTCTGTACTGAAATGAATGTTTGTGCATGAAAAGGTTGTTTCTAACGCTTTACTGAACTGACTGGATTTCCAGTTGATTTTTTTTCTTTAAATAATCAATTTTTGAACAAAGCAGAAAACCATTTCCTCATGAGACTTGCTCAAAAACAAGAGGTTCATTTTTCTGAGGCATATGTGCGTTGCATGTAAATGCAGGAGTTGACGTGAAGGCTTTCAGCATCTCATTAGTTGGGTCGCTTGCTTATTGACTTTTATTTACAAAGGAGAAATTAAATGTCCTGATGATTTGCCTGGAAAACATACTAGGCTATTTTCCCTTCTTCAAACACAAAATCCCTCCCTTTGGAGGCAGGGTCCTGGCATCAAATACTGCTAATGCTTATACAGGTGGATTTTTATTTTATATTGCTGGAAAGGAGCAACTTGCATGCAGGTAATGGTATTTGTGAACAGTTTGTACTAGAACAGACCTGAAGCCCAGAAGAGAAAGATGTGAGGGTGGATTGCATCTGCAAAAGTTGCTAGTGTGGGCCCCCCACCATGGGACCATCCCAAAGCAGCCTTCTGGGATTTAGCTATGAGGGTCACCCTGCTGGTAATGGAAGTTGTGCTGACATAAAACTATCCATGCTGCTTTGTAGAGTTATTTCATAAATGCGCACAGCTGTGTGCATACAGCCAGGGATGTAACTGCTCTGTGATCTACCAAAAGCTGTATTACAGATGATGTATGAAGTCAGCATGTTGATGGTTGTCTCTAACCTGCTAGATATGCTTAGTGTCAGCTGGACTGCCAGGAGCAGCCAATCTGCTCTGATGGTTGAGTGCAAGAAAATGTTAATATAAAACTGCAGTGGCAAAAGAAAGTGCAGTGGACTATTGCCATGGAAGCTGCTGCAGCAGGAATTCCCCTGATGAGGGACAAACGTGTTTGGTCCCACAGCCAAATGAATAATGTGCAAAGGATTATGTAAGCTGACACTATATGGTACTGTTTCAGCATTGACTCTGCCGCTTGAAGGTGTTTGGCTTTTTAAAATTATTTTAAACATAAGACCTTGTACCAGTGTTTGGAAGGTTCTGTTGGATGTTCATAATGCTGATTGGTAGGTTGTAAGATCTGACCACAGAAATTAGGTAAGTATATAATTAAAGGTGTCAGCATTACCTGCAGTGGCCTTTTTATTCTTTCTATTTCACTTGTCACAGCTTGAAGGCTTTGTAGCTTTAAAACATATTGGTAAACACAAAGAAATACTCTCTTAACTAAATGTTTTGTGACTGTGGCTTAAATCTACAAGCCGCACTTCCATGGAAGACTGCCACAACATCTTTCACATGTTCTCATTCTCAGACCAGTGCTATTGTGACACAGCATACATTTTGTCAATGGGAAGGGCGTAAGACCTGTCTGCTTGGTCCCCTGAAGGTGCCCAGAAATTTAACTATTTTCATACGGTGTCTTATCACATGTGGTAACCTGTTGAGTGACAGCCAAAATCCTTTACCCTTGGCATCCCAGTCTTGTTCTTGGTGCCCCACTGAAGTTCTTCACCTCATCCAGGGTGAACTGCCAGCTAGCGCACAGCTGCGTGGGGCAGGGAGAATGGGTAGGGCACCTTGGTTATCACCCTGGGCCTTGGGAGGCCACCGTCACATCGAGTGGGAAGGACGTCGCGTATTGGGTGGGAACAGGTACATTACTTGTCCCTGACCTATGCTAGGTTGACAGGCTAGACTTGACCCTCAAGGGTTTTGCTATTAATGCTGAAGAAAGTGAGATGAGAATCTGGATCCAGTGCATAGCAGGGAAACAAGCTGAATTGCAGGAAGTTCTTTAGTTCACTAAATACTTTGCTAAATTTTACCATTTAGTTTAAATTTTACTGTTTGGTTTACTAAATAAATTCTTTCTTTATTTAACTTGCCATAGCTCAGCACTGTCTGGTGTGGAGGCCCAGGGACTCTTTTGACCAGACTCAGCACAGAGCAGCTGTGCACTGGTTTTCAGTCCTTTTTTCATTTGTCCTTGGGTCACTTTTAGACCCAGCTCTTAATTCTCTCTATGGACAGAAGTCAGAGTGCAACCTGTGGATTGCTTTGCTGTTGACGCTGTGAGGAAAACAATCCTTTTTAATTCTGGGGAGGGAAGAGAAACTGCTCTTTCATGGAAGCTGCTTGGAACAATTTTTGTGACTATGGTTATTACCTGCAGACGTGGAGTCATTGTCAAATGCTTACTTACAGAGCTTGGAAAAGTCAAATCACACTTTGCTATATAGCTTGGAATAAACTTAACTGATAACAAATGTAGAGCAAAAGTGCATGCTACTGAGCGCCCAGGCAAGGGTGAAAAGTAAGTTTCTGGGGGAAGGTGACCTAGTAAAAACTAACCCAGAAGCATGGGCTGCTGAGAGAGCCCTTACGGTCTAAGAGGAGAAGCATCTTTGGAAGGACTATGTCCAGTTTCTTCTCTCTCATCTAAGAAAACCAATATAGTGCCTTTTTGAGGATTGGTGGTTTTTCTTATTTATTGCATGCTCGTAGGTTGGCTTTGAGCTCCAAGCGACTCCACAGTATGGATCATGTTTTGATCATTTATATAGAATTCTTGTGCTAGGTGGCCCTAAAGGAAAGTAAGATTCATCTACCAAAATAACAAATGCAAACATCTTCTTGCCCTAAAATATTGGTCAGAATTGCAGCTGGTATAAATTAGGATCACTCCTTTGACTTGACAGAATAGACTTGTCACTGAAGCTTTGATTACTTTTTTTAATGAAGATGAACGAAATACTTGCAGCATAATATCCTGCATTAAAGACTTGGATTCTTGCTGCCCAGTTCCTACAGGAGAGCAGTATCTGAAATAAACTGGAATAAAACACAGAAGAGAACTGTTACATGCACTTACTTCAAGCTGTCTTGACAGGCTTGTCATAAGGCCGTCAAACTGGCTATGGTTTGAGGTACATTTCTTCCAGACCATTAAGAATAGAGCTGATATGAAAACTGATTTTCTGGCAAGCCAGATAAAGTCCAGTGCTTCCAAAACTTACGTGAGGGAACTTAGTGTGAAAGCGAAAGTCTGAAAAATCTCACTTGGGAAATATTAAAACATTGGTTTTGTTGCAATTTTTTTCAGCTCTTTGTATTGGTCTCTACTCATTGAGAAAAATTGTTTAAACTGTCTGTCATATTACATCAATTGACACTTTGCATGAAAACATCATGATTTTTTTGATGAATGTGTATTTTCTGACAGAAGTCTTCCATCAGCATTTTTTGATGTTCTCTAAATGAGACCCAAAAATCATGTTGTGTACTTTTGAAAAGATAACTTCCCAGTAATATAAAACAGTCTCTAACTGCTTGGACTTAGGAAGAAGAAATTAATTGCCTTTTCAAACCGTGGTCATTGAAAGCTGTGCCATATGGCAGAGGAGAAAATACTTCCCAATTGCCAGAAAATAACAGGTTCTGGATAGATTTTTCTTGGGTATGTGTTTGTATATAATACACCTAAATGTGCTATCCTCATGCATGACTATGAATTGTTAGATTTTTGCTCAAAGAGGATAATAAAATTACTTCTAAATTCTTAAACTGATGCTTCTACTACTCCTGTGCCTGATCCAGGAATATTGAGGTCTGTGCAGTGGCTAATGAAGTTAAATTAATTTCAAAGTCAACCCTGGATTAGTTCTCTACAAGGTTTGTTTCCAAACCATGCAATCTCGCTTGGCATACGTATGTTTATACCTGGGTCTATCAAGGTAATGGGATATTTTATCATGAACCTCAGCTACGCTTTGAATGAGAGCACTAAGTCTTTTGCACAGCAGAGCAAAAGGAGAATTTTCTTCCACTGCATTTTCTTCTTACATATCTGATTTATCCTGCCCAAAATTACAATGCTTTTGACCTCCTTAAGATTTGTATGTTATGTTGTAAGCACTGATAGATTACAGTAGGTTTTGAAACTTTCCATCTTTTATTCTGAGTCTGTGAACTCTGAGCTACTAAATAACAGATCGGTAATCAGAACAGGAAAAATGGAAAAGGGTAAAAAAAAAATCTATTAACAACGTGCACTCAAATTAGTCCTGCAAACCAGTTAAGTAAAGAAAAAGCAGTTAATTCACCTGGAGTTCCTATTTTTCTTGAAGTCCTGCTCAGTAAGGAAAGCTAGAAACACTGGTGGGATTGGAGCAGAGGGAAGAATAGGACTGGTGGGGAGGCACCCAAGAGAGAAGACAAGAGGTTGTAGGAGGATGCGCAGGGGCTGCCTGAAGGATGGTCACACAGAAGTTTCACGTAAATCTTTCTGGTTTTTCTGCAATGTGTATGTTTGCTGAGAAGTTCAGCATGCAGCCTGCTCTCTTGCTAGGCGGCGGACCCAGCGAGGCTGCTGCAGTTTGCCCTGAGCTGAGTTGAGCCAAAATGGGCCTGCAATGCGTGCAGTCTGAGGGCGAGGTGCCAGCCTCTGCTCCACAATCCTATCTCCAGTACGGAAACAAAAATGGCTTTCCCTGCTTAGCTTCTCCATTTATTTTGAGTCTATTCTTACAGTTTAAATAGCTGTGGCTCTGGGGGAGACATTATCCCTGAGTGCAAAACAGAAAATGGGACCAACCTGGTCAAAATAGGATCTAGTAACAGTAATGACTTGCAAGGTGATTGCTGCTGATTGCACATGCAAGTCTTCGCTGGTAGACAGGGTGGAAAGGAAGAAGGAGAGTTTGTGTGTGCATGTTGTATCGTAACAGAGGAAGTCTATGTTATTTTCCATATTCTGCAAAGTCACTTAAAGCAAGCCCAAAGTGCTAGTGCTGGCGTGTGTGCTGCCCAGCCAGAAGTTACTCAGTAAAGCTCTGTCCCCACCCTGGGTGTGCACAGACCACTGGGTCTAGCTGGATGTGTGGAAACTCCAAGAGTGCTTTTGTGCTCTGACCCTATAACTTATATTGGAAATCTTGATTGGTTTTTAAAGCAAAAAACCCTACATAAATACATATATTCTCCATGCACAACTTTAGGGCAGAGGAGAGAGAAAAATCTGAATTTGACATACAGTCATAATTGGGTATTCATTCTGAGGATGGAAGACTAGGCAAAGCTACTATTTTATTTGACTGAGTAAAGCTTTGAAAGGTAAACAGTGCATGTATGGAACACTGAACTTTTTTCATATCAGTATTTTCTGGGTAAGTGCCATTTAAGTCAATGTAAAAATCCTTAAAAAGTGCAAATTCACTATTTAGGTTTCTTATGCTGTTGGCTTTATATATGGGATATATTTGTGTACTTAGGTAGAAAGTCATATTTAAATAATTTATTTTAGGCTAGTCATTAACTATGCAAAACCCAATTCATGTTAAAAATTCAGTTCTCTTCCTACAGAAATTCAATGTCATTCTTGTTTTATTGCATATCAGTAAATTATGAATCAATTGCGCTCACTTTGGCAATAAAAGCTGGTTTTTAAGACAATGAGATTATACAGGGGCTTTCAGAATTATATTTAGTCAACAATTAGGTTGATGTTTGAGTCAGAAAGTGATTCAGCTCACTTTTTTAGAGCTGTGTGGGTTCTGCCTGGCCAGTGAGCTACAAATCTTGCATATTTATTTCAAGAAGGAGAGCAGATAGGAGATTTTGTGTGGCTGGAACAGGACTGCTGGGTAAGAAAGGATTGTCCTATCCAGTATACCTGGCAGTTTTCCGTAATCACTTTTCAAGGTAAACTTGTGCAGCTACTGAAAATTTAATTACATCAAAAATACCTTTTTGTGCTTCTGACTGCTCTTGACTTCCTAAAGATGGAGTCCAGCACATACTTATTGTCCATATCCACCTGTCTCAAGACCAACATATTTCACTTCATAAGACTTAATGCTCTATGAATGCATTGTTTGCTGTAGGCAAGATTTAAAATGTTACCCCTTCTGAAGGCAAGAATTTAAAAACTACCTGTATGCTCTACCTGGAAGATTGCCTGGGCACTGGAGCTGAATTCAATAGCTGCTCAAGATTTCATGTATAACTAGGAATACACTCTGTGCAATGTGTTATCAGAAAGCCATATCTACTGCAGAATGTCAAAACTTGATTAAATTGTGGGGAAGAAGGAAGTGATGTAATATAAGTCATTGTCATGGTTTAATGCCAGCCAGCAACTAAGCCCCACGCAGCCGCTCGCTCACTCTCCTCACAGTGGGATGGGCAGAGAATCAGAAGAGTAAAAGTGAGAAAACTCATGGGCTGAGATAAAGACAGTTTAAGAGGTAAAGCAAAAGCTGCACACGCAAGCAAAGCAAACCAAGGAATTCATTCACCGCTTCCCATCAGCAGGCAGGTGTTCAGCCATCTCCAGGAAAGCAGGGCTCCATCACGCATTACGGTTACTTGGGAAGATAAACACCATCACTCCAAACATCCCCCCCTTCCTTCTTCTTCCCCCAGCTTTATATGCTGAGCATGATGTCATATGGTATGGAATACCCCATTGGTCAGTTTGGGTCAGCTGTCCTGGCTGTGCTCCCTCCCAGCTTCTTGTGCACCTGGCAGAGCATGGGAAGCTGAAAAGTCCTTGACCAGTGTAAACACTACTTAGCAACAACTAAAACCACTAAAACATCAGTGTGTTATCAACATTATTCTCATACTAAATCCAAAACACAGCACTATACCAGTTATTAGGAAAAAAATTAGCTCTATCCCAGCTGAAACCAGGACAGTCATTCATACAGAATCATTTGTAGAGCATTTTATGTCAGCTGTAACAGTGTAGCGGGTGCTAGCACAATATAAATCTCCTGATCAAAAGAAGAGAACTCTTGTTAAGAGGCTTTATTATTGCAATAGCAATTAAGGTTAAGTAAATATATCTATTCTAGCCCCATAGTTTTCACTTGATAATGAAAACCTTTTATCATTTAAGCTGAAATTTTCTGCTCTGTCCTTACCAGAACATGGTTTGTGTGGGGCTCTTTACTCTGGTCTTGCTATGTAGAGGAATGTGCTTTCAACTGAACTGTTTCACTTCCAGTTTCTCAATCTCACAAATTAAAATTGGAAAGTAATCTTTAAATACAGGTTTCTTTCCCCACTGTGCTTCGGAAAAAAAATCCACTTTTGTTTGCTTTTTTTGCATTCTTTGCAATCTGAAGGTTCACTGTTTCAATGTCTTGCTGCTATTTTTGCTGCCCTTCTAATAGCTTGAGTTCACCAGAGTGCACCCAAACATTAAGGCTTAAGAGCAAGTCCAACCACGGTATTTGTGTAGTTCCTCATAGTACTGTTTCATGAAAAATCTCTGCAAGCTGTAGTTGTTGCTGTGACTAAGGATGTGAGCTGAGATACAGGGGTACTGGAGAATGCGACCTGACCAACATGGTAGTGGATCTTTGCAGAGCCAGATTGTAGAACGGCAAATCTTATGCTCTGATTCAGCTGGGAGAGCTGATGCTGCGACCCAAACAGCCATGTAGTGCAAGGAGGACTCACTCTTGTTAGGCAGAACTTCAAATTAGAAGCTGTGTGCCTCCTGCTTTTGATCAGGAAGAGTGTTTTTCAGACAGTCCCAGGGCTGAAGGCTGTTAAACTAAGGCGCAGTATTTATTGGATCCAACTCTTTGTTTGGGGTTACAATCATGACACTATCTTTTGTACAGGGATGTAGAACTACTCTCAAGCACTGCCCTGTCCATTTGTCTGTGCTGCCCCTCTCAGGTGTATTGATTTTCACTGCTTCTGTAGGAGAACAGAGAATGTCCCTGTCTCCATAGCCCTTACCTGGTGACTACAGCACTGCCACAGGGTGGGAGCATGAAAAACACTACTTTTAAAATGGAGCTTAATTAGCTTATGGAATGGATTAGAGGAGAGAGGGCTGTAAGGGCTGGTGTCAGCGTCCCTGGTATTGCAGGCTCGATGTTCCTAATTCGGCTTAATGTAATCTGGTGCCTGACTGGATAACCTTGTTACACTGATACAGTGCTGCCAACTCTTAGAGCCTCCCTTTTCTTTTTTTTTTCCCCCTCTTCTTGTGGAATAGTTGAAACTGGCAGAGAAGATGCAAGATCAGTGAAAAGCTAGAGCAATGACAGCATTGGACTGCAAGGCTTATTACATTATGGGAGGAAGAGGACCAGCGTATGCATTGTAATGCTAAAAATATTCCCCGTGACATGGGACAGTAACACCAGCCGCATGGTGTCTTTGACTTGTTCTGGTAACATGCTCTCCTGAGGATGTCAGAGTTCAGGATAAGGCTCCAATGTGGTGGCAGACTCCAAAGCGCATAGACATGATCTGCATGGCTCTGTGTGTGGAGCAGAAGCAGATTTGAAAGTCACAGGATTAATGACAATGGGCAGGAACTGGAGGTGCAAAAGAAAATGTGTGATCGGGTTCTAGTGCCCAGGAACCATGTCAGCTGGGATGGGGGCAGCACTCTCTCTCTGGAGGACTCGGACACCTTCCTTCTGGGCTCTTTTGAGGAAGGCACTGCTTTGACAAGCATATGGACAAATAAAAGACTATCCAGAAAAAGTCCAAAACAGCTGCTGAGGGTAAAAGGTACAGATAGTGTATAAGTGGAAAAATTAATTGCATGCTGCCTCACAGACCTGCGTGCTACAAACTAATGAGTGTGCAGAGCAGAGGAAGAAACTATTCAGAGTGTATTGTATTTGTATCATATAAGAGGAAGACAGAGAATATAGGGGGAAGTTTCCTGATGAGATTTGTCAGACCATGGGTGCACTTTCAAAGGAATTAACTGACATGTCATCACTTTGGCCTTGTTTTCCTGCTTTAGGAAAGTTAATCCTGCTTTAAATTGCTGGTGTTGGACATGCCTTGTGATGACCTGGAGTGAGCTTATCTTCTCTTCTTGCTTTTGGCCTAGGTCCAACGCGAAAAATGCCCCTGACTGCCAGTGCCATGGACTTTTTTCAACTCTTTGTCCCTGACAACGTGCTAAAGAATATGGTGGTCCAAACCAACATGTATGCCAAGAAGTACCAGGAGAGGTTCGGTAGTGACGATGCCTGGATTGACGTCACCTTGACAGAAATGAAGGCCTTCTTAGGCTACATGATATCAACCAGCATCCACCACTGTGAGTCCGTTCTCAGCATCTGGAGCAGCGGCTTCTACAGCAACAAGAGCATTGCACTTATCATGACACAATCACGGTTTGAGAAGATCCTGAAGTACTTCCACATTGTGGCCTTCCGCTCTAGCCAGACAACACATGGCCTCTACAAAATCCAGCCTTTTCTGGACTCTCTGCAGAATGGCTTTGACTCCGCTTTTAGACCTTCGCAAGCCCAGGTAAGAGTTAACCTGTTGGCAGGGAACATCTAGCCTATGTGCTCTAGGTTGTCTCGCTATGACTGAAAGCGCAGAGCACAGCTGCCTGAAGAAAGAGCTGGGGCTTCACAGTGTGAAGCCATGCTGTGGTGCCTCTATGAAACATGAGAGAAAGCAGCACTGCCCTATGCGAGTGCTCAGCAATGTCTGACTTACAGCTCTGCAGTGCAGGTACCTGGCATGTTTCAATAGGAAGGATGCTCTCCGAGCAGTGGCTGTTTGCTTTAGTGGTCTAAACAAGCCTGGAGACTTCTCAGAGAGGTTGGCACCGCTAGGTTTTGCTGTCCTGAGGATGGGAGGTTGCAGGTTGCTCCTGTGAGGGAGAGTAGAAAGGACAGAGCTTGTGCAGCTGGGCTGGAGGGAAAACCTGTAGCTGCTCCTGCTACAGGCTGAGGGTTGGATGCAGGAGCTGAGTTTGCTAGGAGTGACCGTCCCTGACCTTAGCAGTAGGTGTTTGCCATATGGTCCAGCAGCAGAGCTATCTCCTCACGACGAGGCACAGGGAAAATAAGCAGGGGGGCATGTGCCTTTGTCAGCTGCCCTCAGCAGCGCTGCCTGTGCCTTGTGCCAGTCCTGGTTTTTAATGATGGGTGATGCTCCTATGGAAAAACTTATTGATGTGTGGATTTGCAACCAAAGTGCCAGTGGACTGGAAATATTTCTAGACTACCAGGAACAAAAGTAAACAGGACTCCAATGAATTTTCATTTCCAGATACAATTAGGGGTACAGCAGAATGCCATTCTGTAGGGACACTGCTCCATAGACTGGGCAGACAGAATGTAAAGAACTAAATATAAAAACATGTAGCTGGTGGTTGTCTCACTACAGCTGTACAGTTGAACAATTTCTTTTTTTTAAAAGTGCAAAGAAATCTTTTCTTAATATTCATCATACGCTATTTAAACTTTGTTCCAGTATAAATGATCTTCTTTTGGAGCTGTTGCTACTGGTCACATTCAGAAGTCTGGAAAGAAAAAGGAATAAGCATGAAATATGTTACTGCTTGAAATAACTTTTCAATCAACTCTCTGTTTTCAGAATATAAAGATTTCACCTAAACATTTGGAAAGGGTGTTGTGTCCATCATCCTCTTTTTCTTCCTGTTTCCCCTCTGGAGCATCACATTTTTGCCCACTGCACAAAATTAATGAAGACATAGATGCATCACATCCATTGAAGTGTGCCTAAAATAAATTGGGAGTGATTACAGTTTTTTTCGATTTTATAGACAACAAAAATCATACCTGTATAATTCAGGACAACACAGCTGTCTAAAAAGCTGTTACGGTAGAGAAGGGAGGAGGGAGGAGTGTTCTCACTAGGCCATGCCGGCAAGGTGCATTTCCGTCAGGACAAAACAGGCAGTGGGAGACACGGTATTATTGGGACCGAGCTCTCATTAAGATATGAAATCTAATCCTTATGGCCACTGACTTCAATGGGCGGAAGATAAAGGCTTCAGAAATGTGATCACTGTGTCTAATGTAAATGCTTATAATGGTGTGCTGTGGGACATGCTATGAGTGCAAATCCATTAAAGGATAAAATTTGATTTGCATTTATATCCCTTCTCCCTTCCCCCCTCCCGAGCAAGGTTTGAGAACTGAATTGACAAAATCATAGTGTTCTATTTGCAGTGGAAAAACATCTAAATCTCCACAAGCAAAATGTATGCTTGTGCTGAGCTTGGTAAGGAGATGCTACTTTAGAAAAAAAAGGGGGAAGAAGTAGTGACAGCCCAGTTCTCTTCCTTCCCCCTCCACTTCTCTGCTCCCTTGTCAGTGTTTACGTCAGTGATTTCTATACAGCATGTTTCAGTGATATTGAGCGGAACAAAAAGCACTAAAATACAGCTTCAAAAATAACTTTGTGAGAAAGAAAAAGGTTTTGAATCTGTTGTTAAAAATACTCTAGTGTAGCACCGGTAGCCTACTGGGGGATGTTCCAGGCCTCCTCCCGAAAGGAGCATTGTGCCTAACGTCCTCCTGGGTGCCATCAGGCAGGGCTGCACACTGCCTGTCTCAAGAGACGTGGACCCCATCTGCTCAAAACAGCAGGAAAGACCTCTCCCTGGAAATTGTCTTGAGTGCAGATTAGCAGACTGCAGTAAACATCAAACCCAGAATGTCAGGCCCAGTGAGAAATAATAGAAATAATTAATAAAAAGAGAGAAATAATAGAAATAATTAAAAATAATAACCTAGTTGCACAGAAACAAAGGGAAAGGGAGGGCTAAGGAGAATCTCCATCCTTTATTGGATGTGGGGGGAAACATAGTGACAAAGGATGAGGAAAAGGCTGAGGTACTTAATGCCTTCTTTGCCTCAGTCTTTAATAGTAAGAGCAGTTGTTCTCCAGGTACCCAGCCCCCTGAGCTGGAAGATAGGGACAGGGAGCAGAACGAAGCCCCCATAATCCAAGGGGAAATGGTTAGTGACCTGCTGCACCACTTAGACACACACAAGTCTATGGGATCGGATGGGATCCACCCAAGGGTACTGAGGGAGCTGGTGGAAGCGCTCACCAAGCCACTTCCCATCATGTATCAGCAATCCTGGCTAAGCGGGGAGGTCCCAGTTGACTGGAAGTTAGTAAATGTGATGCCCACCTACAAGAAGGGCTGGAAGGAGGATCTGGGAAACTAAGGGCCTGTTAGTCTGACCTCGGTACCAGGGAAGGTTATGGAGCAGATCATCTTGAGTGCCATCGTGCAGCACGTACAGGACAAGCAGGTGATCAAGCCCAGTCAGCATGAAAGAGAGGTCCTGCTTGACTAACTTCATCTCCTTCTATGACAAGGTGACCCGCATAGTGGAGAGGGAGAGGCTGTAGATGTTGTCTACCTAGACTTTGACACTGTTTCCCACAGCATTCTCCTGGAGAAACTGGCTGCTCATGGCTTGGATGGGCGTACTCTTTGCTGGGTGAAAAACTGGCTGGATGGCCAGGTCCAAAGAGTTGTGGTGAATGGAGTTAAATCCAGTTGGTGGCCAGTCACAAGTGGTGTCCCCCAGGGCTCAGTATTGGGGCCAGTTCTGTTTAATATCTTTTATCAATGATCTGAATGAGGAGATCGAGTGCACCCTCAGTAAGTTTGCAGATGACACCAAGCTGGGCAGGAGTGTTGATCTGCTGGACGGTAGGAAGGCTCTGCAGAGGGACCTGGACAGGCTGGATCCATGGGCTGAGGCCAATTGTATGAAGTTCAACAAGGCCAAGTGCCGGGTCCTGCACTTTGGCCACAACAACCCCATGCAACGCTACAGGCTTGGGGAAGAGTGGCTGGAAAGAGGAAAAGGACCTGGGGGTGCTGATTGACAGCCGTCTGAACGTGAGCTGGCAGTGTGCCCAGGTGGCCAAGAAGGCCAACGGCATCCTGGCCTGTATCAGAAATAGTGTGGCCAGCAGGAGTAGGGAGGTGATCGTGCCCCTGTACTCGGCACTGGTGAGGCCTCAAATACTGTGTTCGGTTTTGGGCCCCTCGCTACAGGAAGGACATGGAGGTGCTGGAGCCTGTCCAGAGAAGGGCAACGAAGCTGGGTGAAGGGTCTAGAGAGCAAGTCTTATGAGGAGCAGCTGAGGGAACTGGGGTTGTTTAGCTTGGAGAAAAAGAGGCTCAGGGAAGACGTTATTGTTCTCTACAGCTACCTGACAGGAGGTTGTAGCAAGGTGGGTGTCGGTCTCTTCTCCCAAGTAACAAGCAATAGGACAAGAGGAAATGGCCTCAAGTTGGGCCAGGGGAGGTTTAGATTGGATATTAGGAAAAATTTCTTCACTGAAAGGGTTGTCAAGCTGCCCAGGGAAGTGGTTGAGTCACCACACCTGGAGGTATTTAAAAAACGTGTAGATGAGGCGCTTAGGGACATGGTTTAGGGGTGGACTTGGCAGTGCTAGGTTAACAGTTGGACTTGATGATCTTAACGGTCTTTTCCAACCTAAACAATTCTATGATTCTATGAAAAGACAAGGGGAAAGACCCATTCAGGTGGGCTTTTGGATGTGCTGCCTCTGAAAGCATTTTGGGAAGAGGGACCCAGGTTTCTGTAATCAGTGATACCTGGAATCCCAGGTTCAAAATGGATTTGTTGCTTAAGCTACACCTCTATCTTAAACATGAGACTTGTGGTATCCAGGTGGCTTATGCCTGAGCCACGATCTATGCTCAAGCTTTAGGCTAATGTCTTGTAAGTGGCATCAAGCAGAGGAATGACTTGGGCTCCTTGCTGTTGAATGCAGCAAGGCTGTTTGGGCTTGTAGGTAGACTTGTTACTGACTTTGTTCCTCTGGCAGCGTAGACTCACAGAACACGGGTTAGGAAAATGCCTTGTTTAACTCACCCCTACGGTCAGAGCAGACAGTCTGCACCCAGCAGGCAGTGCAACATCTGCCTTCACAGTTATTTCTTCTACAGATTTGATATTTTCTTTTTGGATAGCTAGAAAAGATTCTTCAAGTGGAATTTCTGTCGGAAAATATTTAGGGTTTTTTCCTCATGTGTAACCCCCCCAAAAAATATGCATGCAAAAATGATACCACAGTTTCTGTGAAAGGAAACAGAGGGAGAGAGAGAACTATGCCAATATACCAAAACAAAGAAAACAATCATCTAGTGAATTATAATTATTTTGCTAAATATACTGAGCAAACAAAAGGAAATAATTACTCTCCAGCTTATGAAGGTATTGAAAGCCCAGAACATTATAATTGTGTATCAGCGGCTCTAACTTCAGTTTCCGAAGTAAAAAAAAAAATGTTCTGACCTAGATTGGATATGAATGACAGGAATATTCTCTGCATCCTATCCCCCCCCAACATCTTCTGTATAAATAACTGCTACCTCTACTTGAGCAACAAGAGGTGGAGTTTTGGGGCTGTTCCTGGAATCAGTGCTTTGCTGCTTAGCTTTGTAGCTGTGCTACTGTCTACAAGTAGAAGCCTGAAGACAGGAAGGATGCCCTGCCTGAGCTCAGGAGATATACTGCAACAAATTCAAGGGTACTCACCTGCCAAGGATATACACTGAATTACAGAAACCAGAGGAGCTCAGGAAAATAACATCATTGCTCAGATATCCTTCTGTGCCTGCTGAGTATTTATATGCTTGTCAGCAGGATGCGACTAGACAGGATTGCTGTCTCTGGCTGACCCTGACTGGCGTAGGAGAGGTCAGGAGCACAACTCTGGGCACTCTCCTCTTCCCTCTCCCTCCAAAGTACCTTCTCTTTGCCATCTTGGAACCAAACAGTTCTGCATCTGCCCAGTGAAACGTCAGCTGGGAACAGTCGGCTTAAGTCCTTACCTCAGGCAGGAGTGAACTCCTTGGCAAAAAGAGAGACGTAACTGCAACCTCTTGCTCCAAGGGCATGGTGCTAAAGTTTGGCCAGTTACTAGGGGGCTTGTTTGTGTTTCACTCCTGGTGGTATCATAGGGTACAGCTAAGCAGTTTCAACATAGTTCTTCCAAACCAGCTCACAACATTAGATGACAGCTTCTCTGAAAACATAGAGGGACAAAACCAGACTGATCAACTCGTAGCTCTATTGTGTCCTCATGATTGAATGTTGATTTGGTATTGGGCATTTCTGACTTACAAGATCTTGCTCGAGTCACACCTCTATATCTCAGTTTTCCTCTCTTCAAAGTTATTCTTTGTGAGGAAGGGTGCTGGTCCCAAACCAGGCCTGTTCTGTCTTAGGGCTTCTGTGAGTGTAAGACGTAAGTATTCAGAGGACGGCGGTCAAGTATAAGACATGGAGTAAGAGAAAGACAGACAGAGGAGCAATAAGAATATTGAATAGCAAGGTAAATTTCTGATGTCCTGTAGCTCTTGGCCAGTTGATGCTCTGGTGAAGCCAGTTTTTAGGGAGATGATGAACCTTTATGGCTGTTTTAAAATTACCTAATGGTAATGGAATGCTGTAAGAACGGATTCTTTTCTTCTTTGAAGAGAGTTGATTCAAGACTGAAGAAATGGGCAGAGGAGCATGAAATCACGGCTCCATCGGAGGTGGGAGTTAACCTTTGAATGATGGCAAAGAGGATCAGTAAAATGTGGATAGGCCACATAGGACTTTGAAAGTGAAGAGAAAGAATCTGTCTGATATATTGGAGAAGAAGAGCTATCAGAGAGAAATAAAGAAAAGTGATGTGGCCAGTGTGATGGACTAGGAGAACAGCTTTCCAGCAGCAATCTGTAGGGCAGGATTGCCTTATGTTGAGGCCAAAAGGAAAACTGTTGCAGGATGGCTGTGGGCTTGGATGAAAACTTGACTGGTGGGTGAATTGTTACTCTAAAATGAGTAACATTTTAGAGCTGTTACTCAGAAAGCATGGAAAATGCAGGCACTGCCTGGCTCAGAAGACCTTGCAATGAGTTGGAGGTAAAGGCTGACATTCAGATTCACTGGCCAGTGAGATCTGCAGCAGGAGGAGAGGGATGTGTGCAATGACCAAAAAAGGAGATGGTAAGGGGTTATCTTAAGGGGAGGGAGATGCTCTCACATGCAGCGTAATAAAATTAGCACTGACAGCTAGATATGCAAGCAGAGATGTCAGATACTAGCAGAGAATTTAGTTTAGACAGGAGAAGCTTTGGAGCAAAGAGGCAGAAGCACAAGCTACTATTGCAGAAGCAATGGCTGAATCGGTGCAGTTACCCAGGAGTCTCTGCAACTGGAGGGTACCCACCAAAAGCCAGAGACAAGGCAAGCTGAGGCAGTTTCTCCAGGAGGCAGATGAAGATTCAGCCTACGTTGGGGATGGCCATGGAGCTAAGAGAAGATGAGCTATCTCAAGGACATGTTGGTTCATTATCTAAGGCAATGGAGTCCAGGAAGTCCAAGTACAAAAGAGTTAGTGGCTCTGGGCTTTGCCTACAAGCCTATTTGGGCTGTGGTGAGAGCAGGATGGGTGGAACTGTGGAGTGGAAAGATCTCTGGAGATGATCTAAAATGGAGAAGAAAGGAAGGCACTCCTGACAGTGGCTAGCTGGTTTTTTTCAGTGAATGAAAGATGTTGTGAGATGGAGCAATTGCTGGAGAGGCAAGACTCCAAGATGGGACTCCAACACTTGGAGTGCATGTACATATTGAGGGGAAACCAAAGAGTGAAAGCTTGGCAAGAAGATCTAGCAGGGATGAGGATGGCTATAAAGAAGAGGAAAAAAAACTCCAATGGAATAGCTGTGGGCAAGTGAAGCGACTAGATGAGGAGCTTCTTAGACCTGAACAAAACTGGGGATTTGAGAGAAGAAAATGGGGATGATTTCTATGAAGAAATCCACAAGATATCTTGCATCAAAGGAAGTCAGAATAGGAAGAGGGGAGGGCTTGGGGAGTGAGTCAAGGATGGTGAAGAGGCGGCCAGGAATACGTGTAGGAGTCAATTAAGCCTGAAAGTAGATTTTTATCTAGGAAGATGAGAAGCAGGAAAGAATATGCCATGGGGGCAGTAAGCTTACTCCTGGAAAAGCGGGTAGTGCAGTGACAGCAGGAATGGGGAATGGGGAAGGAGCAAATACCACTTTGCGTGGGGATTTGGCAAAGAGATGGATTTGAGATTACAGGAGGAGCAAGGAGACTGAGAATGGAGGAGGGTGAACAAGCTAATAGGACTGGCCAGTGGCAACAAGGCTAACTTTTGTCATAAGAAAACCATGTCAGTGCCAGAGGCCACAAATTGCCTCCTTTGAAAACGAGATGGGGATCAGCTGTTCCAGCAGCAGGCACAGCCCATACAGTGCCTTGCTTGCAAAGTCCTTTACAGCTGTTGAAGCAGTGGTTGCATATGGAGGGGTGACAACACTTGTCTCCCCACCCTCTCTGGAGAGAGCAAGAAGAGCAAGCTCCAGGGTTTTCATTTCACTTTCCCTGCCTGTCCACATTGCCTCTTTGCAGCAACAGCAAATCTTGCCCTCCTCTGTTTCCATTTTTGTTCTCTCTTCCCAGCAGTTCAGTAGGGACTTTGGTGAAGCATTAGTCTTCTTATGGAGAAAAGGGAATGACTTAAACATTCGGGCTAGGGGGAATCTCTGGGTCCTAGGGGAAGGCAGGGCTGAGCATGAGCAGGGAGAAGAGGACGATGGGGAGAGGTTTTCAAAATTCAGATTTGCTTTCTAAATTTAAGGCTGATAGGCCTTACTGTGTCTTAGAAAGCAGAAAGAGTGCGAAGGGTAAGCAGGATGCAGTAGAGCTGCTGTGAGGAGAGCTGATGCTGTGGTGCAGAGCAGGGAGCTGAGCTAATGACAGAGGGTAAAAAATGTCCTCAAGTGATGCTTATACAGCCTTTTCTTTCTGCTGCTCTCCATCCTACAGCGGGAGAGATTGTAACAGTTGAACCACACCACTCAGTGGGATCTGGCAGGTAAGAGGGCCTTTCCGGAAGCTGAGGAATTCTTAACGGTGTATCCAATGTGTATCCTTCCCCTCTGCACGGAAGAGGCAGAAAGGCAAAAGCAAATGAGAGCACGTTTAATATTTGCAAAACGCTGTCAGAATTCCCTGAGGTGGAAGTGTGAAATGCCCGAGGTGGCCTTCGGAAAGGAAGAGCGGTGTTTCGTGTGGACGTTGAGAGAGGAAGAGGATTTGGCTCCAGTGGGGAAACAGGGCAGCTGCAGCTTTAAGAACAAATAGCTTTGTGTGCAGCTCTCCTTGCTCGCATCTGCATTTTGGTGTATAATTTGAACATTTCACAAGAGTGCTTTCAGATGGTCCTGTGAATGTTTTATGAGCCGTTAAGAAGTGGAGTGCGTATAAATGAAAGTCTGCAGCCGCCACTGTGTGGGGAGGGCACGGGTGCCTATTTTGGGCTGACAGAGTGATGTTCAACAAACGTCTTGTATTCAGGAGGCCAGCAGCTGCTCATCACTGATGCTTAACTGCTTACCCACCACATCTCTCCTACGAGCATCGCTCCCAGGTTTAATGCAGCTTTGTCCTCATTTCTGCCACTGGCTGTGTGCAGATGTACACAAAAGTAGCACACATGCAGATGTGGAAAGGGCCGGTCTGAGGGTGAGAGCCTCTGCATTGTGGATACCTGTATGTGAGCCTGTCTCCTGGGCTGATGGTCACTGGAAAAGAACAGGCTCCTTTAGATCATAACCCATCTGCCTTATTCTACACATGTCTTTAAAAGGGTATGAATTATGGCCTGCTGGGACTGCTTTCCCCTTGTGTACTAGGAGGGGAGCCTGCAGTGACTTGCTCTGATTCAATGTAGATGTCTGAATTTGGTCAGCATTCATCAGCTGAGACCTTTCAACAGTCTCCAAGCATTTGTACTCTCACAAATGACTTGCTAGACAACTCACACATAGTGCATTCAGGGGTGTGTATGTTATGCACAGCTACCTGTGAGCTGCAAGGAGATGGTAGTGCTTTTCTATAGGTGGGTTCTATAGTGTAAAACCTAACAACTTTGCTACAGAATTAATGGAGAAAAGTGTAACAAAACAGCTATAAGGAACAGGGAACCACTTACATCATCTGGATGCAGAACGCAGAAGTCGCTTCACTTTCACAGATTTTCATTACTTGCTCCAGTCTGCCATGTCTTTTTCTATTCCTGCCTCTGGTCCTTTATCTCTCTGTCTCCTTTTGTCAAATTTTTCAGCTTCTGAGGCAAGAGAGGCTTCCCTGAAGCTGCTGCCACCAAGAAAAATGTTTCCTGTCTCTTCACCACCTCCTGAAGTGGCAGCAGAAAATATCTTTTTCTCCCTTTTAACTTCTCTCCCTCTTTGCTGTGTGTTTTCCTTTGCTGTAACCAAGGAGTGTACCTTACAACATATTGTAGGGGATGTTTGGGTGGAGGACATTCTGCCAAACAAGATGAAGCTGATAATGAATCTTGGAGAAGGATGCTGCTAACAATCCCCACCCCTCCCACCCCCCACCTCATTTTGGAGGGATGTTGAACTGTAGGTGATAGTGAGAAGTGAGAGCTATGCTTTGCAACGTTTGCAAACCATGTGTAGAGCAGCCATCCACAATGGAGTGTGCTTGGCCAGGCTTTGGTTTTGGTTGGATGGCAGCATTGAACAAAAGTGGTTTTGCTCCTTTGTATGAGGTGATGCACACAAGCACAATGCAAGGATTGTATTTCCTTGGAAGAATTTAAAGCACCATTTTTTTCAGCAATCATGTACTCTTCTGTCTCTTCCCCCCCGCCCCCCTTTTGTTGCCAATTGCAGGTACTACATGAGCCCCTGATTGATGAGGATCCCGTTTTCATTGCCACATGCACGGAGAGGGAGCTGCGCAAGAGGAAAAAGAGGAAATTCAGTCTCTGGGTTCGGCAGTGCTCATCCACTGGTTTCATCTGCCAGGTGGGTTTTACCTCTTCAGATGTCTTTATTTAGTTCCAACAGGCCCTTAAATGTATTGCAGAACCAAAGGTACCAGTCACTTCTCTTGCTTGCCTTGCTGGGGGCTACAGTCTGAATGCAGCAGGCCTCTGACTCCCACAGATACTAGATCCAACGGACGGTGACGACAAGTTCCTGATGCTCTGTTTGCTGTATGATATAACTGAGGGTGCCTGTCTCTAATACTGTCCATCTGGCTGCCAGCCCTAAGCTAATTAAATTGAAACGGAGTTAAAAGGTCTGTCTGTTCGTACATCCTAAGTTTATCTAAATGTCTAGGTACTGTGACTTTTGTAATTTTTAATGACTCAGCTTCTCTCTCTAAGTATAACGCTGCATCTGTGATAACCAGCAGACTAAATCAATATGGTATCAAGATGTCCATTTTTCTGTGAGAAACATATTCGCGGGGTTTCCTATTACATCTCTTTTCACACCTCTACTTCTCTACCAAAGAGATAAAATCTGATATGACTTCAAGGTGAGATATGAACTTGAGTGGGAGACGTGTTAAAGGGTTTGGCTTTAGTGTTGTAAAGCATTGGGGACAACTTTTCAAATTCTCAGATTCCCCAATTGCTGATGTATTTTGAGAGCTCTTGAAAAATCTGTCCATTTGTTTTGATACCTAGAGGTGAGGGGGCAGATATTTTCTGATATTACTTTTTCCCAAGAGCTTCTGTGAAAACCTGGTGTCCTGCATGTTCCAGAGCAGCGGTTCGGAGGTGCAGGTAGGACACGCACACTGCCTGCTCAGGCTGAATGCGTGTCAAAACTGCAGGGCCTGTGGATTTGCTGTGGTTGAACATTCGTTCATAGTAAAATTTGATCCGTGAATCCCTACAACTGTTTGAGTAGCTATGCAAGAAAAGAGGCTCGCTGGGAACAGGGGTTTGCATTTTCAGCAATGCTGTTCACTCTAAGAAGAAAATTAGGATTATACGTCTTCCATCCAGGTTTTAAAGCAGTTGTTTTGTCCAATACAAAATAGATTCACCTTGTGAAGCATCCTTGGAAGTTTCCGCTCTCAAGGCTTTTGGAAAGTCATTTGCTGCACAGAGGCAGTGTCCTTGATCTCCAAGGTGAACTCCACCAGTCCCACACACAGCTTATTACTGAAGCGTGATGGATATAGTGAGCACAAAGTTTGCTGATCTCTTCTGCCATGCTCCCCCCAGCCAACTGCCACCAAACTAATAAGTCTTCAGACATGCCAGAGGTTTCAGATCCTGATCTATAATTACATTGCACCTCCCGTCCTGTCCATTGAGAGAGTAAATTAATGGAATGTCAAATTAAACAGAATAGATGCTCAGCACCACCTTAATCCTCCTGCTCCCTTAATGAATTAGATACTCATGCTTCACTTGCATCCGGATGACATCCAGGATCATCTTACCAGCTACCTTCTATTTTCATTCCATGGCTTGTCTGTAATTATCATCATGCGAAAAGGATTGGGTGAGAGGGACCTTGGGGAAGGGTGAAAAAGGATATACAGGAACATGAGTGTTCATGTGAAAATGGAAAAACCTAGTCTGGGGAGGATGGGGATCTTCAACTGTGGTATGCTTGAAATACTACGTTCAGATATGTGTCAAACTTACGAGGGATCTTGCAGAATCCAAAGCACTTATTTGGTGGTTTTTTGGTTTATTTACTGTATTAAAACAGAGGGGTGTTTTTTCTGTGTTTAACTTATGGAGAGAATTGAACTAAACAAGAAAAAAATCCAATGTTTTCTGCCTTCACGTGCACACCTTTCCCTCCATCTCTTGTGAAACTGCCATCGTGAAGGAAAGACTTGTTGCCTGATAGTTAAGGACTGACTGGTCTATCACCTGTCTGCTGTCAGAAAAACCTTACAGCACCCACTTGGAAATATGTAGAAATTCTGTAATACTGTCTGGATGAATTCCCTCCCTCATTGTTTCCACATGATGAAACATTTTATTCAGGATAAAATATGACTATAAACACTTCATAAATCAGGCTAATTTGGTTTCAAAAGTCTGAATAATATATATCTATAAAAAGGTGAGACAGTCCAGGCAGAAGAGGGAAGTGAGCTACATATGACTGGCTCTCAGGAATGGAAGGAACCTCAAGAGGTCTATGATGCTCCTGGCCAAAAGCAAGGTCCTCTAAACCTGAATGATGAGACTGATGTTAAAAAATCTCCATTTGAGAACATCCCAGTTTTCCCAGTGATCTGCTTTTCCTATGATGAAAAGAGTTTGTTGGTTTGTTTTCCTGTAAATGTAAAATGATATCAGTGTTTTGAAGCCACATGCTGAGCTACTCTGTGAACAATTCCTGGCTGGCAGATCACAGGGCAGTTGTTAGCGTTAGGAGTTTTAGCTGTTTGACTCCCCAAATTCCTCTGTCTGCTTGTTCTCATGAAAAAAACTCTGAATCACTTTTTTGGGTGTGAGTAAATACCCACAGCTCATTATTTGCTATTTTAAGCAAATGGTGTTTGATTAAAAATCCAGCCCAATAAGCCATTCATGGAACAGAAGTGGCATAAAAATAAATATTGCTTATGGATATAAGAAGGTACATAGTCTTATATATGCATAATATAAATAATGTATGTATATTAGACTACTTTTCTGTCTTCTGTAATACAGATAACCTGACTCCACTCTGACAGTTAAGTCTCTGTTTTAAGATGGACGCACAATTTCAGATCATATCTCTGCTTCAGAATTTCTCAAGCAAAGCATCTTGTTGTAGTGAATAGCTTTGTTGCCGAGTATCTTTTCACGGTCAGCTGGCCAAGTGGGAACATGCAGGAAGGACACATCATTCAAACAAAGTAAATATACATCTACCACAGCTGGGAACATGAGCAAAACCTTTCAGAGGGTTAGAAGGGCTCCAGGAGAGCTGACTTTGGCAAAGTAGGCAGCAAAACTGCCCTGATACTGTTGCCTTTTTCACCCATCCTTGATACTGCTGCAGGAGAGGGCTTGGACCTTCTCATTTCTTTCTTTCTAATTCAGTGAGAACAGCAAACTCAGCTTGCAGGACCTCAGGTGTCCCTCTCTGCTCCATCTTCTCTTTTCTTTCCTCATTTCCCTCCAATATATTTCCCTACATATGTGTTACCACTAAAACACTTTTCAAACCAATATTTTGATATCTTGATTGCAGTTTAAATGATCACAGTAGCTTGGAAGTGTTTCTTTCTTTCTTAGAGTATTTGCTAGTCATCCTATTTAAATCAAAACTTTAGTCATGTCAGTTTTTGTTGCTCTCTTTTTCTCTCAAAAAGTCTGGAACACTTGCTTGTAAAAGATATTCATAAATATAATTGGTAGGACTCTTTTTCATTTTAGATATAGCAATAGAGCGCATAAAAAACTGCTGAGAGTTCCCAAATATCTGATCAGGGCTAGTTATTTTGTCCTGGTAGGACACATCACTCTCTCTCTCTTTCCTTTTCTTGTGTGGTTCATAAGGAATGAATGTGGTCATGAGTAACAGTTACTCAGTGATGCCTAGTCCTTGCATAGCTCCTCCTGCACAAGAAGGTTTTCTGGTCATTTTGCAGACGGAGAAGGAAGCACAGGAAGCTGGTGCCATGCACTGAACCCCATGGGGAGCCAGGCAGGTCGAGCTATTCCCATAGTGCCTCATCCTGAACCACAGGCCTATGGCACAAACATAACCCTAAAGACAGTCCCTGACCCAAAGAGCCATCAATCAACAAAATGGAAGGCACTATGTAGATGGTAGAGAGCACTGCAAAGGGACGGTCAGGCAATATTAATCACTATGATAGGCGGTAATGGAATTAGCTCATCAACCTAATTATTCGCTTAAAAAAGCTGTGATATCATGGTGGAGAAGAGATGACTTTATGGATGTGTGTATCCTTTCCTATTCCTTGGGATGAAATTTGTTCTCTGAGGTTATTCTGGACACTCTTCCCTTTCCACACCCCCTCCCCGCGCCCAGCTGTATGGATTCTGCACTTTCTTTTATTCACTGGCAGAAAGTTCTTGCAATAATGTATTTCATTTTCACTAATATCCCTGTAAAATGTGTCGCCCAGATTTATGAAGTCCTTTAGATCCTTGTGCTGGGGCTGAATTTGAGTTTCCACCTTCCACTGCTTACCCTGAAGAAGTGATGAGTCAGAACAGAGTAAGGAAAAGGGCTGTGTCTCTGCAGCTTGAGTCTTCTCACATTACTGAACGATCAGCGACTTGCCCTATAGTGGTGTTCAAAGAGTGCAACCTGGAGCAGGGTGGCCCTTGCATGAGAGGGTAAGAAATGGCTCTCTCCCTGAAGAGCAGCAGTCTCAGTGAAGGGGGATGTCTGAGGTTACTCCACAGATCAGTGGCAGAGCTCTCAGTTGCAGCAAAAAAACCCAAGCGATGTAAACATCATGCTTTTATAGTAAATGCTGTAGTTCATTCTTGATTTCAGACAGGGTAAGTACAGTCACCTGGAATACTTCATAACCCTGTTGATTTTACAGAGTAAGAACTTACTTCCAGAATTTAGAGAAATTGAGATGGTGCCTCAAAGAATTTATAATTTCACCACACACCACAGAAATGCATTCAGTCGCTGGGAAAGGGAGGGGTAAATAAGCCTGGAGTGAGTTTTGTTTTCAAGGTCAGAGTTGCAGGAAAGTTAGCCATCTGTGCATTTTTTAATAAAGCTGCTCAGAAATATTGGTGTTTCAGCCTGTTTAAGTTCTGTTTAGAGATTAGTCTGAGCCCTCGGGTTTCTTTAAACAGTGCCCTGATAATTTCTCTGTTGCTGGAACAGTTGCATCCGGAACGCACAGATGTAGTGGCTGCTTTGAGGAGGTTCTCAAGGTCAGGCTTTGGCTGGGAGGGGATCCCAGGAAATCTGATCGCCTTCATTTGTCAGTCACTGGTGGCTGGAAGATCCTGTCTGCTTTCTTCCTCTGGCTCCCAGCAGGCTCTGGCTTTTTAATGCATGCGGTTCTGTATTGTCAGCATCTGAGAATCTCAGATCTCAATTAAAAGTCAGTTATCCTCTTGCTCACCGGTATTAAGTGGGAAGGTAGTTTTGCAGATGTGTGATGGGCCAACCCCATTCATTTCTGTCGTGTTTACAATCTTACTGTGTTTCTAGATGAATGGGAAAAACAAACATCTAAATGTTACCTAATGCAAAGATCTTTCCCAGCGTTTACACGCAGCCCCAGTGTCTTATTTTCAGATGGGAATGAAGGTTATTTTTTAGTTCACATCTGCGGTGCCTGGCATTTCGGATGATAAAACTACCTGCGTAGTTGTCTCCTTTCTGCAGGCGTTCTCACTCAGTGTAGCTCTGCCTGAGGAAGGAGGCTAGAAGCACCAGAGCCTCCTCTCTTCCTCACTTAATAGTTTTGCCATAGAAACACTCCTCACGGATCCCATCCCTTTGTGCTGGGTGTTGTAGGCAGAACAAAAAGAAAATCCCTGCCCTAGCAAGTTTAGCATCTAAATGCAAGATGGAAGCATAAGCCTCCCACAGCGAGTCACTTTAGTTCAGGCACTTTTGGCTGCCCAGAGACTCTGCAAGCAGGGTGTGTACAGCAGATTTATTGGCTAATGCACACAGCGGAGAGCTGGGACCAACACACTGCTAGGCACCGGTATACTCCCGGCCCCTGGTGAGCCTGCGGAGGCCAGGCAGTCATCAGCCTTGTCGCTCGTTGGAAGTGAGCTGGGTCCTTGATGTTGCTGAATTGTCATCTTCTGTTTTTTTCTTAAGATTTTATAGCTTTTTATGTAAGTATTTTCCTCCTTGAGCTACTACATGTTATCCCCTCAACAGTTACAGCACTTTTGATAGTTTTTACTTTTCTTATTTTGCATCATTTATATACCTTCTCACTTACATATATCCTCACTTATACACCTTCTCACAGCTCAACAGTAACTTTCTTCGAAAAACTGAGCCAAGGCTGTGCAATTGTGTGGCACCAGAGTGAGGCTTCAGTCATGGACCTGAACTGGGCTGCCAGTTACACAGAGGGAGCCCGATGAAACAGCGCTAAGAGGGTAGCAACACCAATGCATAGATTAGCAATTGTGTTGTGGGGGTTGCATCCTCTCTAAGAAAGATATTGAAGAGCAAAAGGAAAGAGCTTTGCAGAGGTTAGCACTGATTTCCAACCAGGCAGGAGAAGGGCAGCATGGAAAGAAGCAAACATGGCCTTGTTTGGCATCGGTGGTTGGATGCCTGGCTTCACAGGGCAAACAGGCGGGAATCAGTATATTGAAAAGGTACAGGAAGAGCTCAATAGCGAGGGCTAAACAACAAAGGCCTGTCTCCATTTTCCAGCCCCACTTCCATTTGATGCTGCAAAAAAGAGGGAACTGCCAGAAGACTGACATGGTTGAAGCAAAGGGTTAGGCAAGTGATGTCAGGGGCAGAGTGCTGTCTGGATGTCAAGATACATGTAAACAAGGCAAAAGATAATCGCAGTAATTGAGAGGAGAAGCAGGCAGCTCTTAGGTATTTGAAAGAATAGGAAAGGCTTTATCACAGAGGTGTTACACATAATGAAGATGCCTGACTTAGATGTGGCTGGCCTAGCAGAAGCTATAGAGAGAAGTCAGCGTTTGGTGATACATAGATTGTAGGTTCACCATACAGGTAAGATGTCGTAGCGTCCCCAGTGATGATACAATCACATGGAGGAGTAATTTCAGGGGAAGGAAAACAAGGAGCTTTATTTTTAGCCATGTTGGGCTTGCATTGTCAACTCTACCAGCTTCTCTCTGCCAGTCTCACCACAATCTTGTTAGAAACTTTGAAGAACATGTACAGACAAAACAGAGATTTGCCAATCCTCAGCACACAGACGTTGGCTGGATCTGTGTGTTAATGCAGATTGAAATATTTCAAAACAGAAGGGAGAGGGGGAAGAGATGGGGACCAAGGAAAGAGCTCTGTAGGGAGCCCCAAGAGCTAGATGGGAACAGAATGGGAAAGCTGTGTGTCCCTTGAATGCTGTTTTCAAAGTAGCCTTTAGAGGAGTAGGAAGAGAATGAAGAGACGCTCAAATCAATGAAAAGATCTGGTCTCGGTAAGAGCACCATCAGTGGTGCTGAGGAAGAGCTAGACCTAAGAGCTGGCTGAGAGGATGGCATTAAAAAGGGGGGGAATATGGGCTGCAGAAGGTTTAGGGTGGGACTGGAGGGGAGGATCTCCCAACAGCGATGGTGATGGCAACAGTTAGAGATTGAGGTTTAGGATGAAAGAGGAAGACAGAGTGAGGCAGGATCTAGAGAGTGGCACTAGGAATGAGCAGTTGAGCATTTGGCTGTGAAGTCTATAGAAAAATGAAGGGGTTTTTTTGATAGCTATTCAGGATCCAAAAAATATGACAGTACCATTCTTTGTTCTTTTGCTTTTATAACTGTGTCATCTAAAAACTTGGCTTCTGTTTTGTGGTTTTGTAGGGTCTGCCCTTTGTAAGATATTTTGCACAATGTAGCCTTCAAAATCTTCCTCCTGTTTATTACTACCCCCGCCCTTTTATTTTCTTCCAAATGTCATCTATTTCATTTGAGAATTGTACCCTGGGGTGCTTCAATTATGTATGAATGTGGAGTATTTTAGTTTCTAGGGCACGCTTAAATGTGCAGTCAAGATGCAGCTTTTGTTCCTAAGTGCTCAGTTTTTTTACCCAGTTTCTAGCGAGTCCTTACGAACCTTCCACAGGAATTTTCCATAGAGTAAATTGCCAGCACAGAGCAAGGAAATTCCTGTTGGCTTGTAGCACAGATGTCTACTCTGAGACCTTCGGTCCTCTGGTGGCACTCTCTCCAGCAGCCTGCCTCTGTAGCCAAACATACTTGGTTTGAGTTTCTGAATGACAGGTGATTGACTTGCCTCTCATCTGTCAACATGTGAAATCTCCTGCTCGGATATGTGATGTCTGTTCTGATTGCCTCTCTGTAGGCAAAAGGTCTTTCCAGAACAGTTTGCACTGTTTTTCTTGTTTTGGAAGAGCTCAGCGCAGTCTTTACCCATACCCTGTCGCTCGGGCATTCAGGTATATTGATTGATACCTACTTTTGCGTTTGTGATGGGAGAAGGCAGAAGCAGTTGTAGGTGGAAGGAAAGATGTGCCAGAGACTGTAAAGGTCTTTTCTTACTGTCAGGCTTTTAAAGGGAAGAGACTGTTAGGGTGCTGCATGGAGACTGAAGGCAGAAGAGAGGAGGGTTTGAGGGATGAATTAAACAGTGTGAGAAGAGAGAGCTGGTATTGTGCACGCAGGTTTCAAACATGGTGGATTGAAAGTATGTGGTGCAATAGGGCTGCAGTAGATAGAGAGATGGCAGGATTGAACGTGTAGCTATTCTGATAAACAAATAATTGCGGGATGACTAGAGAAAGCTCCGTTTCTGTCCCAGCACTGCAGGATAAAGAGCTTCAGCCTGTAGTTGCCTCCTAAGACAGATGATGTCACATCTATAGAAGTTATCCCATTTGGTGCCGTAGATCGAATGGATCAGTAGCCACTAGAAAAAGATGCACAGTAAAAGTGATCTCTGCAGATATTCAAGAAGCATTGCTTTGACTGTCACCCGCAGAAGCAGAGGATGTTGCTGCCAACATCTCCATCTGTTGTCCAGCAGCAGTTGTCGAGCCTGTACTTCTGACGACATTTTGCTGTTGGAGCACATGGAAAGGGCACAAAGCTCTAATGCTGTCACAGGGCAAAGCAGAAGCTCTGGTGAATAGTTAAACAAACGTTTCTGGGGAGCAGCTTCTGGCTATGCCTGTGAAGGTCTTGCAGCCAATTTCTGGCAACTCTGCTTTTTCTGCAGACTGCTAACTGTTAAATACCACTTCTAATCCATTTCAGAACGGGGAGGAATGCTGTGGGCTTCAGTAGGCAGGATCTTAATGATTTGAGGTAGAGTGAAATAAGCTGAATGAGAGGACGGGGAGAGGGAAAATAAAGGCCATATGGGATCCTAGGCACTTGCAAGGATGTTTGAAGCTATGCCTTTGCCAGTTGTCTGTACGCAGCCGCTGTTTCACAGCAGCCTTAATGCCTTCCAACATTATGCTGCCGTCGCCCATCTTCCCAATAGAGCTAAGCATGATAAAGCTTTGAATGATGCTTCTCCAAAAGAAGAAAAATTGTGCCAAGAACAAAGACTGTGCTTGGAAAGGCAGGAAAATGCCCAAGGAGAAGAAAGGGGGATATATTTAACATTGGAGGAGGAGGGAAGATTCAGTAGTGGGTATGGGTGTTTTGCTAAAGGGCACTGGGGAGGGCAAGGGGGAATGAGAATCACAAGGAGGCCGTTACAAGGACCCTTGAGATAGAGGGGAGTGCAGAGGGAGGGTGCCAGGTGCACAGGGAACTCTGCTAACAAAACCTATGGAGTATGTAACATCGTAGTAGGAAAATAGTGGTATCTCAGTAGACAGTTGCATGGTGGGCGTGCGCTTTAAAGTAGCTGCTTGCAGACTCAAACCAGCCCACGGTGAGGGACCAATTGGCTCACCAGCAGACTGTCTCATCCCTTGGGGGATACTTTATGGGGAACACAAGTGAGGATGGAGCAGGAGAGACCCTTGGTTGGCTAAGACTGACTGCAATAGCGGAGGGAAGGTGTAGGACACTTTCCTATACTTAGAGATTCCTGCTTTTTTTTCAGCTCAACTGTTAATCCAAGGTCAAAACAAATCTGTTTGCATCTTTTGTCTCCACTGCTTTGTCTGTAGATTTTAAGGGCTTGATGTGTGGTCTCTATGTTGACATACTAGTAACCTAATCTTAATTTCAATGCCAATAATCATGAAATTCCTTTGCTGTAAATTTGGAACAATCTGCCCTTTGTATGCATTCCACTGTTAAGCTGCTCTCTTGAGTCCTGATTAATAACCTAAATGACTTACTGTAATTAGTTAGTCCTCAGCCTTAGCATTGGGGAAAGCACAAATTTGACAGCTTTCAAAAGTGAGTGGAGCATGGTCAGGGAGTCTACAAACATTCCTGCCTTTGTCCTCATCTGGAAACTGTTTCTATCAAAAAAGGGATTTATTTTTTTTTAAAGATAAATAATGTGTATTTAAGAATTCCTTTTAAGATGTGTTGTACTTCTTTTTGGAATTAGAGTGTATTTGTCCTTGCACCAACTTTGTTCTTTAGCACGTCAATTACTTCAAAATACAAATTATGTCTCAGAGATTTCATACATCACACACTCCTCTGGGGTCTGTTCCACAATGCATGAATTGCTAGGGAATATTACATTAATATGTCTAGAATAGCAGTGCTGGGAGATACACCATCTAAAATAGGGAGAAGATGTTTAATTGAATTTTGTTCCACTCTAGGATCATTGAGATATAAGTTACTGGGAGCACTACTGCAAACGTGTGAACATTTTTGCTCTCTGAGCATTGTAATGAGCTTTCCTTTATGAAGGAGTGTGTTGCTAAAAGAAACAGATGCATATACAGGAAAGCAATGCTGCATATTCTGGATGGTTGGGGTCTCAAGCAAGATTAACAAAAGCTCGTTGTGGATACATCACTGCAACAAACAAGGCACAATTCCTTTTCCTTGCCCCTGAATACTGAGCAAGTTTCAGCTTTTTCTCTGACGGGTAAAATTTTCTGGAATTCCTAAAAGATGTGAGTATTTCAGAGCCAAAGTCATGAAGGCAGGCATGGGCAAATTTTTCAGAAAATTTGCATTTGTGTGTTTTTGAATCTTTGCAGGTTCCATGGTGTTGCAATACTGTTTGAGTGACTGAGCATAGTGTCTGCTTCTTCTCCTTTCTCTTTCCAGCAGGTTATTTCTGCTGACTTTTAGAACAAGATGAAGGTCAGATGCCTAGTTGATTTTAATAGGTGTTCAACTTTGGTGAAAGTTATACTTGTAAAATACTGTCAGAGAAATAAAATTGAATGCTTGTGTACAAAGGAAGGGTTATGTCCTTTCTCCCTCTGCAAGACAATGCAGAAGACTCCTCTTCTAGAGGGATCACTTGTAGGAATGAAGGAATAGCTTTACTTCAGTGCTCTTTCAGTTGGTGGGTATACTAGCTGGACTGTGTTCGGTTAATTATAGTCACATTACTAAGGGATAGATGTTCCTGCACTCTAACACAAACATGTATGTCCACCTACAGATGATGGTGACAGCTCTCTTGAAATTTATAGCGTTGTGGCCTGCCGAGTAGCAGGCTACACGCTAAAGCTACTGCAGCCTGCTACAAAGGAGCCAGGCATTTCCCTAGGAAGAGTAGCATATTGCGTTATACCCTGGTTCCTGGTTCAATCTGTTTTGGTGGGTTGTCTCCAAATCATGATCTAAGTAAAGGATCTGAGAATTAGTACTGTGCCTGGCGAGTCTGATGAGGATGTTCTGGCTGGTCGGGTGTGTGTATTGCTGCCTCCTCTCATTCATGGAGGTGCACACGCACTTGTGTTGCAGCCTAATGGTTGCTGCCAACAGAAGTAAATCTGAACATTACTGCAGTGAGCTAATGGGCCATTTCCTTCTGGTCATCTTGTAGGGGCCTTTTTTGAAACTGAAGTTCCCATGCTCTCCTTTTGCTGGCAGCTTTAAAGCCTATGCAGATTCAGTACAACACGTAATCTCAGTTATGACTTCAGTCTTTTCCTGCCAAGCAAACAATCTTCAAACTGCACAACAGTGACAAGAACCTTAGGAGGCCCTTAAGCTGAGGCAAAGGACACTGTATTTATTGGTAGCTGTGCCAGCTAACCTGAGGTGGTTTTAAAGCAACAGCCCCTTGACAGGGTCTGTAGATATTAGCAGTTTATAAAAAGTATCTATCTGCTGCCTTGATGCTCAGCTTGTCTCTGGTTGAGCTGAGCAGGTATGTTGGCAATTGCACCTGCTCCTTCTGGATTCCTTATAATCTTCTGACTTTTCTTACTATTTCTCGTTTAAGATTTATGTCCATCTCAAAGAAGGGAGTGGTGCTGATGGGCTGGACGCTTTGAAGAACAAACCGCAGCTCCACAGTATGGTGGCCAAAAGCCTTTGTCAGAATGCCTCTGGGAAGAACTACATCATCTTCACTGGCCCGAGCATTACCAGCCTGAATCTCTTTGAAGAATTTGAGAAGCAAGGTGTGTATCGGGTGACTCACTGGGATTTAAAGATGACAGACCTAGGGGCCCTCGTGCCACTGAATTAAAAAAATTCCCAAAAGGCTTCACTGAGATTTCAATTCCTTGTATAGATAAGTTGGTCATCTCTAAGAAAAGATCTCATTCATGAAAAGGTACTGTGCAGAGGACTTTCTAAGTTGCTCTTTAAATCTTCCTCTTTAAATCTTCTTAAATTTCAAAATGAGGATTTAAAAACATTTTTAATAAGGGTATTTAAAGCCCTTGCTTTTGTTCTTTGCCTTAGAAATGTGAGGTCTAATCTCCTATATGGCCTGGGGGACTTTTCAAGGGATTTCCTAGCTGCGTGTGATTTTTCTGTTCCCATTGTGAAAGATTAGGGATGGCGTGAATCCTTAAAGGTGTGCTTTAGAAGTTAAAGATGTGACTTCTCTGGATGACATTTTATGCCATTGCAGAAGCCCTAGCATGGTTTGCTTTTTTGCTGGTATAAACATGCCTTGGTAGCACAGTTTTTAGTTCTGAAAGCATAATAAACTCTACGCTGGTAAAAGCACACTTGCCAGCAGAATGTCCATCGATATGGCCGTGTGGCTCTCCCAGCCAGTTTCTTGCTAGTGCAGAGAGTAATCCCAGGACATCCTCTCTGTCAAATGCCCCCTCACCTTGGGTGTGGAAAATCCATCTGTTACTTTGCTTTCAGAAATGCTGAGGACTTGTGACTCCCCTTAAATTATAGGCTCCTGCGCTCTTGACAGTCATTTATAAGTCATCTCAATGTAACTCTCGGCTTGTTCTTCAGTCAGCACGGCCTGTCAGAGTCGGTATGGTACGTACGATAGATCATTCGTAGCAGTAAGACTGGATGCTGCCATTATGAGTCATGTAGGAGGAGGCTACAGGGCCATTTCCCTTTTCAACACACCACTGACGATAGAGTTTTGCTTTTGGCATGTTTTCCATTGCAGAAAATTAAACCCACCTGGGGCATTATATTAATGAAATGTGGCCCAAAGCAGGAGGAAAGACTGAAAATTGAGACAGTATCTTGATTCTCATTTAAATGAAAACACCAGTGAGCTGCACCAGTGCTGTAGTTGAGCACTTCAGACTGCGCTGGCACTGAGGGCTGTCTCTGTTGAGCTCCATGCAGCACCTAGCTTCTACATTATTTTAGGTAAGCTGGAAGCTCACAGAGTACAGTGGAATACCGCCATATTCTCACAAAAAAGTCATGGTTTCCCAAATGCTGCAAACAGCCAAATGGGAAAGAAGTCAAGCATATTTATAGTGCACTGGAGTTTTTCCTCTGAGCAGAGACTGTTCTTTAGTAAATGACTCTTTTCACAGCTGATTATAAGCATTACATTTTTAAGACTACCAAAGCAATGATGCAAAATGTGGGTTCAAAAAAATGTAGAGGATAACCCACATATTCCTAGTACCTGAGATGTGTCAGGTTTAAATGTAAAGACTGACAGACAAAAGCTTGACTGCTGAGTCTCGCACCCTTTATGCTCAGCTAGGGAAAGATAAAGTCAATATGGCATGACCCAGTTGGTCCATAACCCCGGTGAAAAAGATGCTTGGCTACTAAACCAGCTGAGTGCTTGGTACTTACAGATAATTCAAATTGTTCACAGGGGTGAATTTTTCATGGTCTTTACACTGAACAGATCATTCAAATTAACAGCTTCTAGCAGGTAGCAAATTCAGTAATGTCTTTTTAAAGCATGTAATTTTGACTTACTATCCAATCAAATATGCTAATGCTATACTGAGATTTCAGTTTGGTTCATGATTTATTATATGGTCTCATGAGACTTTTTATGATATTTGACAGCTGCTTCCAAAATTAAATCTCAGATCTGGTACACTCTATCACCTTCCTAGGGGTGCAGCTATGGGGTGGGTGGGGGGCAGACACTAAGACAGCAGGTTTATTGGCTTTGCAAAATAGCATGGCACTCCTATATAAAGAAGATCATGGGGAGAACGTGAAAGTGTTTCTGTTTAATAAGGACATGGGATTGTCTGCGTTTGCCATGAGTTACTAGGGACTAGTTCAGAGGTTTTGCAGGGAGATGTTGAGCTGGAAGGACTATGAGACACTGGGAGAGGTGAGATGCTAGAGATGTCAAGTAGTGGTGAAGTCACTAAGAGCCCTGGAGGCGATGGTGTTTACTGACTCTACTGCAAAGCAGCTAATGTATTGCCAGCACCTGCTGGGATCCTACTGCATTGGCAGTGCATTTAGAGAGAGGCAGGCAGAGAAGCCTGGACTCAGCAGAGAGATCTCTCCTAATGTATCACACAGTCACCCTCAGCAATGACCTTAATGCTTTTTTGGTATGTGGCTTAGCCAACTAAATCTGAACAGGGCCACACCATGACCAAGAAGTGTCATTAGAGCCTGTTGAAGAGCATCTATGCTCAGGTGCTCGTGACAGTTCAAGACCCATTCTTAAACTGATGAATTTACTTTTCTTGTTCAAGAAAATTTAGTTTCTGGGCTAGGACAGGATCAGCAGTAGAAAGATCCCATTGAGAATTGAAAACAAAAAGAAATTGGTATTAACTGCTTTACGTTGTTTGGGGTTTTTTGTGATTATGAACAGAGAAATAGAGGGAGATTTAAATAAGCTAATGCTTAGAAACTATAGATTTTTGGGGAACTTAAACTGACATTTAAGGGAACTAAAGGAAATTCTGGAAAATCTAGAAAGAGGCACCCACTAAAAATGTATTAGTTCCTCTCAAAATTCTTGATGAAAAGGCCTGGGGGTCTTGGTAGCCAGCGAGTTGAACATGAGTCAGCAGCGTGCCTTAGCAGCAAAGATGGTCAACACTATCCTGGGCTGTGTTAAGATGAGTGTAGCCTCATCCCTGTAGATCAAGGGAGGTGATTATTGCCTCCTACTCAGCACAGTTTTGGGCAAGACCCCCCAATACAGGAAAGGCATTGATAAACTGGAGTAAGTTCAGTAGAGGGCCACCAATCTGACCAGGGGCTGGACCAAATGCTCCGCTATGGGCAGGGAACAGCGCTTGTTCAGCCTGAGAACAGGCAGCTTCGGGGGGGACCCAACAGCAGCCTTATGCTACCCAGAGGAGGTTGTCGAGAGAATGGAGTTGGCTCTTCACGGTGGTATGTCGTGGAAGGATGAAAAACAACAGACATAAACGGAAACAAAAGAAGAAGTTAAGGCTAGGTGTAAGGGTTTTCCTGAGGACAGTGGAACAGGATGCCCAGGCAGGTTGTGCAGTCTCCGTCCTTGGAGGTTTTCAAGCCCAGACAAGATAAAGCCCTGAGCAGCGCTGTCTGACCTCCCAGCTGACCCTACTCTGAGCAGGGGATGGGACTAGAGACCCCCTGAGATGCTTTCCAACCTGAATTATCCTTTAATCCATAGGATCCTGTGATCCTATGAAGACTTTTGTGGAACCTTAACTATCGTTTGCTTTTCCTGACTGTAACCTGCACATGCATTACTACAAAAACCACAGTGTTCTTTATGGAAAGCCTGCTGTGTAGCACCTTCACTGTACCACAGTAGAGAATATGTGCCTAGTAATAAAGGGATATCGGTGAACATAATTCTAAGATCTTTGAACATACCAAGAGCTGAGACAACTTCAGAAAATAAGACAGGGCACTTTGGTCTTTTTCAAAATCAAAAACCTTAATAGACCTCTTCTTTATTTTTCAGGGGACATACAAAGCATTTCTTTCTCTGGCCTCTGAATAGAACTGGAAACCTGTACTGAAATACTCCAAATTCTCTGTTCTGCAAGCAGACAGCTGTCATTGTTATTTGCTGTGACATTCATCCATAGTGCACATCCCTTTTTCCCCCTCTAAGCATTAGTGTTGTCCCTTACAGAGGACAGCACCTCCTAAAGCCCTGTGTCCCATGCTTCCCGTAAACGTATGACCCCCGAAACTCCGTTTTGCACTTTCTGAACCAGCAGGAGCAGCTGGCTCTGTCCTGCAGAGTGGCTGGGGTTGGCAAAGCTGCAGGAGTTGCCAGCTTGGGCGACCATGGCATTCCCTCAACCTTTGCAGGATCCTGCAACTCCAGCACATGGACTAAAGCAAGCTCTCATCTCCTCCACAACAGGCCCCCCAGTTGCCCTAGCTCTGACTTGACGCAGCGTTGCATGCAGGATAAATGATTGCAGAATGTGTATTTTTGCCTGAACTAGCTCAAGCCTGGCTGCCTTTGCAAATGGTACTAATGAAGACGTGGTGAAACAGGCTTCAGCACAAGCTCTCCAGGGCATGGAGACCCTGGGAATGAATCTCGGGTGACTACACCACTTTTCCTCATCTTTGCTAAGCTGGCTTATGTGTATGCATTTATATTGCATTTACAGTTTAAGAAGACCAGAGGAGGACAACCTGTCTCCATTGACTTCTGTGTATGTGGCAAACACCTGTTGTCATTCTGATTTAATTACACACAAAAACTTGATTGAGCCAGATGGGCATAATTTTTATTGCTTCTATTGCTATAGTAACTGGATGGTTTTAAAAAACTCTACAGATTAAGGGTGTCATCCGTGATGAGAGAGGCTAGTAAATCTGCAGAAGTGTTGCACTTTTCTAGGCTATACAGCAGGAAGGTTACACGGTGTGTTCCTGAGAGAGGAGATGGTTCCCATTATTCTGCATGAGGAGTGAAACATCTGCTGGAAGCTTTCTGGAGGCTTATTGCCTGAGCTAAAGGAAAGACTACAATTAATTATTATGGGATCTCAGTGATGGCTGTTGCTATTTTGAAGCTCTAGCACAATAATGTAGTTATTAGCTTGGTTTTATACCATTGCAGTCTCCTGGAGAAAGTAAGTATCACCCTTCAGTGAGTCATAAACTTTAGGTGGCTAAGGAAATTCTTCTCAGGCTTGCTTGTTACCAGAGCAGGAAGATCTTAATATTGGCTAGAAGAAAGCTTTCTAAAAGTTTGCTATGTTAATGCCGAAGTTTGCAGGTACATGACTTACACTGTTTGTGTACCTCTTAGGAAGACAAGAAAATTAAAAAAAAAAAAAGCGCCTTCCACTGGAGGTGCTGTTCCTCCTATATTGATTGTAAGCCTGTTGCCATCAGGCTTTTATCGTTGTCTTTTGTGGAACGAACTTACAGGTTTCCAAGGATGGATTCATTCATTAGAAATAACCGATGGAGCGCACATTTCCTCCTTCAGAATGAAGTTACCCTATTGCTGTGTTGTTTGACCTTCTTCTGATGAGTGTCTTAAATTTCTGATGGAAGAGCCTTAGCTCCTTGTAGACCTGCCCACAGCAACTGGACCAATTCATGAGTATTAGCAATTATTATAGTAATATTCCTGCAGTATCTGTGAGCTGTTGAGGGGATGCTCAGCATGCCAGGCACTATATGAACCAAGGACAAAGGCTGCACCTGCACTCAAGAGCTTTCCAGAAAGGCAGAGGCAGAAGAGCCAAATAAATCAAAACCCAAGAACAGCGGTAACATGCTCAGGGGAAGCCACTGTAGTCTGACTTAGCGTTTCCCCTGTAAGGATATCCAGTTAGCCAGCATGCAGAATTCAGCACAATGAAAAATTTGATCAAGCAGACTTAGCTGACAGATGAGCTTTAAACTACCACAAGCCTCAGCTGCCATATGAAAGATGTGCACAGATGTCACCTGCTTCCATGCTGTCGTTTTTTTCCCACTCAGGTGGGTTAAAGCAAAACCAAGGGAGACTGAGGAAATTTCAGTCCAAGATTTCCTTGAGTTCAGTTAATTTGATCAAGATCTGCTTCTCTTGGACTGACAGAAACAGGCCATTATTATTTCACAGCCTAATGACAAATTCAAGCATTGTCATTATTAATGTTGTTTCCAAATCTTGCTTGTGTCCACCTGGCTGCATTGAGATGTGTTTTGTGGTGTTAGATTTTATTTGTTGCCTCTTTCACGTATAAAAGTCCAAGAAGCTGTGAGCAGTAAAATGTGTCACCTGTGGAGCCTCTGATGTCTGTGCAGGACAAGATCAGTGCTCACTCAGCTAGGGCACTATTTGGTTTATCTATCTCCTTTCCCTAAAATCTGTTTTCATTGAACTTGTATTTCCATCTTCTTTTGACACATGCATTTTTTAAATCAACCAGTGGTTTCAGTGGTTCTTAATTGCTTAAGCAGCGTTTCCTTACAAACCAGATGATGCAGGTGCAAGGAGTAGTGAGCTGAAAATCAAGAAATGGGCAGCACAGTGAAGCAGTAGATTAAACCAGAGTTTCTCAGCTATGTATACTGTGATTAAAAGCATCATGGGAGTCATGTAGGAGAATTTATTTCAGTTAACACCTAAGATGCTCTAGCTTTCCCTACCTCCCTGCTCTCTCCACACTTTATTCTCTTAGTTAAACATCAAAGACTCTGTCGTGGTTTAACACCAGACGGCAACTAAGCACCACACAGCCGCTCACTCACTCCCCTCCTCTGCCAGTGGAATATGGGAGAGAATCGGAAGAGTAAAAGTGAGAACACTTGTGGGTTGAGATAAGAACACTTTAATAACTGAAATAAAATAATATAATAGTAGTAGTAGTAGTAATAGTAGTAATAATAATAATAATTTTTAATTAGAAGAAAAATAACAAAAAAGAGAGAGAAATAAAACCCAAGAAAGACAAGTGACGCAAATGAAAAACAATTGCTCCCCCAACTAGCCTGTCCCCAAGCAGTGGCCTCCCTGCCAGCTTTCCCCTAGCGTGACGTCACATGGTATGGAATATCCCTTTGGCCAGTTTGGGTCAGCTGTCCTGGCTCTGCCCCCTCCCAGCTTCTTGTGCATCTCCAGCCTTCTCAGTTGGTAGAGCATGAGAAGCTGAAAAGTCCTTGACCAGTGTAAACACTACTTAGCAACAACTAAAATATCAGTGTGTTATCAACATTATTCTCATGCTAAATCCAAAACACAGCACTATACCAGCTACTAGGAAGAAAATTGACTCTATCCCAGCCGAAACCAGAACAGACTCTGTTGAATCATAAACTCTGATTTGTTCCATAATGCTTATCACCGCTTTTTTTTTTTCCAGTCCAATTTTAAACACGTTGTGAAGACCATTACACAGATTATAGATGTTATTGTTGGGAAGATACCCTGAATTCTTCTCCTTGTCATCTCATCATGAGTGTGCTGGAGGTGTCAATACATTTCATCAAGAGAGCAGGCTTTCTGCACTTGTCTCCGTTTCCAGACACATTCATGTAGGACGCAAATCTTTGATATTACAGGAGAAGGCTAACATATCTGTTGGACTAGAAAGTGGTAGGACAAGCTCTTTCTCTAGTCAGGTCATTCAGACTTACCCCACTGCTCTTGCTTTCTGGGTCTATGCAATGGCTTGCTGATAGGCAATGTTTTTGTTCACATGCAGAGATTTACTGCTGTGGGTTGCTGAGCGCCAGGAAGAGTGACTGCACAGGCCTACCTCCATCCATGCTGAACAACCCTGAAACTCCCCAGTCCAGAGGACAGTACAGAATAAGAATGAAGGGAAACATGTCCTTGATCTGCTGGTACAATAAAGGGCACTTTCGTTTTCTGACCAACGCCTATTCACCGGTTCAACAAGGTAAGCAATATTCCTACTGCTCATCTGGAATGTCCACATGTTTTATGTGACAAGGCAAAATGAGTCACTGGGTTTGATAATAAGCCTGAACAAAGAGCTTGATCATAATATCCTGGATAAACAGTAGCAGTAGTGATGACTTCCCTTTTGTGTCTTCTTACAGCTCTTCTTTCTTCCCATGCAAAAATTAAAAGCCTACTGCTAATGCAGCCTCCTTTGCCTGAGCTGGTGGAGGCAGTATCCTTTTAGTTATAAAGATTATATCTTCGCTGATGGTCAGAGAAGGGAAGATGGTTGTTGTATAACACTATACTAGCCCCATTTGCAAAGCATCTTGTAGGACTGCTGCTACAGAAAAATTAATAAACATCATGATGTACTTAGAACTCTGAGCAGATCCTACAATTAATTTATCTTATGCAGTAAAAACTTAGTCACAAACAAACATCTTTTTGCCAGAAGTAAATATGATTAAGGCTTCCTGTTGTATGTTAAATTTATTTTAGCAGTTGATGAAAAGAAACCAAAACAGATAACTTGGATAGTTCAAATAATTGCAAAAAGCTTCTTGATACTGAAATCTTCTCCTTTTCGAAAGTATACAGATGGTTTTAAGAAGGTTTGGAAACTTCTGTAAGATGCCATGAGATTAGCTAACTCTTTGAAATTCGCCTTTCAGTGAAAACATTGCTTCAGTTTCTTTTCATTTTTATTATTCAGATTTATGTATAACAAATAAGAATAACCTAAACCTTTAAATGTAAAGCCACCAATTCAAAGGCATCTTGTACACTCATGTTCTAAATTCTGAGTGACTCTCACGTGTGTACCGGCTACAGAAGCAAAGTTAAGGCCTTGAATTACTGTATGGTAAGTTAGGAAGTTGACTTGGGGTGTTGTTCAGTGCCTTGCCAGAAGGCTTATTACCTTAGCAAAGCATGGCTGATCCCAAGGAATTCTGCCGGGCACCGCAGCAGAGTGAGGACTTGGTGACTCGGATGGACGGGTGTCTGAGCACAAATGCTGAAAATATCTACGTGAAGGAACTATGACTTTGGGGACCGTGCTGAAGCCAGTCCCTGGAGCAGTGTTGCTCCCCATGAGGGGCGTTCACCATCAGGATTTGTGCTGTTTCCCTTGTGCGCTTCACTGGATTCAGATTATTCAGCTGCAGTAACTAGACACAAGCTATCACTACATGTCACCCGGTTTTTATAGGCTAGCATGGAGCCTTCAGTTATAATTCATAAATATTACTAGAAAAATACTCTTTTTGTAAATGTTGGTGTTAACTGCCCTGTTAAAAGAGGGGGCAAAAGCAGACTCTGTGCTGGCGGCATCCTTTACAAACAGCACATGGAGGTGTGAGCTGTTGTGCTTGTGATTGACCTTAGGTCTGTTTTGGCATAGACGGGATTGTAGGTTGCATGTGTGAGGCAGTTTAACGTCCACTGATTAGGACCTCTGTGTGTGATGGGCAAGAACTGCCCGACACATTGCTCACCAAATGCTGGTTGGGACAGTTGACATAGTTCACGGTGAATCAGAGCAGAAAACAGAGACTGGCTTTTTAGAGAGTGATGCTGGGGGGAAGAGAGTCTCTAGTGGAGAGCTGGGAACAGATGGAGACTCGGTAGGAAGGCAGGAGACCAGATTGCCTGCCTCTAATTTGGCATTTCTGAAGTCAGTGCAGTAATGCTAGTTTAAACCAACTTGAAGCTGGACCACCAAAGTCTCCTCTAAGGCATGTAAATATAGACTAGGAAGAGGAGGAATCTATGCTCCTTGAGGCAAGCCTGTAGCACAGACCTGCTGAGCACGGGAGAGGAGGTGGGGACAAAGGGGAATAAAACCCACACAGGGTAGTTGGGCAGAGGCAGAGACTGGCGCCAGTGGAATTGCCTGACAATGCATGGTATGTGTTTGCACTTGGTTGAGCGTAAATGTTGATGGGGTTGGAGGAGACCATGAAGAGAAAACCTTAAAAACAGAAGGCGAGAGTTAGTCAAAACAAAACTTAGGATGAGAAAAGAGGTGGATGTAGCTAATAATGAGTTATTTATTGCAATTTAAAGGAAAGTTGAGAAGGTAAATCTTGCCTGTACTTGGAGTACAAATCCCACCCAAGACAGAGGCACCAGGAGGGCAGTACACTTGTCAGAGCTGATCTATGAATACTATTCTTAGATGCAGCAGGTTATTTATTATGGATGTTTTGAGCCAATGTGTCATAATACATCATCTCAGATGCTAAAGGATGAGTCTTATTCCTTTAGTCTTGTGAAAATGTCCTGCTTACTCTGCTATCAAGTATGGTTTCTGCCTAGAACAAAATTCAGTGGGGTTTTTAATTTCCCTTAAGCTTTAACTTGAGTTTAATTCTTCCTTGTGCCTGTATTACAGAAGAACTGAGACGCCAAAAGAGATTGGGACCCCCAGAGAGTAAAAAGTTACCCTTATTCTAAAACAGGTGATGTATGTGCTAGCCCAAACCTCCCAATCTGTGGGACAAGGCTGCATTTTTGTTTTTCCACTCTACATCTGGTGCCCACTTTCCCACCATCTCCATTACTATGTTCTAGAAATAACTACATTTCTTCTATTTTTCATATGAAGCAGGATGGAGCAGGCAGCAACCTCGCTGCAGAGCAGGATGACCAGAATGACATCTTTAGCAAAAACTTGTTGAACCCAAGATCTTTTTAAGAAGTAGCTTCTTTCTGAGAAGAGCTTTCACAGCTGCTCTTCACCAACCAGCTCTACTTAAAAGCTAAACGGATAATAGCTAAGGATGATAGAAAACAAAGCTTGGGCCACATACGCAAGGGCTAAAGAGCTGCAAATGGCATGTTGGCATCTCGCAAGTGACTTTTGAGAGGATGAGAGATATTGTGGAGGCATCGCAATTGTATGAAGCAGTTGTATAAGTCCCTGTGTGGTTTTTAGCCCAGGAGGAGCTGGAGTGAGGAGTGTCTGATGACAACGTGGTTTCCTGAAAAAATCAGCTTGTGAGATTGGCCCAGAACTGGGAAGTCTCTGGGGAAAGAAGCATAATGTTAAAAAGTATGTTTCAGGATGGGGAAGCTTAGGGTTTTAACTTTAAATTTCCACGTGTCCTTTGTGAGACTACATTCAGGGGGTTGTGTCCAAGTATAGTGAAAGTGGGGATGGGGCCGGAAGACTCTGGCGGGAAGACCTTGAATATTAGACCCTGCACAGTGCTGACTGTCTGCAGTTCTGATGAAGAACTGTAACAATCTAAGAACTGATAAAAAGCCATATAACACTTGGAACATGCAGTTATGGTGTATTATGAAATCTCAGTGTGTGCCAAGGTGGATGCAAGTGCTAGTATTACTGAGCCTCTGTTTTTAAAAAACGTGATTCTAGCTCCTAAAGTCACAGATTGGCTTAGAATAAGTGTTTGAGGAAACAAACATATGTCTTTCTGCTTGTTTCATTTGGGGTGGTATTCCCCAAGGTTTGCTTGGTGAGCATACTGCTTAAAAACTTGAAAAAAAAAGGTTAAAAAAACCCCAACCCAAAACGAAAAGCTGATGCCTGTCCGTGGTGGCAGCCTCGTGGCCAGCAGCCGGCACCCCTCCCAGCACGCAGGCAAAGGCAGGCCGTGGCCGCAGTGCAGGCGGTGTGTTCCCTGGAGCGCTGCCAGGGACGGGAACACAGTGATGCTGAGGGAGGACCAGGAGGGGAAATAGCTCATCGGATGTGCCGGTGAGTCAGCTGGCTTGGGACCGCTTGCCACAGAGACCTGCAGCTAGGAACCACCCAGCTCCGGCAGTTGTCTTCCCTGGAGAGGTGGCCTATGGCTATGAAACAAGCCTAGGAAAGGCTATAAAAATGTGCGTATAAAGCTATTTATACTCTCAAAACAGAGGAATGTTACGTGGAATATAATAGAAAGTGAGAGGGAGTATATGTACCCACATAGCTGCCACCGCAATGCATTTTTTTAAGGATTGTGAATACAAAGCAAATTGCAAAGGAAATATAAATCCTCCAAAGGAGGAGAGGGGGAAGAAAGAGAAGAGAGAAGAGCAAGAGGAGAAAGAAGGGGATTTTTTTGTAAAACGCTGGCACCAGGAACATACTTAGCCTTTCCTGACCTGCCCAAGCGGGATGGCAAGCGATTTTGAAGCACTGATGCAGCAGGCTGGTGGTATATCAACCCTTTTTACCTCATGCTGGCCTGATTTTTGTAGGACTCATTAAAAGGATCAAAAAAGTACTATAATAAGTATGTGAAGGTAATGAAGGATTTATTTATTTGATTGGGGTTTTTTCCCTCTCCTTGAGCTACATTTACACCCAGCTTGGGGAGGCAGAGGTGAAAGGAAAGTGTATTGAACAATTTAGAGGTAATATCATTTTGGACTCTTGAAAAATCAGACTTTAAAGACCCCAAATAAAGTGTGGCATGGCTCAGCTGTAATGTGACATTTAATCTGTGTCATAAGTCTTGCTTCAAAATAGAGCCTGCCAGCTAGGACAGCACAGGGGGCTTGACAGAGATAATTGATGGAATGAGACTTCCAGCTGAAGGAATGAAATGGTGAAGTCTGTAATCAAAACGTGCGAAGCATTTTAGGGATGATTGTAAAACAGTTGGCAGAAGGAAGGCAATGAGAGTTTGAAGGCTTGAGAAATGAAAAAGCCCGGGATTGTACCTGTACTGAAACAACACTGGGAAAGGATGCAACCAAGTCTGTGCTTCTCTAGATCTGGAGTTGTGCCTGGCGGAGGGCAGGGACCCTCACTAGACAGTGTGCCGTAGACAAAGGGTGGTCCATACCCTGGAGAGCTGACCATCAAACCCTGTGGGGACATAAAGTCAAAAGTTAGGGAGCAGACTCCTTAATAAAGCACTACAAGTTTGTTTTACTTACCCTTCCCTCCTACAGGCAGCTTCCCCCGGATGGGGAAAACACACAGGAGAGGAGGAATAAATCAGAGAAGAGCTAGGGGAGTTTCTTGGGAGAGCGTTGGACTCATAAATACTGCTGTAGTGTTGGAGAAGGCCAGGTCAAAGATGCACCATGTGAGGGAACAGGGCCTGTTCTTGGAGGAACCTGCTCTAGGCACCACATCTTAGTCTATGCAGAGAGTGGTTAGTAAGTAGCTGCAGAGGACTTGCTGCCTTACCACAGATTTCTGCAGTAGGCAGGATAATCATCCCCTGTGATGAGCTGAATTATCTAGCCAGCTGACCAGGCAGGGTGGGGAGCATCACTCACAGGCAGAGAAATGTGTGCTTAGCTCCACTGAGCAACCCAAGTCTACACCTGAGCTCTGGCTCCCCACAGCAGTGAATCAGGCTGCTTCTCATTTCAAAGATACTGTGGTTGTGGCTCCTTCAATCCACCCACCAGCATCACCTCTGTCCTGATTGGGTTTAGCCAGTTGGCTCCTTCTTAGTGTATTTTCTTTTCTTTGTCAATTAGGACCCAGTGGAGCGGAGGTACTGTTGCTCTTGCCCCCCATGGGTGGAGATAAGCAAATGATTTAATTTCAAAGGTCTCATTTGGGACCTTCAGAACTCAAAGCATAAAATATCACGTCACAGCTCTAGAGATGACCACAACTCATTGTGAACTAACAGGAGAGAGAGACTAATACACTGTCTGTAGGGGGCTACTGTGGGACTACGGCAATGTGTGGTTTTTTTCCAAACGTATGGTAAAAGTGTTTGTGTCTCACACCTTTTCATTTCTAACTGAAAAATGATCCCTCTTCTTCCCCTTCCAGTCGCTCAATGTAGTACCAATGAAAAAAAATCAAATTAGCATTTCTGTTACAGATAACTTCCCAGTTTTAGGGCAGAAACTGTCAATAGAGTTTATTTTATAATAAACTGTATATAGAAACTGTATCTTTTAATTGCTAGACCTGTCATGTGGATGTAAAACTGTTATGTTTCTAATTGATGCAGGAGTTATAATTAAGAGAAAAAGCGGAGAAATTCCATGCCCGTTGGCGGTTGAAGCATTTGCTGCTCACCTTAGCTATATCTGCAAATACGATGACAAATACAGCAAGTAAGTAAGAATATGTGCGTGCATGTGTGTGTATTTCTTTCACTCGTCCTCTGTTGCTGCAACGTTTGAGTTCTCCATGCTGAGCTGCAGCTGAGGGCCCAGTCCTGCTTTTACTCCTGTTTCAGTCAAAGATCAGACCTCGTATCTGCACAAGGGCAAGAGCTGCATTGCTAGGGTTGTTTTGGCTCTATCTACCCATCCACCAGTCAAAACTGGTTGAGACTTATGTTCTTAGCATCTTGTCAATGACTTTTAAGAAGTGTTGGGAAGATGAGCCAGCAGGCTGGTGTTCTTGGCGACATCAAATTGAAGGCTAAATAGAGAATTCAACAAGGGTCTACCAGCCCCACAAGTCTCTCAGGCTAGCTCAGCTCTCCACCCCTGTCAGCAGATGGTGTTTAGGTGATTCTCTGTCCTGGTGATATTTGTGTCACCTGGAGCCAGAAGAAAAGGGTATTCAGTTGTGAATGTAAAGCTGATCTAGATGATCTGGGAGAGCAGAATGTAGACCTTTTGGCTTCTGAATTCAGTTGGGATCCTCAGTGTTAGCTCTTAATGTAGCAGGGAGAAAGAGAAACGAGTAAGAATAGCAGTGGTGAAGCTTGGCTGTGGGAATAGCAATGAGGTGCAGAAGATTTCAAGAGCTAAAAATTGAGGAGAAAGAAAAAGCAGCAGGGACTTTTGAAGCCAGTTCTGGGCAAGGCAGCAAGAATTCAGTAGAAGAGATGAAAGAGGAGGAGGTGTTTGCTTCAGACTGATGTTGGGATCTGATCTGAGGAAATCAATATGAAAAAGAGGTGAAGTAGTAGATTTAAATGATTACTGAAAAAATGAAAGTAGGAAAGTGGGAAATCTTATGACCGAAGAGCGAATATTCTGGCAGTCCTAGAATCAGTCAGAACCTAAATATAAGGATGTCAGTCCTTTCTAGTTCTGCCTTATGGAGAGGTGCTCCACATACCAGCACTGCACGCTCTGGCTCTACCCCCACATCCTCCCACCTACTGTTGACAGCAGCAGAAATCATTCTTTGCTCGCAATAGAGATAAACAAGAGGAGAAGCATCAGCAATCTTCACTAAACTGTAATGTAATGTGCCTGAGGCTTTTTTTAGTTACAAATTGAAGGGATTCAGATGCACAGCTCCCATCACATGGATGTTTGTCACGGGTAAGCTCGAGGAGTCTGTATTGGTACTCTTACTCACATGGGGTGGTACAGAGGTGAGAGTGTTGCTGAGGTTTTGCTTCTGAGAGCTTTCCAAAATGGTGCAACTTAACTGTAAATGACTGTCAAATACATTGTAGAAAATTTCTTAAGATGATACTTGCACTAGATATTAAGTCCTCAGCCTGCTTCCCCTTTGGGGCTGCAGAATCTTTGTTTGGGGTTATTTCTTGCATCCCAGCTGCAAGCGTTGGGCTGAACAGTGCTTTTCCCTCCCTTCTCTCTTGGCTTTTTAGGTACTTCATTTCTCACAAACCAAACAAGACCTGGCAACAAGTATTCTGGTTTGCCATCAGCATCGCTATAAACAATGCCTACATCCTCTACAAAATGTCAGAGGCCTACCATGTGACAAGGTATAGCCGCGCACAGTTTGGTGAAAGACTTGTAAAGGAGCTTCTGGGCTTGGAAGACACCTCTCCCTCCCATTGATGCATTGTTCTTGGTGGCGTAGGCGGGGGTGGAGGGTAAGCGGAAGAAGATACCACACCTGGAACGGCAAAGCAAGGAACTTGTGACACCACCAGTGCTGTCCTTATCCAAAAATGCCAAGTGATGCCACTAGAGAGGTGGAAACTTTGTTCCTAGTAGCAGCTGGATGTAAACATGTCCTGCAGAAAGTGCCACTGGAAAAGCTGACACAAAATTGGATATATGAATGCCCTGTGGGAATCTGTACGCCAGAAACAGACTTAAATTAGTCGTCATCTCAATACTATTTGTTGAACAGGGTCATCTTGTAAAGTTCCTCTTGGGCTAAGAGCTTGTCATAAGCTGACATAGCTCAGCAGTCCTAGGTGGGCATTACAGAAAACTCTATACCTTGCTTGGAGTTATTCAATTCTGGGACAAGCAACATAAGTCTGCACCATGGGCTGTGGTTGAGAGTGCCTGCCATCCTGTAAGGCATCGCTGCTGTCCTCCCAGTGTGCTAAACGAAGCAGTTCAGATACACGAACACTGAAGCAAGTGTATTGACAAACAAAACCGTCACAGGCAGGCAGCCAGGAACTGAGGACCAGTTAAGACTTTTTCTTTCTGTATTTTTTTTCCTTTGTTTTTATTAATGTAATGTAAAGCAATTTGATCCCAGTCAGAACACAGCAAAATTAAGAGAAACCAAATACATTAGTGAATTTAAAAGAGAAATACATTACATTGATTTTCTTTTTTAACCAGGATGAAACATTTTATACACAAACAGTGAGTAATACTGTAAGTATTAACAGTGAGTAAACCAGTAAGTAATACTGCCTCACATCTTAACTGCCACGGTCACTGTACAGGTGAGAAATCAGAATATAACAATTATATTTTTTCTTGATTTCAACTGTATCTTAAACGTTGCTTAAAAATCTAATGTAATGGACTGTTAAGGTTTTAGGAACAACAATTTCTTTCTTTTCCTTTTGTAACTTTCAAGACTTTTTTGGTCCATTTTAGAACTTCATTTGGCACACAGTTGGCAGGAAAAAAATAAGTCACTAATAGCAGTATGTTTCCCATTATCACTGCAGGGTGTTCTGTAGGAATTCTTGTTAGAATTCAGGGCTTGTCACAGTAGTTGTAATTAGGCAGATTACACGTTTAGCAAAATAACATAGCATTGTGTTTTACAAAAAGAAAGAAGTCTGGTTGCAACCAGACCTTAAACTTCACTAAAACAGAGCAAGTCCAAAGAGTTCTCCTGTTCTGAGTAACACTGTAGAGGACAAGCATTGTCACGAGCTGGTGCCCGTGAAACGCTGCATTTTGGTGCTGAAGCTTTGGAAAACAATGGCAAGAGAGAGGTATGATAGAAACAGGGGAGAATTGATACTGAGGTGAAATACTACCCTGCCCTCTACATATTATTGATTTCAGTCCACAACTCAATCAGCAAAAAACTCTGTATTCTAAAGGTTAGCAGTGATGGACACAAACAGAATTGCATTAAGTTACAGGGCAGAAACCATGTTGCTTGGACAACCAGCTGGTTTTAGGTCCCCAAGCCTGAAAAGTTTTACCGAAGAATGACTTGGGTTGATTCAAGAGGAATGGAGTGGTGGATTAATTGATTGACTGATTTCTTTATCAGTGTAAATCTCACCAGGTTGTATGTTTTTATCGGGCAAGAGACAATAGAGGGTAACCAACATGACTTTGACAACTCCCCAGATTTCATCACTACGTGATGTGCAAATGCATAGCGTGTAAATCATAACAGAGGAAGAATCCAGCAGGGCTTAGTAAATTACTGGCTAGCCCAAAGAGCATCCTTGCACTGACATCTTTCTATTTCCACCAAAGTCTTTTTTTTTTTTTTTTTTAATAGAATTAGAGGCAAATCTCACCTGGTTGCAGGGAGAGTAAGGGGATGGCCAACTTCATGGTGGTTCTGCTTGCAATACAGCCTGGAGACTGTCCCACATGTCCTGCTCTGCCTGCCTGCTACATGATGTACAGCAGTGGGTTTCCTAAGCATCCCTTTTCACTCCTCAGTTCACAAGGTCTGCATCTAGGAAATGTGTGAGAAAGGACAAAACCTCGTGCATTGAGGCCTCCTAGTCTCAAAAGGAAGGAGAGGGTTTGTACCACTCTAGTCCTTGGCAATGCCAAGCTGCATAGGAGCTCGAGGACAAGTTCAAAACTTCTTGTCCCTGCAGAGAACTGAGACCACCCCTCTTCAGACTGAGTGCGTGCAGTAGCTGGTTCTTGTCAGTTTTCCAAGTATTCAAAGGGGGAGAGGAGCTAACATGAAAAACAAATGTTCAGCAATATAAGCCCACAGTTTCCCTTTTTTCTTAGGAAAATCCACAGAGGTACCTGAAGGCAAATGGTGTTCTTACCATTAGCTCCCTGCTTCAGACAATGCCATCCTATAAATTTATGTGGTAGTCAAAACTGGAGCAGTAAGGAAAGGTCTGTCTGGAACTTTGCTGATGGGGCAGCTTGAATGAACAGTAGCTGCTGGGAGTCCGGCTTCCTTGCATTCCCCTGCAATGCCGGAGCATTTGTGAGATGCACATGCCCCCAGCAGAGATGTAGAGGTTTGCAGGACCTCCTAGGAGCCACTTGGCACTTCTGAGGAGTAAGCACAGCACTCTCCAGCTATGTCGTAGCCCCCGAGATAGATCCGGAGCCCTTGGCCAATTGTTACATTACTATGTATGCTTAAAGGCTTGGATCTAGGCCATCTCATACAGAAAAATGCCTTTTTTTTTTCAGGTGACAGTAGATCCAAGGCCTTGGAATGTTTAATTTTCCACTAATGTGTGCTGTTAATTATGTGGATTACTTGAGCTAAAATCATGAGGTCCTAGCTTTTTGCCTCAGGGACTGGGTCCTGAGTAGTTTTCCCTAGAATTGGTGTTGATGGGGGATTACACAGTGGCTGACTATTACAGGGAAGATGCTTTAGTTTCCTTTGTAAAGGAGAAAAATGAAGACAAAATTATAGCTTTGCAATGAATTTCATTTTCTTAGCCTTAACCATCCTTCATCATTTTGAACTGGTGCCCTAAACATGCACAAACATTCCATAAATAAGCAAAAATATTTATATATATTTATATGTACAAAATGCCTGATTTTGGCTCTCAAAGCCAACAAGCAAAAGCCACCAAAGTCTATGTCAACAGATGACTATTCCACCTCGTCTTCTCCATTTATTGACTGGGAATGGATAGGGTTGGGGAAAGTTAAGATTTGTCCTTGTTGAAAAAGCATCTTGCACTTTCTCTATGTTACTACAAACGAGGCAAAGTAATTAAGGAAGAAACAAAATCATTTTCAAAGGCAAAAGTTTGTTAAGTGCAGCTCAGCTTCTGTAGCATTTCCTTTGCTGCAAACTGGCTTACTCAGATTTGATTCCCCACCTGCTTGTTACATTAAAGCTTCTCCCTAGTTAAAGGAACAAAAAGGAGTTAGTCTCAAAGTAGTGCAAAGATGCTAGTTATAATGTGCGCGTGTGTGTTAATTGTGCAATGGCTTGTGAAATTATAGCGAGTTTGGGTTGTTTTCAGGGGGGTTTTGTAGCCTTGAGACAATCTGGGTAGGAGATCTTAAAGCTCAGTAGTAGTTAAAATGCAGTGGAAATGCCAACCAGGTCTCTAAATTTTTTCCAGGGAAAAATTAGTTTGAAGCTAAAGTAGACAAGAGAGCAGGAAGGCTTATTTCTCTCCAGCTGAACTGAATTTTCATTCACACATACTTCTGAAAACTGAAAATGACTTATTTATGGTATGCAAACTTTTGTTTCAAAGAACTGAGACCATCAGCGAGATATACTGACCACCTTCTATGCACAGTACTTCTTTCAAGGAATGTAATGGATCCTGCCACGATCCATTCTTGGAAAACATTTCTTTTCCCAGTGTGTAATATAACACTCGCTTAGAGCTTAGTAGTCACTGTGAAATGGTTTCCACTGCTGTTTTCTCAGTTGAAAAATGTTTCAAGGGCTTGCAGATACTCTTCCACTTTTTACTTCAGCCCATTTGTGCACTTGACACTAGGGCACAATTTAAAGCAATCTCATCTCTGTTTTCCAGTCCTATTCTCTAGCCCCAGCCCTTCTGCCTTTACAAGGTAGTCCAAGAATCCCAATTTATATATGTTTCAGTGTCCCTAATGGGAACAACTTAGTTTTCTTCAGACATTTCCTAGAGAAAAATGAATTTAGCTGTTTCCAGACTGACATTAAGGACAGCAACTCAAAACAGCATTCCCATTCTTTACCTTCAGCTACACTTATGTGGCACTTTTGTTTGGCTGAAGAGTTTTTTACTTCTAACATTTATTTAGTAGTCTGTCTTGAGCGGGTGAGTAGTGAAAGAAGCCTCCAATATCTCAGTCTTACATGTCTTAGTCCCCTAGTCCTGGAGGTGATTTAGTAATGAGTGGGGGATTATACTGCACTGATAATTCTGCGCATCTGTGCTACTTTCCATGCAAGGATTGCAAAGTACTTTAACAAACCTCAGCACTCATGAAACATCATTAGCTCCTCAAATAGGAGCTTCCCCTTCCCTAATCAGACACACACCGAGGCACAGCACAGGTAAGGGGGTGATGAAACTGTGAAGTGGAGTTTGCACGCCTGCTGGTTAAGTCCATGTTCTGCATTTTCAGTGACTTTTCAAATGCACTTTTCCAAACTAGAAATGAAAGCATGCCAAACATCGTCCCACCGTGAAGTAAGGGCTGTGTGACTTTGTCAGCACAGATTCCTTACTCCATATAGGCCAGTACGAGTCAAAACCAAGTTGTGCTGAAGCTAAGAGAAAACTGGATAAAACATAGCAGCCCAACCTGCCTAGAGGAGCTTAGAGGAGATAAATGAAAAATCTGAAGCTCTGCTATAGTCCAATAATCAGTGTGAAATTCAGACAAATAATTACTAAGACTGACTTGAGAAAAGTCACTGAGGCTTAGATGGAATATGAAGTCTATCCATCCCTGTTGTAGAGTTTGCCATGGCGCTTTCTCATTGCTGGGACTGATGTAAGATTAGTTGTTTGTAAAACAAGAGCTCATCTCAAGCTGATTGAGAAACACATTCAAGTGTCAAAGGACTGTTAGCAACGTTTCACAAAGGCAAGGAACTCTAAGTTCAAAACATGGATATATTTGGCCTGTCATTAACTAGGATATTTTGCACAGACAGATCATGTCATCATCTGCTCAAATGCAAGCCTATCACCAGTGCTACTTGATATATATTCCTTCTTGTAACAGTTCTTCCCAAACCTACCTTTGTTTCCAGAAGCATTATGAACTGGAACTGGAAGAGCCTCCCTGTCATCATCTCACTGTTGGGGAGCAGTTGAGAATATCTGTGCTTTGTACAAAAAGGGTCTCTTCCTCTTCTTTTGAGAGATGGCTCTGTGTCTAGCCCTGGAGAAGTTTCCTGCCCTACGCTTTCCTTTGCTTCCCTCATTCCATGGATTTAGAGCATGTCCAAATCATCCTGCAGGTTCTTGGTCAGTCTGGAAGAGGTGACAGCACAGAGTTGGCCTTTCAGTTTACTTTTATAGTATTACTTTGCTGATCCTTTCTGCTGTTTTGCAAATCTCAGATGAAACAGGGTATTGTTTGCGAAGCCTATACTAATTGCAATCACTGTGAAGGTGTTGCCTGCTTTGCCCCATTAGTGCTGCCCATTCAGGTTCGTATGGACCCAAAACAGGTATCAGCATCACCACACCCACTGCTCCCATTGCAATGGCTGTAGTATTCCTCAGCTCTCGATTGCTGTCCAAGAGGGGCCTTTGACATGGTCTGGGGGGGTTTTTGGTGTGTTGGTTTTTTTTAAACCCATTAACTCTGACGAGTCTGGTGAATAGCTGTTAGGTATCACAAAAAGGCCTTAAGTGGTAAATCTCTTTTGTATCACTCTTCTGAAGTAATAATTGCTTGTGGTAGATGTCAAGGTGGTCCACACGATGTGTAGTGCAAAAATCTTATCCGTGAAAACATCACTCTGCAAAAGTGCTCATTTGATGTAATTGCAACCCTTGAATGCGTAGGGGACCTGGATGAAGAACCTAGTTGGAAAGGACCGTAGCGCTGTCCTGTAGGACCACGATGTGCAGGACCTGCTTGGATAAACAAAGGGGGAGAGATGAGTGCAATTTGGGATCCAAGCTCCTTGGACAAACAGACTTCATACCTGGTCATGACAGGATCTCTGGAGGGAGCCAAATTAAGTTTTACTAGGGAAGGGAAGATGCCAGGCCCCTACAGTTTGCTCCCAGCCCTGACAACTCTGTTCCTAAAATGAAGAAGCTGGCAAATGCTTTCACTCTTCAACTATTTACAGCATGCTCTGGATTTCAAACAGAGCATTTTGTCCTGTTTTCGCTAGCTATCAAAAGCCTAGAAACCAAAAAGCAAAGCCCAGTACACTAGGTTCATCTGTCCAGAACCCCAACCCACTTGGTGTCAAAAGTAACTTTGTGGTCTTGTTCTCCACTTAATCCGCGTCAAGATGTATGCAAAACGCGACTGCTGAACAATTCACACCTCTCTATGAAACAGAGTTACTCATTTGATGGAAAACAAATTGCAGGTCTCTCGGACTTACTTTTGCAACATGGATTTTTCTTCTAGTTATAAGCCAAATCTTTGCCTGGCATTTCAGTACTGAAACTAAAAAAACCTTGACCCCATGGTCTGGGTGAGATTAGAGATGTTAGCATCAACTCAGATTTATGCCAGAGATTAATCTGATCCCATATAGGTGAGGTTAATCAGCACAGTCTGATACAAGGAGGAGTTTAAGGGAAACAGCGGGTTTGAGGAGGCAGAGGAAAGTTCAGAGGTTGGGCACGCAGAGGGAGAGGAGCCAGGTGATCCCTTCTAACTCTCATCTTTCCAGCATGTGTACCCCCCTCTCCTGCTGCCCTTGAATTAAAAACAAAAGGCTGGTGCTTAACACAACCAGTCTGCACAGCTGCTTTAGCAACATAAACCCTGCTTTAGCTACATCGCTGGCCTCACTCCATGCCTTTTCTTATACTATACATGTTCAGTAGTCACCGACCTTGGAGTCAAAGCACTGCTGCATGTCGGCACAGCATGGAAGCCACAGTCTGAGGAAGCGCCGCTGTAGAAACGGGAACAATGGGGATTCTGGAAAAGGAATCTCCCTCTCTACGTTTCTTTTTCATTTATTTTCAATATGCGCAACTTACATTCCATCAAATGCAGTGACTGTACCAAACGCAAAGACCGGCCTTAGCTGGCCGAGTGCTTTCAAGATGACTCCATCGGGCTGTGCTCACATCATCAGCGACTGCACTTCTGTTGCAAAGTTCCATATTCTTTATAATTCTAAAGAATTACATTCCGTTGAAAATGTAAGTTCCACAGGTAAAGCATACACCGCAATTGCTTTTTTTTTTTTTTTTGCCTTTTTTTTTTAAAAAAACCTTCTCAGAGCAATTTTGTAACAGGCAAGTCTTTCAGGAAATGCAGGTGTGTGACCTCTTCCTGGTAAGAGATACACAACTGGTTTCTGCATGGGACAGGGAACTACTTTTGTGACACCAGTTTTGTTCTACACAAAGGCACGCTTGCAATAAATTTTTACAAGTTTTGTACACCATGAGCTAAATTCTGAGTTCCAAAAATGTGAAGTGTGGCAACAATAACAAAATGGATTTATAGTATCACTCTGATATCTTGTCATGTGATTTTATTTCTTCAACAAAGTTTGTTTACAATCAACAACTTTGAAATACAGTCAGATATATTACTGGGTGTTTTTCTGTCTCGTTCTTTTCTGGAACAGGTGGGGAAGATGATTGGTAATCCTCTGGGTGGGTAGGCGACAGCACATGGAGGAAATACTGCTAGATAAATTACAGGTTCTCACTCTAAGACCATTAGAGGCAAAAGCCCGACATCTTTATCCAGCCATTGAGTACAAAGGCATTTTCTTTAGAAAGAACTGCGTTTAAAAAGCCTTTCGATGCAGTCTGCACACAGGCATAGGACAGGGGACTGCTGCCCCCCCCCATGCCCTCCCCACACCCACAAGCGATGCTTCCCAGCTGCCCCCGGGCAGGGAGGGATGGACACAAGGATGCGGGCGGCTGTCCCAGCTCTCAGATACCTCTGCTGAACGGTACCAGCCTGTTGTTGTTACCGCTCTGACTCTTCCTTGCAAGGTTTGTCTGGACCACCAGTGGTGCCTACCGAAACCACGACCTGCATGTCAGGTACGTGGCATTTGCAGGCAAAACCAGACAGGCATCATCTGCGGATGACCTCTCTTTCACAGCTCCAAGTCGACAAGTTACTACGACCTTGTTTAAACCTTAATCCACAAAGGGAGCAGAAACCTTGCAGGAGAACACGTAAGTGGGATTACAGTGGGTCTTTGCCAACAACCACAACAAAGACTTCCCCCAGGCCTTGCACCTGGTTCCTCGTTCCCCCGTGGCCGCCGAGCCGTACACCTGGGCCAGGCTGCAGAGCATTCTCCAGGTGTGTGCTAGTGTGGCTCAACACTGACCTCTTGCTGTGATGTGTCAGGTGTCTGCCGTGTCTTAACTTGCTCAGGATGCTGCTTAGGGTATGTCTTCATAGTAACTTCTGTTTTCCACAGGAAGAAATTTAGTTTGCATCTAAGTTGTCCAAAGAAAAATCCAGATTTTCAGAGAGTGTTTTATTAAACATTAGCAGAAGCGACCAGCAGTGAGCCCCTTGACCTTAGCTATGTAATATTTCTGTGGACCCAGTCTCTAGTAGGTGACTATTTTTCTTAAGTTGCTGAGCTGGTATCAAAAAAGGGGAGGGGAAGAGATTCAGGCATGTTCAACGCCTCTGAGCTCTCAGAAATCTTGTCAACATAGAGGTAGCTGAATTGACAACCCTTGATGTTCTGGTCTGAAAGACATTCTAGTGTGATCTAAAAGATGGTCTGGACCCTTCACACGATCAGCTCCTCCAAGAAAAAGGTTCCTTTTCTCCTATGCCTTGAATTTTTTGCACCACAACGGTCACTGCTGAGTAGCTGGGGAGGAACCCCCAGGTTTCTACTTTGAGACATCACATCCAAGATCCAGAAGCGATCAAACCACAGCCTGCAGCACACAGCGGAGGCTGGCTCATCCCAAACAAGTGCCGAGGCTGGAAACATAGGTGCATCGCCGGGGTGATGGACTGGCACGAACACACCCTGGCTGGTGGCAGGGCTCCCAAAGATGCAACCAGCCATGCACAGCACCTGCACCCACAGGTGACTCCGTACGTCACTCCACAGGCACGCAGAGGCAGGAGGGACATAAGGAGTTGATTACAAGCCCCTGCGGTGGGACCAGCCACACACCAGTCGAGATGTTCAGCTGTGTCACAAACCAAATGAGAATCTCTCAGAGTTCACCGTCATGGTTGGCGAGCCACCCCCAGCAGCACATGGCTTTGCTCCCTGGTCCCTGGATGCGCCGTGACCGGAGCTAATGCTGTGTGTAATCAGGCTACATGATCAGAGCTGCGAGAAGCAATGTGAATCATCTTTACCGCACTAATTGAATAAAACAAGGAATTTAATTTGTGAAATTATGAAATCCAGGATCTGATTAACACCGAGACACACATGCGCGCATAACCTCAGCGCTGTCATTTAAGACAATGCCATCCATTCAGATCAGGGCAGGGCCTGCAGTAACTCAATCTCCTGTGAAATTATTCTCAAGAGAATTTGCAATTAATAATTCCAGCAATGTAGTCTTTCTTAATTAAGCCAAACTTAACATTTGATTTTGCAGTGTTTTCTAATATCCTGTTCCACTTGCCCCTTCATCCCCAGAGAGGAGCAGAGAGAAAAAAATGCCAAGTCACAGAGGCTGCAGAGAAGGATACCCCCAGCCATCACTAAGTCAAAGCACAGGAACTCTTAAAGCACCTTCATCCGAGACTTGAAAAAGCACTTTACACACAGTAATTAACTGCATCTCATCAGACCCCTGCAAAGCAAAGCCATCTCCACTCTCTTCAGAGTCTGTCTCCGCACTCCAGTTTCCTTCCATTACAGCACAGGTCAGATGCACAGCCAGCCACAGCTTCGTCTTTGGGAATGAGAGTTTAAGAAAACACAAGGCAAAAGGTGACGAGAATTGAGCAGCCAGAGACCTCTTTCCCTCTTCTGCTGTTCCCACTTCCCCAGGTGAGGGCTTGGACAGGATTCCCCAGGAACGCCTGCACTGACATCAGAGATACTGGCACAGAATTGAGGTATTTTGCCAGCTTTAGCCTTTCTTTGCAGAATTCGTTTCTTGTTAAGGGTTTTGCCTGGGAACCCGAAATCCTTCCTTCACCCAAGAAGCAAGACCACTAGCAAAGCAAGTTCTCAGGCTCGTGGGGGTGGTTCACAAGCCTGGATGAGAATAACCTCCCCCGAGCAGACTGGCTCCCCGACCGCAGCCCAGCCCTCGCCCCGCACTGACTCGGCGGCAGCTGGTACCCACTGCGACACGAACACGCTGAGGTGCAACAAGCCAAAATATGCTCCTTTTCATACTTCCATGACTCAAGGCTGGATTTAAACCTTAAAAGAGTTAGATGTTCCTTCTGCCAGATTTGGACTCTCCAATAACAACAAGGCAGGATTTAAAGTCGCAGCATTGTCTCATACTCTTTGGGGAAACAGCAAAAGCAAACCACTTTCATCTGTTCTGGACAGACACAAAATTGAAAAAAAAGGAGACTCTTGTCAAGATTCCAGCAGCCAGGAACGACGATGCCAAATAATAATCTACAAAAATGCAAAGTTGTGAGGGAAAGGGGAGGAAGGGAGACACATTTCTTTAATTTGCTATGAATAGGATTAGCATCTGCAGCCAGCCATGCTGGAATAAATTGCAAATCACTCTCAGGAATTGGAAAGGTTCATTGCCTACAGTCCATCTGTATCCCAAAGCCTTTTAACACCAAAACTGTTGGAGATAAAGACAAATACATGAATTAATGTACATATATATCTCTTGAACATTTGGACTGAAAAAGCTGGTCTCCAAACATAAGCAACTATCTCCACTCAGCCACAGAAGAAAGTCCCCATCCAACACTTGCAACGATAAATGTAATTCTGTACCTGTCAGCTTCCCTCCAGTTTGTACCCGCTCTCTCTTCTCATTGTCTGATTCATCTTTTTTCAACCCTCTCCATTACTGTGCCCAACAACTCACTACCACCTGGTACAGAGCTGCTTCTGAGACTGGATGGAAGAGGCATCCGAACAACTAGCCTAGCATAACATTTTTGTGTTCAAATAATCACCTTTTTTATTCCTAACCCGTGATTAATATAGAGCAGATAGAGCACTGCTCTGTTTAGAAAAGCAATTTCAAAAGTGCCACTGCAGGGTTCCACAGTTTCTGTCTTTTCAGACACCAGATAATGTCCAGTATTTACTAAACTCAACGCAGATGATGACCCACAGCCTCAGTCAGACTAAGCAATCAGTGCTATAAAATACTGCAAGTCAGGTTTAACAAATTTATTAAAATATGAGATACACTAGCACTTTTAATCAAGAAAATTCATTACTGCAGCCAGGATCTTGGCGCACGTGACCCTGGATTAGAGAAGCTCTGATGAATCTGAAAGGTACTTCAGATGGACCCAGACCAGCTGCTAAACATCCGTATTCCTTAAGGGGGTCTTGGCCAATGCAATAAACAGACATTAGGTAGTTTAAACGAATCATCCGTATTCAGCAGCATCCTCTCTCTTACTTGGGGTGACAGCAGCCAATTCCAAGGCATTGTGCACTACAGTGATTTTAGAAGCTGCTTTTACATTGCATAAAATATACCTGCCTTCCCCCTGGCCTGAGGCAAGTACGCACACACCAAATGTAGACACTCGAGCAGACTCAGTGGGTGCCAGCACCAGCTTTCTATTGCTCATGCAATAAGCAAAAGAGGTTCCTGAACTTTTGTTCCCGCAGGCTACCATGAACGACCTGTTTCTCGTGATCTGTCCAGTAACATCACCACCAAATTTCAATGGAAACATCTATAGAGGCAGGGTGGTTCAGCAGACCAGTTGTAAACTGCGTATCACAGGCAGCTTGCAAGGCATTGGGATGCACATTTCTCCCAGCAGAGCAGCCTGCAGGAGCGATGACCAGGCACCCTCTGAGCAAGGGAGACCGGGTGCCTGGCAAAACTGGGCTGCGAGAGAGCCTCCCTGCTACAGCCCAAACTTCAGCAGTGCTGGAAATCCTGCCCTGCAGCTACGTAGGTGGGGACCCAACCTCACGGCTGTGCATAAGGTTTAACCACCAGGTATGCCAGGCCAGCCAGACCCTCCTCTTCTCTCCATGTGCTCGCCCTACCTGTTGTCCCCTGGGTTTTATGGCTGCTGGTCCCAACCGGCTCTGCTTTTGTGCTGCAAATAACCAAATCACTTTGACGCTACCCAAAAGGGAGAAAACTAGAACAAAAAGAGAGAAAGAAAGAATTTCCTCTTACTGTTTCTTTTTGAACAATGAGGAGTTATTTGTAACAGTTTGGTTCATTGTTGCGAGACAGCAGTGCCCTTTCCCAGCTGACAGAGCCTCTCCAGCAACGACAGCCTCACAGGAGCCTGCAGGATTTTGTCGCCTGAGGTAGCTTAACCCAGTTTCTGACATGGTTAATGAAAATCAGCAGTGGATGAGATTTGCTGTTGCTGCTGTTCTTCGGGACCCTACGCAAAGGCTGAAGCCCCCAGGAACACGTGAGCAGCTCTATCTCCTTAAGACGGATTTACTTAAAAACAGGTGGTTGCAAAGTCATCTTCCCTCATTGAAAACAAAGAATAAACTCTTACCTGGAGTCTAGGGGATTTACGGTCTGGTCCTGAAGTTGCCCTTCCCTCCTGCCAGCCCCTCAGGGCGGTGAGACTGAGGCGCTCGGCGGAGGGCACACCACTCCCTAGGCAGGTCACCGAAGTCCTGCTCTGCCCATCCACGCTGCAGGGCTCTGAAGGGGTTTGTGCGCTGCCTTTCCTCCCCTCCCACCAGTTGGACGCTCTGGGATGCCTTCACCCCTGGCAGGCACCTCGGGACAACCCAGGGGCATCCTCTCAGTTTGGAGCAACGCAACCGCTCCACAGTCTCCAGGGCTGAGGAGGAGTAAGCCCCCCCAAAAGGGACAGCCTTCAGAGGCACCCGTAATGGGGCCAGCGTCACACACGCCAGGCCCTTATCCACATGGGTGCACGTCGGCACAGCACGGCCAACGGGCCCAAACGCTGCCCTTCCCGGCTCCCCAGCAGCGCCCTGCAAGTGCTTGCTTCCGCGCGCGTCCGGCGAGGGCACCTCTGGCCAAGCAGCACACGCGCGTCCCAAACAAGTAGCGAGAACAGCAGCAGATTTGTGGGTGTGTCAGAGCTGCCCAAAGCCGTGGGGAGAAGCTGGAGCGGGAGTGTTTTAGGAAAGGGTGATGAAGGGTCGCTGTCGTGGGACGTTTCAGACTTTTGGCACCTTCACACAGGTGTGTGAAGTTTCACGGGGTGCTCCCTGGACGGACCAGAGCCTCCCGAGTCGAGTTCTGGCCAAAGAGCTTCACTGTAACTTTGCAGCAGCGGTTGGAAAAAGACGCAGGACTTGTGTTTGGCGCGGCTGCCGAAAGTTAATTGAAACAACAAAAACAAACTAAAGAGAGGGCTGTGCCTATGACAGGGTTCATCGATCGAATCAGGTAGAGCTTGTGCTTATTACATGCGTCAGACCAAACTCCCCGCAGTGAGCTTTCTCTACCTTTCCACCTCCTCAGGGCTAATTTAAGAGCTGTTCTTTGCAGCCCATAATAATCGTGAGGAAAAAAAAATCAAATTCTGTTCTTCCAAAAGGAGGAAACTGGAACAAGGGAACCTGCAGGAAACTTGTCCTGCTGCCATCTCTGGCTTTCCTAAGGAAACTTGTGCTCCAGGGCACCCAGTCAAAGAAAACGGAGCTGCCAGCAGGAGGCACGGCTGGAGCCCTCCCGGCGCGGGACGCCGGGCAAGCAGGGGCTGGTCTGCTGGGAAAGGGAAGGCCGCTTCCCACAGGTAAAAAAAAGCAGTAGGCTGGTACGTATAGGTGAACACAGAAATAACCGTACAGAGAACCAGACAGAGAAGCATTTTCTCTGGGGATACCTTACGCTCAGACAGCCTCTTTTGTACGTACAATCTCCCCAAATCTTTCCTGCGAGGGGCAAGAGTGGTAATAACCTCCCCTGCCCTGAAAGGCAGCCCCTGACAAAACAGAAAGCATCAGCTCACTACAGAGCTCTTCACACATTACAACCCCAGCTCAACAAAACGCTTAACACACGTTTGTGGCTACTCTTGCTCCGGCCTTTGCAGACGCAGGGAGCGAGGCCGATGTGGACGCCACCTCCGATGCAAATATTCAGGCAAAGCCAGAACGGAGTGAGCAGGCTAAAAGGTTGTGTTCAACTCACATGGATTTGAGCCCACCCTTTGTGTCCCCCATGAAACGACCTTTTATTTGGCTAGGTCTAAATAAGATATTTCTTTTCCTCTCAATGTTCAAGGGAATGCTTTTTTTTTTTTTTTTTTTTTTAATCTTTCCAGAAAGTCACTCGATGGTCCTTGCATCAAGGGCATTGCTCACTCCTGCCAGGCTCAGTTCTGCTCCACACAGGCTGGGCATATCTTCGGCTTCACTGCCAGAAATTGTTTCATCCGTGTGAGATGTGTCACAGAAGTATAGTCCTGGCACTAACAAAAACGGTGGGGCTGGTTCCCACCAATCCCACAGTGCAGCAGTTCCCAGGTTGCAAAAGCCACTTCCCCTTTTTGTCAGCATTTCTCTAGCAACGGAGCCCAGGGTGCCCCGTCTTGAACCAGGACCCCCGTTGTGCCAGGTGAGGATATTCAGAAGCTCGTAGAAGCCTTTCTCCAAGCACTACTAATAAAGGTCTAAGTTCAGATGCAGCACAAAGATGATCGCTTTCAGGCTCATGGAAAATTCCATGGTATGTTCCCAGAAGTCCATAAAAACTTTTTTCCTTCACAAGTCTATGTGAGCTCTCAAAGACTGTCCTTAGGGACTGCAACGAAGAGATACCAGAATGTCAAAGATGCCACCTTCTACCTAAGAGGCTATTGAGAATGCTGATTCTTACGGGTTTATATCTATAGCAGTTTTGGATAGGAAGGAAATTCTTAAAATGGCATGTGGAATTTGATCCCTGAAGGCACTAGATTTCTGCTATTCACAATAAAACACAAAATTAATTTCCTGACCTTTTTTAGGCTCATTTTTTCACGTTTCATCTTTCTAGGTGAAAGTCTGAAATTTAAAAACTTTCTGCCGCCATTTGCCAATATAGGAACGGCTGAGGGAACTGGGACTGTTTAGCCTGGAGAAGAGGAGGCTGAGGGGAGACCTCATCGCGCTCTACAACTACCTGAAAGGAGGTTGTAGCGAGGTGGGTGTTGGTCTCTTCTGCCAAGTAACTAGCGATAGGACAAGAGGAAATGGCCTCAAGTTGTGCCAAGGGAGGTTTAGATTGGACATTAGGAGAAATTTCTTTACTGAAAGAGTGGTCAGGCCTTGGAACAGGCTGCCCAGGGAAGTGGTGGAGTCACCATCCCTGGAGGTATTTAAAAGACGTGTAGATGAGGCGCTTAGGGGCATGGTTTAGTGGGCATGGTGGTGTTGGATTGACGGTTGGACTCGATGATCTTAGAGGTCTTTTCCAACCTTAATGATTCTATGATTCTATAATATCATAATCAACCAAAAACCTTTTCACATTTTATGCAAGAGGTTAAGGAGAACACTTTGTAAGTAAGCTGTAGCAAAGAAAGGTAATTTGAAACGAGAGCTGGAGACGGGATTCTCCACAAACCATATTAAATATCAGCTGCTTGGTAATTACTTCTGGGTGTGCTCAGCTGGCACTGCTACCTCACACGTTCCTGGCGATGCACCATTGCTTACCTTGCCTGCTGTTCTCCAAGATGCTCTGTGCATCCGCCTGTTTGTCCAGCCTGGGGTATGAGCTACCCAGAGCACTTCAGCTGGAAATCATTAGCCAACACAGACCAAAGGATGTGTTAATCCAGTATCCAGACTTTGACAACAGCAAATGCCTAAGGAAAGATCAAACCAATGAGATTAACACTAATATTTCCTCCACCTGGCCTCCAAGCTCCCGTCACCTCCGACTTAGAGATTTCCTGGTGCACGTTTTACATGTTTGCATGTTTTACAGCCCTTTTTTTTTCACTAAAAGGGCTTTCACATCCATGAAGTAATTTTCAATAGTGTGAAGTACTTTTGTCTTAAACCTGGTACCTGAAAACATCCGTTTTTGTCTTCTCATTCACTGTAAAGAACAGCCAAGAGTTAACTCCCTGTCTGTATTCTCCTTACTGTTCATGATCTAGCCTCTTCTTGTACAGGCACCATGCCTTTCCAGCTGAAATCAAACGGAGCAGGACAATTCCTGCTCCTTGCTGATAAAGGACTTCAAATTAACAGGGAAAGAAGGTGGGCCGTGGCATCTGCTCAGTGCCACTCAGCTTGTAGTTGAGCTATGTCTGCCTCCCTTATTCCATTTTCTCCATGCCGCTTCAGGTTGACCAGCACGCTGTGTGAATACTTTGATCTATTCCAGCACATAATTCTGTTCTGAAAAATGGGAACCACAATAGGTCGGGGGTCCCAGGTGGACAACCAATTTTTGGGATGTTCCCTGAGCAACCTGGCAGACCCTCAGGAGTATCAGTTCAGATCAGCAGCCCACAAACACTGCTTATGGACATCTGGCAGTGCTTTGTTTATTGTTTTCATCCAAAAAAAAAACCCCAAACCCTACCTTATCATGTACAGGCCCAACATTGACTTACCTTGCTATGCTGTATTTGCTGGAAGCCAAGGAAGATGTACCACCCCTCAGGATCATTGACTCGGAGCCTCTCAGAGCACTGTCTAAAAGCTGGCTGTCTTAATCACAAAGCCCGAAGTACACCATGAGTGGTAAGCGTCAGCGGAAATCTTGCATAAGTAACAGCTGTAAGTGCCTCATCCTGTTTTTACTGGAGTCGAGAGGAGGACCTCCATTCCTCACCATCCCTCCATCTGCCTTGAGGACAGCTCAGGGAACAGCTGTAGCAACGGATGGTCTGAAAAACCTGCTTCCCAGCTAGCTTAAGAGGCTCAGTCTGTAAGGGGAAAAGTTAAGAGATGACAGAATCGGGCTCCAGAAGCTCTGATACAAAGAAGAATATTTTGAGGAATGAAAATTAGCAGACAAAATGGCTGGGAGTTGAAGCTAGACGTTCAGCCTGGAACCAACTACTTGTTAAAACAAACTTATATTGGAATAGCTGACAAGAAGAGAATTAGACCAGCTGAAGAATACTATTTCCTAATTCTCAAATTCATTGGTTTCCCATGATGTTTAGCTGCCTAAGTCTTATTTTTAAAAACAAGTGTCCTGAACACTTCTGAAAATTGTATCCAGCCTTTTACATCCCAGCTGAACACTCCTGTCGGAGGTGATATCCAAACAGAAGCTGGGGACTTGGCACAGATATCACTGTCAAAGATGTTACAGCTTATGCTGTAGAGCACAGGACAGCCAGATCTCATTTTACCTTAAACCATGAATTTACTGACTTCGAAATACGTTCTAAGCTGCAGCTCTGCAGCTGCTTCTCCACACCCTCTCACTTCGCACCTCTTTCCCTTCCACTTCACTTTCTTTTCATCTTTTCTACCTAGACATCAAGATACCAGTAAATGTGTCGTCTTCTTCTGTGGCTCCTACTACGACAGAAGCCTGGACCCTCACTGTGACCTAAAGACGCCACCCCCTTTCAAACAACTCATTCAATAGGAAAAGTGAAAGCAACATCTTCATACACTTCTGAAACCAGCTGGCAGAGAGCCCAACACCAGTATGGTTTGCACCATACCACGCAAAGCACAAACTGCATGCGAGGTGGAGCATTTGCTTTCTCGAGATTGTCTAAACCAAATTGTTATGTCCCTTTCAAGTAGGAAAATCCCTGTCAAACATTAGCTTGATGTTGAAACCGAGACCTTGATGCAACTTAAAAACGTCCTTTCTCTTTCCCTCTCTCGCTTTTCCTCTTCTCTTGCCACTACAGGTGCTGCTGGCTTAAGACTCAGATATTAGCAATAAGACTGTTTCGGTATAAATAATAATAATAATTATTATTATTAAAGGCATCTCAACTGGAAAGCAAAACAAAACATCCCTCAGCTCAGGCTCTCTCATGAAAACAAGAGGTTTGATTTTACTCTCATGGCTTTCAGCTCTGAAAGCAACACCATTCTTTCCACGGGGTTTTTTTTGCCAGCCTTCCTTACACCCCACGCTGGCTCACCATGAGCCATTCCTAATGCTTCTTTTAACTGCTGCTAGCTCACAGATCAGCGCAGGACAGTGACAAAACTCAAAGCCTCGCAGCGATGAGCAGGGAGGAGCAAGACCTTAAGCTGGGCCCCACCGCTGCACAGGACGGGCAAGCTGCTTTTATGTTTCACTGGTGCTGGAAGGGGTCGGGGGGGGAGGTTCAACATCTTCCCCCCTCGCCTGCTTCTGGTTAGGAAACCCTGCCACTTTGTGCCAACTCCAGCTCTCTAGACCCTTCAAAAGGCCAACTCAATACTCCAAGACAGACAGAAAAAAATAAAGTTAATCTTGTCCTGTTGCTTTATTGACTTAATTGTCTCACGGAACGGGCACCAACGCCAGCACAAGGGAGGAGTGGCAGGGTCAGCATCCCTCTCCCCCTCAGCAGCCACAAATAAGCTGGCTCAGCTGAGCAGGGAGCCGCCACCTAGCAAACCACCTCACCTCCACTTCAAAAACACCTGGCTGGACAGGGAGAAAGGTGGCACAAAAGTTAAGAGAAAAGCCTTTTGCAGAAGTGGTGCTCACCACGCAGCCAGAGCACAACAGACTCTTGGTGGTCATTTTCTAACCCGCTTTTTATCACAATCCCCAGATTACTAAAGGTGAGGTTTAATTAATACAGGTATAGCAGAAAACACAGCTATTTGCTGCTTCCAGATCCTTTTTCAATAAAAAAAAAAGGTAAAAAAATCCTTGGATTAAAAACATCTGCTGGGTAGAAATAGGGACTCGAAGTCAAACAGGTCCCTCCTCCTGCACACAGAGCAACAACATGCTGCTGTGCTGCAAGAAATCAAATCAAATCAAAAGGGTATTTTGCACCCATTCAGACAGCCTCTTGGAGGGCTGTACAGAGAGAACATCTGCGGACTGACTTAATTCCCAATTTTTAAGCTTGATTACTAGCAGATCTTAAAATAGCTACTGGATGTTAAGCTGTAAATAAAATGTGCAGTCTAACAAAAGATGCAACCCTGACATTTGTGCTCATTCTGTAATCATGGCTTATTATCCCAGACTATTTTTTTCAATGGTTTCTATTCATTTGATATCATTCTGTACAGGAAAAAGCCTCTTTCTAGAGCGTTCTATAACACGTTATTGCTATGAAATTATTCACTGCATTTCAGACTGGATGAGGACACAGGTGATGCATGCATGCAACAGGACCACATAAACTTTATAGAGTATCTACATTCAATATACATCTAAGTGAGGCAAAGTAGGAGTTGGTATTTGCATATAGAAATATAACATTTTAAAATAACTAAGGTTATGGCAGTAACACCCCAGACAGGACCTGGACAATGCTCTATAGGACCCACCTTAAACAAGATGACAGTCCTTATCTCAAGCAGATTACAGCCTTTTAATCTCTCCCAATATTCAGCTTCCTTTCCAAACACACGCAGGCATCTTCTTGAAAACTCAGGATTTAAAATATGTTTTTGTTAATCTACAAAGAGGAAAGATGAAATGTTCTCTTATAAAAGGGGTATAAATATATCTGGTTTTGTGGACAGTGATAGGCAAGCAGAGTAAACCCATGCGTAGAAACTGGCTAAAAAGCATGACGTGAAATTCCAGAAAATGAATTACACTGAATGGGAAACTTTTTTCATGTATATGCTTGGGTATAAGGCAAAGGAAACAATGGGGTTCCGGTCAGAAGTAATGCACAATTTGCTGGATGGTTCATTCAGTCCAGATACTTGTACTAGGAAGTTTAGTGAGAACTGTACACACAGAAAATGTATAAGACTCTAGGCAGAGACGTATGAGACACACTTCTACATTTAACATTGGGTTAGATTAAAAGCTTCTACTGCCGGAAACCTGTTATAATTATCTTTTAATATTACCTGTCAGCTCACAGGTGTCAAAGGGCATTTCAGATGGAGAATCTTCATTTAAGTTCTCAGATATAATCTGCAAATGCAAGGCTGTTTCTTTTGTTTACTGCAGTTTGACAGGGCCTTTTAATTTTTGCCAACCAGAAATATTAAAGATCTATTTGCTTGATTTCATTTAGACTTTCTGAAAGGTGCCAACTAGTCACTGACTTCTGGCACACAGGGAGAGTAAGTTTGCACCCAAGAACTCTCCTTTCCTACAGCCTGACAGGTAAAAATCTTCCTGTCGGTAGAATTAAAAGAGTAGGAGCGTTTAAATCTTTCCTATGAATGCTTCTGCAGGTTATGCTAGCTGAACATGTCCTTGGGGCTAACTGTAAAGCTAAGTTTCCTAGACCAGGAGCAAAGATCCTAGTCCTGTATGCCACAGAGTGGGAAAGAAGGATGTGCCCCAAGAACTGACTTGAGGCGTCTCTGAAGCTGGACAAACATCACAGATGAGATTTTTTACCTCATTCATTCTCCTGCTTCCCATTTACCCTGCCGGAGAACATCGTATCTTCCCCTACCCGTCTGGCTTGCAGCCCACCTCTGCCAAGGTGATGTTGTAATCGAGCACCATGCCCTGGCTGCAGCCCCACTTACTCTTACAGCAGTAGGAGGGTCTCGCCTTCGCAGCTCTCCACCACCGACCACAGAGGATTTGCTCCCTCCCCACCGTGCCAGTGCAAGTTCGTTTGCAAGCTCTCTAAGCTGGACCAGTGAAGTGTTTGCCCCCCAAAATACCTTCCTTAAAAAAAAAGTCTTTTTTTGTTCTAAATATGGAGTATTTAAGATCTAGCTTCAAGTGCACCACAGACACCAGAATTACTGCCCTGCACAATAGAGAGCAGACAGACAACAGGAACAGGCGAGGACAGGCACCCCGGTCCGCTACGAGAGCTGCTGCTGCAGTCATCCTGCAGGCTGCTGGAGGCCCCGTCACGCTTGGCGTAGCGGCTTCTGGCAGCAAAGAGAGGGACAGTGGAAGCCTCGAGAAGATTAGGGCTAGCGGGGCAGGAGGGGGGTGCCTTAACAGCACATTTTCAGGTGACTACAGTCAGCGTTAACTCACTCTTCCACGTACAGCTGTTTCTAAAAATAAGAGTTTCCTCAAAGTTATCATATTAATCTAAATACAAATTCTCTTTTCATAAATGCAAATATACAACCACATATACACACTTCTAGAAAAGGAACTTTATGAAACAACCAAGTGAACTGAAGCATTTGGAAACTACTTCAATCTACAAGCTCCAGGCAGACTTCTCGGTTTTACTCAGTGATACCAACCACCACACATTTATCTATAAAGCATTCTTCTTTATTTAAGTTAAACAATTTTTCAAGGATGGTTTCCATCTATAAAATGAACAAAGTACAAGCTCTGTACAGCAGACTTTTCAAACCAACTGAAAAAACAGTTTCCAAACTATGTTTTGAAAATCTGCAAAACAAACAATATCAACATTCTTGCTCTGAAGACGGTAAGAAACGTTCTCAGGAGACTCCATCGCAATTTGCTTCAAGGGCTCTTAATTTATCTTTCAAATGGGTGAATTTCTTCAACATTAAAAAACCCTAAAATCACAGTAAGTAACTTTGGCACACTGTCATGTAAACTTAACAAAAGGATACCACTTCTCATCTGTTCTCTCAAACAAAAGCAATGCTGTCTTTAACATACAGCTCCTATATTAAACCCCTATGCACAGCATCCACGGGCAGTTAGTGAAAATACTCCTACTTTATATGATAGCAGTTGGCATTAAAGACTTAAGAGGTGGAACACGGATTTTTTTATTAGCAATTCTGATTCAGACTTAAGAGGCAGGTCAATATTCAGAGTTGCAACTGCTGATTTCAGTTAGTACTACCCTTACTATGATCGAAGTTGCAAATGGAAATACCTCCGTGGTAGAAGCTAAGTGGTTGGGTTTTTTTTTTTTTCTTTTAAATTCTGTTTTTCAAAACCTCAGACGATTGACTTACTGCTGAGCCCATATTTCAGCATTTATTTTCCAGAAGATGAAGAAATCTACTGCTATGTTTACGAATCACATTCTTCAAGTTCTCAGCTAGTTTAAAGGCTAGAGATAGGGAGAGGCTAAAAGCTGAAAAATAGTTTATCCACTGTATGGCCTCTAAAACAGGCAAGTTTTGGAGAAAGTGGACTGTGAAGAAGCAAAAAGAAGTATTCATTATTCATAAAAAAAGTCAGATGATGGATGGGAGAAACTGGATTTAATGCCTCCATCCAAAGGTATGCAGGTACTTGCAAGTCATAACTTCAGACAGACAAGGTGTTTATGGGCACATTGACTGGCACAGTTAAGGCCATTTTGCCCAGAAGAGTACCACCTCTATACCTAATGTATAGATGCAGCCAAAGGAAACTGAAACATCAGGAACTACTCTACTTCCAGGAACAAAGAAAGAGGGGAACTGTACCAGCATACTACAGTAGAGCAGATGTTTTTCATCTCCTTACGATCAACCCTTACACTTTTCCGAGATCCATCATCTTACCAAAACCACTTCCTGGCACTGCATGTCTGCACTAATTTTTGTCAATGCTGTCTCACTTATTAGTACATATTTACCTTTCCTTTTCATTTTAAAAGCTCATTGAAGCATTTGCTTTTAATAAAAAAGTATATAGTCTATGCAAACATAAGAAAGGACAGGTCAAAGTTGGGGTTAACTTTGACAGCATTATTTTAATATAAAAATGACATCAGCTGGACTGAAGCTGCAAAATGCACAGGTTCTATGGTTAAAAACACATAGGATCCGCTGGTATCCAGGCTGATTCCCAGAGCCAAGCCTGAATCCATTCAAAAGCTCCATTTAAAGAAACAAAACGGAAGAAAATTCCCCAGTAGTAGGTCTATAAATTAAGCAAGTGCAATTCAGAGATATTACATAGCTGCTCATCCTTGCAAATTAAAATTCAGATTGTGTGCTGTCGACAGTGACGTTACTAATCTATCTTATTTCTACAACTCAAAAGGGGAGTTTGAGACAAAGAAATTTTTCTCATTAGGGCCCAGAATAGAACTGTTGACATGAACCCACATGGCTGCATGAAAGATCTGCACTGTTTATATCATTTCGTAACAAAGGAAGAAGTTTTTTAAAGACAAAGTACTACAGAAATGATCAACACAAATATCAAGTACAAGTTTAACGTTATCCAGAGCACATGTAATGAACTTCCAAGTTGGAATAAACAATCCGAGCAATCATCTGTGCAGACGCATTGGCTTATTCTGCTATTTTCTTTCTCCTCCTGAGTTTCATGATCTCCAGTGAGGGTGAAGTGTTAAGAAGTAGATCCAGTTTGCAAAGCAAAAGCATCCAGTGTTAGCACGGACATCATACTCAGCAGCACAAAATCCGCACCTTCATAAAGTTTCACTCTCCTAGCATTCCAATCCAATTTCTGGTTATACATATGTCAATCACTTCGTTGACAATTATAGGATGATGAAAACTGATATAAACCATTGGGAGCTGACAATATATATACTTTTATATATTTATATTTAGAGTCCATCATAGAAAAGTTCATATTCAAATTACCAAGTACACACAGGAGAAAAAAAACCTTCAAAATGACACTTGTTTCTGGAAACGACAAACCATGATTTCTATGCAAATGGAGATTTCAAACGACCTTCTCCTAGTAATTTTTCCCACCCCCCCTCCCACACCCTGTTCCCCACAGGTGTTTCTTCAGATCCTTTTTTTATCATACATCAGTTGTTCCTAGAGTTAATTATCTGCTGTGCAAGTACATAACTGAAGACAGAAAGGAACCGTTGAAGTCTTCACACCAAGAAGGAACTGTACTGCAGTCATGTTCAGTGACATCTTTGCAGTGCTCCAAGTCCCCTGGATCCCTGGTGTCTGCTTCAGCACTCTCCTACTTTCAGATAAAGGTGGAATACTGAGGTATATAAGTTCCGTGGAAAGTTTTAAGAAATACATCAGTAATTCAATCAAAACTTTGCCCAACGTCTATGAATCGAACCAGCATTTTGCTTGCAAGTCCTTCTACTGCTGCAGATTAAGTGTGAATTTCCACTGTTGTGACAAAGAAGGACTGCAGATCTCAACGGTGAGGCCACCATTTTTGGCATTTCGGCTGTCCAGACAAAGGTTGCTGCCAACGTGCCTCAGTTTAGAATTGCTTTCAATTTGTTCCCATTTCTGGAAGAGAAAATACAGTTATTGAGCTGGAAAAGCAGGAAAAGGATGAGTTCCACACCCTATCCTTTGAAGTCTTCATAAACTTCCCTGGCTCATGCTTGGGAAAGCTGTGAAAACTTCAATAATGGTAGGCAGTTTAGATCATCTTTGAATAAGAGTATATAAATTATGGCAAGCCTTGCCAAAACAACTGTTCATTCAGCTAACACACCGCATTAGATACAGAACACACCAAATAATTTTCCTCTACTTCAGCACTTCTCAAATATGCTGTCACACCATGTTACCTGTGTGAAACCTTCAGTCTAAAGAAAAAATAAAAATCGCAAAACCCATCCACATATCATTACGATTCTGAACACAGAGAAGCAAGAAGCGCAACCACTAAAGACAACTTTACAGAAATCCAGAAATCTGTCAGACACCTTTCAATTATACAGAAGACAACCAGTTAATCTGTGCTGTCAGAAGCTCTTTGCCCAAGGTGATGCCAAGGATAGAGTAAATCCCAAATACATGATGTTAAAAAAAAAAAGTTTTTTTTCTGTCGTATTTCTAACACATTGTGCCTTTAAACCTGATAAAGAAAATCTTGCCTTCCTTTTCTGAAAAGTGGCAAGAATATTCTTCCTTCATCAAGGAACAGCATTTCAGTTATCTGTCTGCAAAAACTGAGATACAGAAGCAAGGAAGCTGGCAGATGATCAGAACTAATGACTTAGCAGAAAGAGATGAATTGTTGCATGACCAGATCAAAAAGATGGTATGACTCTGCAAATCTGATTTTCCTCAGGCATGGGAAATAGATGAAGTTACAATGCTGCATTAATAAAAATGCATTGAAGGAGTCTGGTGCTGTTATAAACAGGTCACAGCTGAAAAGAAAGGAAAGCCAAACCACAGACTACATAATCTTCAAACTTCACTGAAGAAGGCCTTTCAAAAATACATTGTGGAATATATATTTCATTTCAGAAAACAAACGTGGCAGTTGAAGACTGTTACACATCAACTCTGTTGGGTGAATCCTTTATATACGGCCAGTGTTGGGATAACACCTCTATATGTTCATAAAAGATTGTCACTGGCCTATGAAAAGAAAAGCTCAGTCCACAAGCTTATTCCTGCTGCTCTGCATCCTAACTTTACACACACAAACAACAGCGAGACAGAGTGAAGAGTAGAACGGATAGCAGATATGATTACCAGTGTACGTTCTTGCATTCTCATTCACAACCCTTGTTTTCCCACCGTTTGCAGAGCGCATTCGCGACATACTAACCTGCCTGCTGTCGTTTTCCCTACAGCCCTGAAGTTTTATTAGTGAACCAGGTGCTCTGTCCACAACAGTAAGGCACAAATCCATATGTTTCACCGACTTGTCCTTTGTTAAGGCCCATTCCTAAAAAAGGAAGGAAAAAAGTGTACAAAATTGTGTATACTGACATATGCACGAGGTGCACATGCTATCTCTGCATATATAGCACAGGTTAAAATCCTGTAAATGGCTGCGTATGAGCATTCAAACAGTTCATTGCTTTCCATAGAGCAGGAGAGGAAAAAAAGGTCTTTTTCAAACACAGTAATTCCAATTGCTTCAATACCCCCAAGCCAGCGCCGGGCTGGGCTGGCTGTTTGCTCCCTCTGCTGGCTTTACACAAGTACAAGGGGCAGTCACACAGGTCCTCAGGTTTGAGAGAGTTGTCCAAATATTCATCCAGCTATATTTTTATCTATCTTTCTATGTATGTCTCTGTGTGTGCGTATTACACACCCCTCACCTTCTACGTAGGAGAGATTTATATATATGTAAAAATATATATATAATTATATACATAAAAACCCTAAAAACTTGGGCTGCAGCGTCACTGGCCACCCTACCCACACCCTAAACAAAGCATATGTACCACAGTGAGGAAACAGTAGTTCTTTATATGATAGAGACCACCAGAAAGCAATACACAAGCGGGACAAACTCAAGGGTAGAGGGAGAATGTTACTTCCTATCCCAGGCGTGATGTACAACGGAATATGCAACTTCTTAAATAGAGAGCAAAGAAAAGCCATTCTGAATGTACTGTTGCCCAGCTTGTTTGATCTCAGCATCCTATGCAGGGCCTAATCTTGCACTGATGTTCAGATTCTCTCCATGCCTTTCTCCCCAAAGTTTGGTCTCCAAGATCCAGATTGGTCTTCATTTGTCTAATTATCCTTTGAGGAAGGAAGCTGATCTATCAACTAAAGCCATGCTAATTATCCAAATCATGCTTGTCGCTACTTAAAAAGGCACAATTAGCTTTTCTCCAGCAACTAAAGAGGATTCAGAGTTGTGTAATACAAAACCCTAGATACACAGGGCCAAGCCTGGCTACATTTAAATGTTATTTTGCAAGCAATGAGTGTTTCAGAAATTAAATGACTAATCCCATCCCATTTTTTTTACTTATTTTCTAACGCCATAACTGAATTTTTGGCTTGCATAATCACTTTTAAACTCAGCAGATCTAACAATCTAATTGTTAAATTACTAAATTCCTTTGAGAACAGATGCTCAGGAAACAATCAGAACTTCTATCCCACACGATTACAAGTAATAGCCACCGTACGGGTAGCAAGCCATTAGATGGGTACCATATTACGCAAGTACTAGAATAATGACAACTATGCAAAACAAAGCAAAGGCAGGAGAACTCCGTGTATCCCTTTACTTGTTTCCCAAACCCATAAGCTGAAAACTTTTCTTTTCACTCTCAATATGCAAAATATTTTCCACTATATTAATCTCAGATGAAGCAAAATCACTTGCCTTCTCAGCTCTGTCCTGTTCGTAAGATGTCAACAAGAATCATTAATAGCCACTTTTAACAGCTTAAGGAATTAAGTTATTTTCAGAGCTTATCAGGAATCACAAATGCCCCTGAAAAAAAACGCCCCTTTATAAGATTTATACTGAATAGTAACAGTTGAAAATACTACCAGGAAAGGGGTGAAACTCGTGTTTGAGAACCCTGCAGTCAGAGAAAGTTAGATCCTTGAAGATATTGCTTTATACATCTTCCATCAGAAGGCTGGAAGAGCCCCAGACACAACAGCAATCACGCAAGAAATAACACCTCTAAAAGCCAAAAAGCTCCAAGCTCTGCTGCTGGAGACATCTATGTGATGACCCTTCATGGTTCGAAACAGAGTGTATAGATGCTTTCCTCCAGTGATCAGGAACTATGACTAGCTATAATGGAGATAAGATTAAGCAAGTTCCACTACACCAGAAGAGAAGAAAAATGGCAAGCAGTGTATGTGCTCAGGGCACAGGCGGGAAATAGGACAGCTCTGCGTAACAATTTGAAAATCAGGACATCATAAATCAGAAATATAAAGTTAGTAGAACACCACTAACCTGAAACCTTCCTCTTGCACCTAAGTGCATTCGGCTTTACCTTTAGCTCCTTATCATAACCCTACATATTTGTACATAATTGTCAAATACACCACAATTTCTTCAGCTCTTTAGAGGTGCACATCTACCTTTTTAATCACTGAATTCCACCAACCTGTTGGGGTGGGGGGCAGGGCAGATATCCCATTTTGACTTAAATTTTGCATTTTAAGTCGTGTTGAGCATAAGCCAGAATACACTCTTCAAATTATAGGAGAAGGTCTCCACAGTCTATAATATCTGAGTACTCTTAATCCCAACTCGCCCCAAACCTTCTTGATAAGAATAGGTGCAAAACACATAGTACAGATTTAAAGACTCTGGTTTGTTCCCTATCCCTCTTCTCCCATGCTGAGCTCACTCTATTCATTCCTTCCCACCCAATATAAATTCTGCTTGGACATAAAACCTCATTTTGACCCGTTCTGCCTCTTAATCTGTCTGAATGTCCTTTCACAGGGACCTGTTCAGAGCAAGTGTATATTAGTTTGTCAAGGTCAGCTCCACGGAAGAAATTACACAGGAAAGAGGGTCAGATTCAGGGGAGGGGAGTTTGAAAAAGGAAGCTAACTGTATCTATAGAGAATACACAACATCACCAGAAACTTCCAAGATTTCTGCACCAAAGCAATTCTGACATGTCCACCCCTTTCTCCTAAAAACCGTGATGTTCTGAAAGATGAATGTACTTCATAAAGGTAATAGAAGAAGCCTCCCCAGATATATTCTCTTTAATGACAGGAAAAAGAGGCATATCTCAGATGTATGATGGCAATGCATTCAAATCAACATGATACCTCTTCAGGAAATAACTTCTTTATTTTAGGCTTAGTCTGATTTTAGGGTTTTCCCCTTCTAATTTAAATCAGAGAGAGCAAAATTCTGATACTGATTCAGCACTAGATTTGTAATTGGTCAGCCTCCTATTTTAACAGATGTACTTGAAGTATTAAACTTACATTTGATTTATAGTCAGGTTGATTCTGAAAATAATTTTGTTGACAAAGCAGCACACAAACCAGTGAGCACGTATGCATATATTTCATGAATGATAACTAAGTCACAACTGCACAAATAGATTCTTTGAAATAATTAATACTCTCATTTACAGATTTGACACATTTGCAATTAGTTTAAGAGTAGGATTAGAAAGGATTTGTTGAAACACTCCCTTTACTGTGAGTGAATAGGATATGACATTCAGGCACCTCTGTTTTCTAGAAGAGCTAAAAGGGGATTTAGGACAGATTTTTTATACCCTGCTACCGCAAATTGGAAGTGACTAATAGGGCATTACAGTAAAGCATTCTTCTATTTTGCTGACCTTAGGCCACATGCTTAATACAACCCAAATCTTTTCTTAAGTAAAAATCCCCCCCAAAAAATCAAACACACCAATTCATTGAAAAAAGCTTTCTATACAAGTACAAAACTCCTGGGAAGGAAGTTACTGGCCTCTAGTGTAAAAGCAAATATTAATAGAGACAAAGGAAGGGGATAATCTGATGCACACTGAATGAATCTCTGGCTTCAGATTCTAATCCTGAAAATGCAAAATTATATCTGAAAGAGAAGTTATTTAGCCAATCTGTTATAACTGATCTGCTGATTTGTGTTCATCTTCCTATCACCAGTACCTGCTTGAATTAAAAAGTTTCACTTCAATTTCTTTTTTCCCTACAGTATGTGATCATTAAAAAAAAAAAAAAAAAAAGGCATACAGACCTGGTTTCCCCCGGCATTATGACATTCATAAACTCCAACAACACCATCTGCAAAATGGCCCAAAGTGTCAAGGCAATTGGTACCCTGCTGCAAAGCCCCAAAAGCTATATCTTGATGATCAGGTACCCTAAAATAAAACCAGAAATATCTGCTTAATTCAGTTTCTTTAATTTTTGTGGGGTTTTGTTTGTTTGTTTGTTTGTTTTAACTCCTTGTCTTTACTCAGAGTATTTTTAAGATGACAGGTTAAAGATAAGTGATGACTACTACCTGGAAATCTCAATCATCTTCTGAGGAGGGAAGGCAATTATCTGATCACGAACTGATCAAACACCAGTAAACTTGCAAGCTTAGGACAGAATACAAAAAGACTTGTACCAGAGAATGAGGATGAACATATAAACTCAGCACAAAAGGCAAATTAAAGATGACTTAACATCATAATTTAACGTCATTCAAGCCTAATGCTATCAGTCAAGGTCATCAAGCTCTCTTGTTTTTTCAGCCAAGCTAGTTTGTGGCAGAAATATGACATTCTACATTTTCCCCACTCTTTTTACTGAAGTATTAGAAAAGGGGTTAGGAATTTAAAAAAAAAGTTTTGCTGATATCTATTTTCTAATGGTTGCACATAAAGTGTACTCATACAGTATTGTAATACCCAGGCAAACCCATTCAACAAAGTACAGTTGTGGGGTAGAGACCATGAGGTCGTGTCAAACAGTAAAGCAAGGGCATATTAGCTCCTTTTAAAACTTCAGACTATGATATGAGTATAGTAATTCCATTCAGCAGATTGAGCACATGCAAGATGACACAGAGTAAGACAACGTTACACTTAGGCAGTGCTTATGGTAGCACATTTTCCAGGAGAGCTTGCAAGATGTATTTTTTTCTGACAAATTAAACAAAAATAAGTATCCTCTGGCACTTTTAAGGGAAAATAAATAATAACTTACTTCCTCAGCATCATCCTGGTTTATGAGACTCTTTAGTATGTGTGGTTCTGTACATGTTTCACTAGGGCTGTAATGGCTGGTGCTTTTGCATTCCAAGCCTGTATGCCACTGGCAGTTACCTGACTCTACTGACATGAAGTGCCCCCAGGAAAAAAACAACTATTCTTATAAGCCACACACAGTATCTTACCATTACACTATCAATATTAGGTTGACAGCAGACAAACTAGTTTATAGACTCAGATCTGACAGACATACTTATTAACAACTAGGTTATTGAACAAAAACCTTTTTATCCTTTCAAAAAGTGATAACAATATTTCTCTTTGAGGATTTTTCATTAGTTAGGATGCATTCATGTTACAGAAACTGTTAGCAATGTTACCCCTCATTTCCCTCTTCTCACCCCCCCCAAAAGTCAGTGATTATCCAGTGACAGAGAACAAGAGACAGAAAGAGCAGTAGACACAGCTTCTTAGAGTCTTAGGCATCTACCCGTGTCTGCCAAACATACAAGGCTCTTTTGTCTGCTGACTCCTGTTACTTGTACTGTACTGAGATTCAGTCTTCTCACTCAACTAGGCACGTGCTTAGGCGAAGGCAAAAGCTTTAAAGGGATGACAGCAGGATACAGAACAGTGCACTTCTGAGCAAACGGATTGTGTAGGAGACTAACTTCAGGCTCAGATAAGTTGAGTCCTTTGAACTCTGTTCTCTAAAATACCTGCTACTGCCGCTGTAGTTGCAGTAAACAGAAAAAGAAAAAGCAGCTTACTAGGGAAAAAATGGCTCTTTAGGAATAGAACTTATAAAAAACAAAAGCAAATAAGCCCACATGAGGCATTGCTTTCACAAATAAATTAAAACACATCTTTAGATCCAAGGAAGGAGAAAGAGAAACAGATGATTTCTGGGGAGTGAAAAAAGAGAACTCCATACCATCTCTGATTCAGCCAAAACTCACCGTAACTCAGGATAAACATTTTCAAGATACCACTTGAAGGGTTTGCAGCTAAGTCTCTTTCTGAGTTCCATTCGGCTTTGAATACTAGAGGGGAAAAAAAGGAGCAGTTTTCAAAGTCAGGCTGCTGTCTTCATATACACAGGAAGGAAGACACAGAAAACTCAGGAACAGTAGAACTGTAGAACTATATCTTAGATAACACGTGAGAGCTAGCACTGCTTTCACCTCAGAAGGTGCTGTCTCATGAAGAATAAATGAATAGGGCAAAGAAGCACTTGTGACTTACTTGCCATAAGGTACATTCCTGGCTGAAGGCACTGCTGCATAATAGAAATTTTTATACTCATCCATCCAGACTTCTGCTGCCCTGCGTGTATTTCTAGGGACAATCATATGAAACACATAGGTTATATTTTCTCTAGCTGCAATTAAACCATGTCATTTACCCTTGGGTTGATTTTAATTCTTCCTAGCACTACATAGTCAGCTGCCTCATGCCAGGCAGAAGATTCCCTATTAAAGGGCTAAGTAATAGAAAACCATTAGAGAGTAACATAACTGAAATCAATGCATTTAGAATGAAATGTATGTCTTTTCCACACTCATCACTGCTTCAGGTTTTCATCCAGAATTTAATACACACCTTGGAGTTCTTTCTGCAAACTTCATGGAAGTTGTTAGGTTGTTGTTTGGTTGGATTTTTTTCTTTTTATAAGAGTAACTTGACAGAAGCCAAATTCAGTGAGTGTTCACCTGGATAAGCAAGCTAATTGGAAACAAAAATCTCAACAATTGGCAATATTTAATAATGTCTTTTACCTTTCTGAAAACAGATATGCTAACACAGGCAAGACATATTTTCAGTCTTCATCCTATTCCTACCAACAGAGCACTCACAGTTCCAAAAAGACATTTAAGGCTATGAACCAAGAGTCTGTTGTGGTTGAGGTAACGGAGAAGAACCAGTAATTAGAAAATATTTTTAATGCTTTAAAATTCAAGAGAGATTAATTATTGCAATAAATGTGAAAAATACTAACCCAAACTCTTTACTTCTAATCAAACACATCTCTAAAATTCCTGTATTTATGTAACTGGTAGCTTTAAATTTCCTTTTGGACTGCAAGAGGGTAATGTCTTTTTCCATCCGCTGGCTTCCATGTAAAACTCATTTACTTCTATTGTTTGTAGTTTCATGCTTAGAAAATGAAGTCTTATTTCACTTGCAACTGCCATGTTCTGAAGCTTATTTTACATTTGGCGGTAAGTTCCTCTAAAGCAACTGGAGTAAACTCAGTCAGCCAATAACTTCTTTAATATGATTTTCCAATTCAAAAGAAAAAAAAATAGTCAGGATAAAGTGAGTTGTTCTTGCAGAAGGAAGGACGTGAGGAAGAAAAAAGCCACAAGACAAACCTCAATCATTTTTTGTTTGAGGACTGATTCTTCCTTGCAAAGATTCCTTTAAATTTTTTGTAAGCAAAATCCCATGCAATCCAGATTAGAGAGCTATTTCAGTTTATCTTCACTTGCAGTCCCTCAGGCCTCTGTGAGTGTCAGCCAGCCACTCAGCACCTGCCCCTGTTGCTTGCTCAGCAATCAGCTTGGCTGCCCACAGGCCAAACAGATTTTGGTGGTGGGAGAGGAACTACTCGGTTTGCCAGGGTTCAACAACTCCAAAGGCACTTTCAAGGCCAGAATGCATGCCTGCACCACGCTTCCCCGTAGTCAAGGATGGACAGTTCAGGCTTAGTGCGACACAAATATGGAAACTGTGTAGATGCTGAGAACTGCCTAAACTAATAAGACCCCAAAGAAGGCAGGGTACTGAGGAACACAGCATAGGGTGCACTCAGCACTTAACGCTGAGCCACAGTTAATGAAACCTAGCACCAACTGATCAGAGGTAGCTTTGCATGGAGCAGACTGGGGTCTGCAAGGTTTATTAGCTTGTCTGGAGTGGTGTATTAAGGCAGTGCTTACTGGTCTAACAAATCCTGCCAGACACAAGCTGTATCTGCCCCCACCACACAGCCAGGATGTGGTCTCCCCTCTCATCAAACAGGACGCCCAGTCTCTCATCCAGAATCACCAATTTGTTTTGGCTGCCAAAAGGCAGTGCACACTGACTAGTTAGCTAACAATAGGATGCTTACCCAGAGCACTCCAGAACAAACGGCATACAGTCAAGGGACGGATGATGGTATAAGCTAACAAGTCCCGACTGTAAGACCAACACAGATGCCATGTACCAAGTTTCTTGGCACCGTGGTCCTACACATATCTGATAATACCTGTATTACAAGGGTATCACATTACCTTACGCTTCTCATTCTCTTATTGCTAAAACTGATTTTAAGGCATTGTTATAGTGGTTTGACACCCAAGAAAACTGATGAAGGAGGAAACCTTCAAATATACAGCAACTTGTCAATCCTGCTTTTAAGTGATATGCAACTTTTCTAGGTCAATTCAAAAATAATTCCAATGAAACAAAAAATTTTAAGGACACCAGAATTTGAGACAGCTGGACAGCTAAGGGCAAAGGTAAGAAACCACTTGCAGAGAAAGGTGGATCTGGAAAGGGATGTAAGTACCCAAGATGCTAGTTTGCAGGCTTCAGCTGTCCTCACCATTCTAGCACATGTGGGATCTCTTTTCAAAGTCATTTTGAACACAAATGACTGGAAAACACAATACGACTTTAAAAAAACCTGTCATAGTAATTGTCAGGATATTTGAGTGATCGAATCACGATGATTTGACTTCACAACAAACCCCAGAACCTTTAATCCCAGTACAAACGCAGAATCTTCAAGCCCTGCTAATATGACGCATTTCTGATGTCTGCTGTATCCTTGGATGCATAGAGCCACACCCTTTTCCTACTTTTCACTTGAGCTATGTTTAAGCACCTGTTTAACATCACAAGAAAAGCAGCATCTTGGCAACAGCCCAAAGATAGAAAAGCTGCAGCCGAGTGGGAAAGCAGCACACTTTCTATATTTATTTATTTTTATTAACCAAACTCCTTGTTATGACATTGTCATTTTAAAACCTACCATGAAACTAAAACAGTTGCATCCTAAGCCTACATAATACAGTTTACTTGGTAGATCCTTCTACCCTCCTGATGCACGCTGTAAATACTGGAATAGAGACGTGATGTATTAAGAGAGGTATTTCATTGCTAGCTTTTGTTTTCCCATTAGTACTATTATTCATTTTTCACTGCAGAGTAAGATACAGATCTCAAAGAATAGGGGACCAGAAAAATCCCTACTATAACTACTGGAAGAAACATGACAGTGACTTTTTTTTAGCAGACTATTAAATTCATTAGAGTCATCTTGGTGGCATAACCAGAGTGGAAGAGAAGAACTACACCCCTAAGGAGGTTCCTCAATCTAAGGTGAAACACAAGTCCAAATATATCAGCAGCTTAGAACATTCTCATGAATTTTAAGTACATCTGTGCTCTCTGTGTTGCTTCATGTTAAACAGAGTTTGGGCTCCATATCCCTTCAAGGATAAATAAACAATTTTATTTGCAGCTCTTAACCCACAGAATCTTTAGGTGAGACTTGTAGTTCTTCAGCCCCCTGAGCATCCAGTCCAATTCTCTAAACCAAAACCTACAGTGATTCTTCAGTTGCAACTGATAGAGCCTCAGTCAAAATGTCTACCATACACTTATGCAATACCTTCATCCATGTTACTTAAAAAACCACTATGAACATGAATCAGAATTGCTATTCTCATTCTACAGAGATGAAACTGAGGAAATAGCTCAGTATTTCAGCTACCAACGTATACTGAATCAACAGCAAAATTAACAGGCATATTAATCTAAGCCCTTAATACTGCAGTTTCTTAGGTCTATAGAAAAAGCATTTTTAAACCTAGCACAGGAAAGGCAGATAGGATATAGAACGAAGTTGCCAACAGACTGGCACAAATGCCAGAATCAGTCTACATAATCATTTGTGTATCACATACCAATCATGTATTAACAAAAAGCAAGCAAAGCATATTCATAACTAAGTGTATACTGGCTCTTAGTGAATGATGAAACCGTTTCTATAAAATGAAGATTTTATAAAGTGAAGCTTTATGAGACAGTTCTGGAAATAAAACTTTCTTTAAAACCAAATAAACACAAAGTTCTCAAAACTGATAGAATGCCAAGCTAAGCACTTCCTTCTTTTCCAGATCCTCAGGCTGCATCTACTAGAAGTTTCCCTTTTTCAACTCTCAGATTCTTCTCTCAATCTGTATAGTTGCCTCAAAGTCATTAATTTCCTTTTAATTAATATTTTTCCATGCTAGATAATATTGCAAATATTTCTAAAGAAAAGATCCTTAAAATGAAATTACTGCCACCTGCTGATCATCTGAAGAAATCCAAAGCACTGCTATTTAGCTGAAGACTTAACAGTTACCTTGCAAACACGGTACCACTCCCACCAGGAAACGTGTAAGGATGCTGTTTGCGGAATACGTGACCCACTCTGCTGCAAGGGATGATTTCTAGGCTCCCACCGCATTGCCAAACTCTGAACGAGATCTCTGAAATAAAAACATGAATGAAAGACCAACATCACAAAATACTGTAATTTTGTAGTATACTATTTACAGAGAAGACTTTTATTGAGTATTGCTGAGAAGACCAATAAGATAATTTTCTGAGAAATTCCAGAATAAACAAAGGCATATATGAGCATTTATTATTCTCCAAGCTCAAGAGAAATAATCATATTAACTTGGAAGCAAAACTGTATGTCTTCTCTTTTCTGAGGTTACCAGCATTCCCCAAACCATGCTGCAATTTGGCAGAGTAAGTTAGCTCTGTAAGTACCATTACTGTGCTTTATCTAAAGGGTAAGCAAAAGTTGATACACTTAGATAAATTCATGATCTAGCTTATAATAAATGTTTTCAGCTAAAGATGGAATAACACAGCAGACAAAATCAAGGCATGATAAAACAATCAATAGATTCGAGCTGGTAACTTACTATAGTAGATAACCAAACACTTCCAAAAACTGGCTGTGGAAGGAGTTACATCAAGTCAATCTTGATTTGAAGACAGACTGAATAAGGATGCAGCTTCTGTAAACTGAAGTTTATGGACAGTACACATCTAAGCCAATCTGACCCAGCTAGTGAGGACAAGAAGGTCTAAAAATATTTATACACCTTTCTCAACTTAGACCTTTGACAGCAGAAGTCACCCAGGGCTGACAGAGAACTTTTCCTCATTCATTCCAAATCAGCACAGCAAGAAGGGTGCTTCCAGTAGCACTGTTTCAATTTTGATGATTCCCCCTTTAGTCCAGCAGCTGCCACCAGTTAGTGAGTGCTACCCTTAGTTTCAAGCCTCTTCATAATCATTATCTTTCCACAGATTTAAAAAAAAAGAAAAATACTAAGCAGCTCTAATTTAAAGTCAGTGTCTATCTTTTACTAAGTGCCATTCGTTCCCCCAGAAGCCTTCCTCCCACATACACAAAATAAGTCATAAAAATAGCATTACTTGAAAAGTTAAATTAGAAAAAAAACCCCAAAGGTTAGAAAGCATGTCTTCTTGATGGTCTGTCCAGAGAAAAAAAAAAAGGAAAAAAAAACCAAAAAAACAAAAGAGGTGCTGTGATTAACTGTTGACAGTGCAAGTTAACTGCCTTTCTTCTGAATGGTCTTTGCTTTTACAAGGATCATTTCCCATTTGTTTTACTTCAGTGATAAATTCTGTTGCATTGGGGCCGATTAGGCATATTCATGAATCCTAGACAGTCCACATAGTCCAATCTATAGACAGATCATATTCCAAAAATATTAATGACAATATTGTCTTTGCCAGTAACTTATGGTCTTGATTTTCCAGTTGAATTACATGGGACAATAGGCAAAAATAATTTTTAAAGCAACTGAACATGACATTCTCTCTGAACATTTTTCACAGCACTGACTTCAGTCTTACACCTCTTATTTTGAGCTTAGAACGAAAAAAAATGAGAACCACAGTAAACGACTGGTCACTGCTTCTATTAAGCAAGTTAGTAACAAAAGCACTTCTATGTTTCTACCAGAACAAATTAACACAGATAAAAGACTTCAGGCTTTCCCGTGTCTAGCTCAAATTTGGTCCCACACTGCTCAAACTGTAAAAGCAGAGGAGTAATAGTTTTCTTGTACCACTTTGAAGCATTATTCATGGAGTTTTGCTCGAAAGTTCATGAGTTATTACCCCACCGTGAGGGGATGCTGCACTCAGTGAGGACAGCCTAGTGAAAGACAGGGAGATCTGATCAAAGATAAAGGCTTTTGCATTAGACAAGCAAGTGCAAACTAAATGCTCGAAATCTAGTATTAGACTTAAAGTATTAGGAAATAGACACCTCTGAAATGAGGTAAAGTGACATTCTCATTAAAAATAAAGGCCCATGCAGTATGCCTAAAGCTCTTTCTTTTTTAAATGATTCATACGAAGGTTTAATCCAAAAAGTACTGTCATCTATTGAATGTATGTAGGCATTGCAAAAGTATTTTTGTTTTAGAAGTAATTTAGGAATATCTTGTGTCAACTTTTTTCATTATTCATAGCTTCCTCTACCATGTACATTAATTTGATTAATTCTCCCTCCATAAATTCCCAGAAATGTAAACCTACAGGTATACTTTCCAGCACCTTAGATTCTGATGAATCTCAAAAAAAGTGAAAATGATGAAAAATAGCTCTATGGGAAAGACAGCAAAGGACTAGTAAATAGGGAGAAGCAAACTAATTCTTATTTGCACAAACATGGCTTCTAAAGCCTGCATGATTTTTAAAGAAAAAGGAATATACAGCAACTGAAACTTAAAAAAACCCATAAACTCCCATAAGATATCTTTTTTGCCACACTCAAACAGTGGGAGAAGAAATTTTACTCTCGTAACAATTTCAGTGGACAGTTTTTCCATTCCATTAAAAAGGCATGAACAGAATATCAAACATTCTTCAGTGGCATGAGATTATGTTACACCTCTCAATAACAGATTTGCTCTTTTATTGTAGTGTGTCATTGATATAGAAGACAAGGAATGTCTTACTCACTCCCTGATTTTAGCAAAATCAGTAAGAAAAGCCTAGGTTTTCAAATTAGATGCAAACCTTTTAATGGTCCATCCAGTTCTCCAGTGTACTCCAATCCTCCTATGCTTATCAAAAAGCATTGTAAAGATTCTGAGAATTAGAGTTTACGAATTCAAGACAAGACTGAACAAACCTTGATCCACGTTTTGTACAGCAAGCACGTGTTATCAGTCACATTTAGCAACAATCTGAAAACGCACCATATCTTCATGGTAAGAGCTGCCTCTTGGCTAATTTAGGCAAAATACTGCAGGCCCATCTTGAAATTTGTAACGTTGAGACTATACTAACATGTGAACAAAATCTCATACAAGAGCTGCTCTGTACATGCTTGAAGGAAAAATGCTACGTTTTATAAAGCATAAATATAATGTATAGAATTATTTTGCAAGTCCATCTAGCAGGTTATTTGCATGTAACATCATGCTGCTGATCCAGAGATACGCTTGAGAGTAAAGAGGCCTGACGAGTGTGCACGTTGAATTTTAAACTGCACATCACATATTTCCGGTGTTTGGTGCATGTGTCATTTATTGCCAATTATATCATACGCCATGTGATTTTTACTCGTCTTCAGTTAGTCTGGCAGCTATGAACAAATCGTTAGCTGTCTGCTGTAGTGACTGACTTTGCCTTTTCAGGGAGCAGAGAAAAGGCACCCCAAAGTCTCCATCTCTTCCTTCCCATGGAGAAGAGGGAACAGAATGCAGCAGGAGCAACATAAACAGCTTTTTGCATGCAGCCTTCTCATCTTGAGTGCAGAGCTATTGCTTGTGCCCTTTCCTGCTATCAAGGCCTCAATTATCAAAGCATAAAAGCAGCTGCTAAATTTTCAGAAAAAACTCAGTCACTCAAGTACAGGCTTGCAGTTAATCAAATATTTAAGTGCTCTAGTGGCAAGAGAGGGTTTCAGAGTGAATGTGAGTACTGCTGTAATAAGTTTATCCAATGACTTTCCAGGACATTTAAAAAATGAAAAACTATGATATTCATATGAAGACAATATACAGCCAAAATAGTGAGAAAACAGAAACACAAAAAGTAATTGTTCAAAATACATAAGAGGTTTCTTTGAGTATTGCACAGGAAGGTCAGAGACTGGACTGTAAGGATGCCTCTTCCAACCTTTAAGTTCCTTACAAGAGTGTTAAACATTTGGTTAGCATGTCTCCATATTATTGCGCTGTATACAGCAGACATTTCCTTGTAGGCCAAGCATATGCTCAGTGCTTATGCATATTTCAGTAACTCAAAATGCTCATAGGTTTTTACAAGTTCAAGCTATTTTAGGATTTTGCAGCTAGCACGTGCAGTAGGCAAGCTTCTATCCTTAGAACTGGTCCTAAAACACACTATGTAGAATGTCTGAGATGAATCTCTACCCTAAAAAACTAAATTAATGACAGAATGGAAGTCTTGAGAAGTTGTAGAGTTCTGCTCCTCACAAATCTTTTTTGTTTCAATACAAGTATACTGGTCTTAACTGGAGGAAAAAAAAACTTTGTACAATATTGTAATGCAAAAAGCCAAAAAAACCCCTACTAAAGCCAGATCTAACCACCAGGTCAAAGAAGAAATGGCTAAAGCACAAGTTCTCTCAGTCCCTCCTCCCTAAATCCCACTCACTTAAAACATCTGAAAATAAGTGATTACAGCAAAAATGCCTTCTCAACCATAATTATCTCAAAGGGCTGATTAAAAACTCACTAAGTTTAGATGCCAGGCAGTATAGTATTATTAACATTAAGAAATAGATTATTATTCAGTCAGCTAAGTTTTAATTGATTTCTTAAGATGTATGTAAGAACATTAAACTCATGAACTCCTGTGTTCTATTTTTCACGATTAAATTTCAGCAACATCTTAAAACATGCCTTAAATTGCCAGAATTTAAACATTATTGTATTTTAAACAATAACTTTAGATGAAGATGTGACTTTCAAACCAGGCGACATTTTTCAAAGTAATTTCCTATCTACATCCTGTAATTTTTTGTTTATCAGCCAACTTCCATTACAAAAAAATTTCACTGCTTAATGAACAAATACTTTTGTTCTCTCATATTCAGCATATACTTCCTACCTTGTTTTAATTCTTTCATTGAAATAAACTTTTTGTATTTTGCCAATAACGCATGTGAAGTTTTAACTCTGGTTTTAACCCTCTTTGCACAAAATCAGGAAGACTCCGTGACAGTAAAGGCAATGATGAAACCTGCTTTCTTTCAAGACTGATCCAAAGGTAAATAATACACATACCTAAGTTTTCTCCACCCCAAACATCCATCATCATGTCATACTTCCCTAGTTCTTCAAAATAGGATTTGTCCATCACAAATAACCCACCAGCTATCATGGGTGTCCTAAACAGACAAGAAAAATTAAATTAAGTATTTACAGAACCATGAACTAGGAGGTAACTATTATTTGCACCTCAAGGTTAATACCTCCTTGAAAAAAATTGCAATGCTTTCGAATGTAACTAATTTTGCAACTATCACTTCAAACACTGTCTGCACACATTTCTATGGCATCTATAGTGCTATAACCACCCTCTGAGGCAGTTTCCAAATCTCCATTTGGCTCACAAGTTCCGTATGTAAAGGGTGGCAATTTGTGCCAGCAATAAAACATTAAAACTGATACTGGAGTTTTAGCCCTCAAAACATACCAACTTTAAACAAAGTGACATCTACTTTTTGTTAAGGGTAAATAATCTACCAGTATGCTTTAAAGTATTTTTTAAAATACAATTTATTTCTGAGAGTCTCATAATGCTACCTAAATATGAATGAAGTTTCAATATTAATGAAAGTTAGTGAAAGCTATAGCAAAGATCCCCTTTCAGACTCAGAGAATATGATTTCTAACTTTGTTTAGTTGCAAACTACAATCAGTTAGAGGGAGAAGTGGTAGTACAGACATACTTTATGGGAGCAACTGGATTTCCTTGCCGTGCTCTTCTTTGCTCTGGTGTCATGTAATCCCACTTGAACACCAGGTTCCAATCAAAGCCTTCAAGAAGGAAATATTAGAGAGTAGGATGTTAAAAAGACTGTGGTCATCATTCAACTTATAGTAACATAATGTTGACTGAAAACATTGGGAACTGTAATTTAAATTAAAAATTTAAACTTGTACAAACTTCTGGGTAGAAAACAAACAAGTAGGAGTCCAGATGAAAAGTAAAGAAGTTGACAGCACAATCAAAAAAACTAATCTCAAATACAAAATAACTTTGATTTCTCTTGTTGCCATCTATTACACAAAGTAAGAAACCCAGTCAACAAGTGACAAAGCAAAAGCCTTATATATGAATCCAACGTCTCATATCCTTACACCAAGTATAACATCCTATGAAGATCTTCCAGCCATTACAAATGTTCCCAGTCTTTACTGTACAATTGCATTTCAACTCTTATCATACGATCACATTTATGTTTACACAGGCTTTATGCAGTACCCTTGGTACTCCTCTATCAGCAGGAGCTCTCTATCATGTCACAACAGGTTACGTAGCTCCCACTTATTAACATTCATTTAACTTCCTCCTGTCCCACTGCATGTTTCTAAGTGCATCATTTTTTTAAACCTGAGGCAAGCGCTAGAGCACCAAAATCTTACTTCCCTTATGTGTGTACACAAAGCAACAGCTGGTCTGGTCCTTTCATGAGTTAAGCACAGAACCACATAAAGATCACTAGAGTAGACAAGACCAATAGGTCACCTACAGCAGTTTTCTACCTGACAACCATTTGAACTACCTCCTTTAGACAATGATACACAGCTGGTGTAAGACAAACTTCCTATAGGAAACACTTCCATAACAGTTTTTGAGCTGGGTTATGCCCATAAGCATGAACATCTATTAAAAAACTACGCAAGGTCCATCGCCCTCTCCCAGTACACCTAGCAAATCAGCCTTATACAGACTGCCTGCTGCCAAACACATTGAGATCCTATGAGGTCATGTAATGAATGATTTCCAGATTTCTGGTACACAGATGTCAATAGTTTTCTTTCTCCAGCATAAAGATAAAGCAATTACTTCGTGGGGAATTGGGGAAAAAGCTAAGGTAAACACACAACAATTACAGTCCTACAAACTGTCTGTCTGCATCCATAAACATGCATTGTAATGACCGATGCGGAAAGTTTTCATTTTATCTCACAAGATATTTATCACACACAATACAGAAATTGTCCTGAGCAGTCTTTACAGTATGCATACCAACTCTTTCTCTCCATGTTTGAGTATTTCATGAAGTGTTGCACTGTAAAAATGAAAGACCGTCTAACTACTCCAAAACTTCAAGTAGCAAAACAGTAAAATGGCTACAATCTGTAGTACTGCAAAGCCTCCAGCATGAAAAGGAAAATGAGCTCCAATATTTCCATGCAGTTAAAAAGTTGTATTTCATCATACGTACCAGGCAAAATTACTTGCATCTGGGAGAACTTGAAAAAAACTACTGTTCTCCGGCAGAAGCAGTAGAGATAGAGTTACATATACTCCAGTGAACACAAGGGGTCTCTTTTGGAACACAGCACTCTGTTACAAACCCAGAACAAGTGTGTAAATTGTCTACCCATAAAAACTGGTTTTCCGTCTCCATTTTCACTGACTCTGGGAAAAATCTGCACTCAATGAGATAATATCAGTAACTCTGTAAAAGAAGTATTTTTAAACACAAGTGCATATCCAGTATGAAATTCCATCCAGTGTAACCTGCATCATAGGCATACTCTAAATTATTAGATCTCAGTTAACTACAGTTTATTCCAGTAATTAAAGTGTTTCTCAGGGCAGCATAAACACTTTTGCAAATCCCCTCTCAAAAAATATTTGTAACATGAAGTGCATGGATTTAGGAGGGGCCAGACTTGGGAATTATTTCAGCCCTGTCCGCTTTAAAAAGTTTGTAGCATTTGCTAGGTTGCTTGTCTTGGGTGATTAAGTCCTTTCAAAACAGACCAGGCACAAATGCTGTCCCAGCTGTCTCAACTCCCCATGCTTCAGCCGCAGAGATACTGTATCTAAGGTTGAAAGCATAGTTTGGTTTCCATGTTTAGACTTGGCCCAATGAAAGTGTCCCGTGATGCCAAATGCTGTAGTGCCTCTAATGTGGTAATCTGTCCTCTGGGAAGTGAAAAGAAATATATTATTCATGTTTCAACAGGCCCCCAAATAGCTTTAAACACTGATATGCGCAAAATTTCTATTTTTACATTAAAAAAGACAGCTTCTCACTCCTCAGTCTAGAGGTACGGAAGCTCCATGCACTTTAAAAAAAAAAAATCTATTTCTATTGTGTATAGGGGGAGAAAATAAGCACCAAAAAGTAAAAAAAAAAAAAAAAAATTGGGAAATGTAGTTCCAAAGATGAAGCATGAAAAGCAGTAACAAGTGAAGTGATCTCTCAATCTTCTCCCACTTCACTTGGGAAGAATTAAAGAGCAAGAACCCTGCAGGAACCAGTCGAAGGTTTCAATGAAAGAATTTCTCCTCCTATGCAGACAACACTAAAAGCCACATAATGGTATAGAGATTTCCATACTTGTGGCATAATGAATAGATTGGGTAAAAGCCTTAAGGTTTTAATAAAGCTGGCACGCAGATAACAGCACAGAACTATACATTAGCATACTGTGAATATATGCACTGTAGGTGTTATTTCAGAACGTTAATTAAAAGAATATAGAACCTCTCACCTCCAGATCACTGACTGGAAATTGAAGCATATGTGACATTATGCAAATATTGCTTTTATTTTAGTTTACTGGAACAACACTTGGTGGCCAGTTAGAGACTAATAACTGACAGAACAGGCTCGAAATTGGTTTTTCCTTTCTCATTCAAGAAAGTCCATTCAGAGAACACTGAAACATTATGGGAAGAGAACTGCGTAATTTCTATATTGTGGCTCATCTTACATCTTTGTGCAGACAGTCTAGTTTCCAGGATTGTGGGAACAATTATTTAAAAAAAAAAAGGGGGGGGGCAGAACACAGCTATTTTAAATGCTAGATTCTTGCTTACAGTGAAAAAAGTTTTAAAAACTTGTAATAAGTAAGGAATTTAGTGTGTGGTTGCCCTCCCCCCTTTGGAAAAGGGGAGGGGAAGATTTTTTCTTTTTTTTTTTTTTGAGGGCTTCACAAGTCTTTTTACTATTTGTTGTCAACAGTTTACACTAGCTAGACATAGTGAAACTGTAGTACTTCTAAACTCAATTTAACAGGAGATTTTGTAACTGTAAAGGTATAACCACTACAAATTTTCAAGGTCACATGTTACTCTCTTCACAATTACAGATCATGGCTAACAAACATTTATTTTTTAAACACATTGCAAAGCTTTCTGCTTATTCAGAAGAGTTTAAATTTTTTAAGCAAACCAGCATCTTGAAAAAAACTCATAGGCACTGCATTGCTGATGGGCTTCTAATCTAGAGAGCAATTAAAGCCTGTCTTATCTAAAAAGAGAATCATAAGCTCTGGCCATAAGCTGCTTCTGACACATTTAAACAATCCTACAAGCATTGGAGTGAATACTGCACATTGCAGCACAAACTTTTAAGAATTAGTATAATAAAGATGAACTGTTTTAAGGCAGAAGACAATACGGCCAATTAAAATTGAAGCCTAGAAACAACTGACCTATAGAACTTAAACTAGATAATGAAAGGGAAGAACAGTATGTTAACTGCTCATTCCACAACTGCAGTGATTATGAGCTTTGATTCTTGATGCCTTTTTTTTTTTAATTTGTATTCCAGTACAGGTACATACCGCCTTTTAAATCAGCTGACGCCCCCACATACTGGAAGTTGTCCATATTAATTACATCAATAATAGGAGACACAACTCTGGTCTTGTCCTAAAATAAATATTAGAAAGTAATATTGAAATAATGAAATCAATATATAAAGATTCAGGCAGGATGAGATGTTGAACAGTTCACCAGGATTTCATTAGCACACCTCCCCCAGCTCTCCCCCTATTTCCATTTATGCCTCTGAATAGCCGGTGCTGTGAATAGCATTGCTTCAGAAAGCAGAAACCACACTATATAGCTGGGCATCCTCTTTCTATTCTAGGCTACTTATATTCAAGTAATCCCCCTCTTCCAACTTGCTCTTGAAGAAGGCAGCAAACTTGTAGTTCTAAAGGCAGTTGAGCAAACAGCACTTCCATTCTTGCTTTTAAAACCAGCTGAAAGAAAAGAAGCATCCAGGCAATTGGTATTTTCCACAGCAAATCTCTAGCCACACAGTGTACTAGTCTTATTACTCCAACCTTTAATGAACACTTAGGCCTTTCTGCAATTAGGAAAGTCTTAGGTTAATGCTAACCCATTTCACACTAGAAGAATCACACTTCACAATCAGATACTTAGATAGAAAAGAGAACCTAAAAACACCTCAGACTAATGAATGCTATTAATTTCCAGCAGCCAAGATTCCAGTAGTACAGATACCACATTCCTCTGTCTGACCATGGTCTCATATACTACTCTGAGTAATGTTAATTACCTTAGCTGATGTGCTTGTCAACATAATTTTTAAGAAAAAACAAAAATCCTTCCAACAACTCCACATGCATCATCCAGCAGGATCACAAGACATCAGTACTCTAAAAAAAAAAAGTCTCATCTAATATTAGAAATGCAATATCATGGTTAAGCCAGTTTGTCTCTATGAAGTAAGCACTTCTTGAGGAAGGAAAAACTGAGACAGCTTATAGAATAGAATCATTAGGTTGGAAAAGACCCTTAAGATCATCAAGTCCAACCCTAAACCTGACACTGCCAAATCCACCGCTAAACCATGTCCCTAAGCACCACATCTACACGTCTTTTAAATACCTCCAGGGATGGTGACTCAACCACTCCCCTGGGCAGCCTGTTCCAGTGCTTGACAATGCTTTCAGTGAAGAAATTTTTCCTAATATCCAATCTAAACCTCCCCTGGCGCAACTTGAGGCCATTTCCTCTTGTCCTATCACTTGTTACTTGGGAAAAGACCAACATCTATGGCCACCTCTAAAAACCTTTTCTGACAAAAATTTACTCAGCTCGGTTGAACCTGGTGGTAAAAGTTGCCCAATCTATCAGGTGTCACATTAAGTAGAGCTTCAGTTAGGCTTCAACTTATCTCCACTCCACCGTGCTGAGTAAGCAGGTAGCACGTTGTCTCTACACATTTGGGATTTCCTCAGGCTTTTACTGCTGGTCTGATCAGTCCTATCAATATCAGTGCGACACCACACTACCACCACTTGTTACACCTAATGTATTATTTAAACAACTCAACAGCTGTTTCTCTGACAGACAAATACCTAGGTTGCGACCATTCAGTTCGATGAACAACCCCCACTTTATTGGCTTGGAAGCAGGTTGTTCCTTCCATGATTTGAAATTACAGATTTGCTCAGCAGCAAAGCAGACAAAAGACTCACACATTCTTAAGGTGATGTTTTGCAGGGCACTACAAAGTTGTTAATGCAGAGACTGCTGGAAAGAGCTTGTGGGTCTCCAAAGTACAGGGAGTTCATTCACTCAAAACACTAAAAAGCAGCTGCTCCCTTTAAATTATCCTAAAGCAAGTTACTTATTTAACCATAGTGTGATTAAAGTAGAAATCTGATGTGGTTAAAGTAGAAATCTGATTTAGAAACAAAAACACAAGCAAAAAGAACCTCTTTTTGTAATCTCTTGTTTCATTCTGAAGGGTTGACACCATAACTTATAATGGAACACACAATTGGAAAACCATGTGCTTCTTGGTGAGGGTAGTGGAAAGAAATAACCTGTGAATACTGCAAGTCTGTAGTGCCTGGAAATTTGTAGCAGACTATTTCATTTTAATATTTCATAAGGAGGTTATGTATGCTCTAGAGAGTTAGACTATTATATATTATTCTCATAAACCATCAGAAATTATCCTCAAGATTCTGCATACATTGCTTCCCCCCAAAAAAAATCTCAAGACACTTCAAAGATTAAGTTTCACAACACTCTTAAGAGAAAACATAAATATTTTCCTTTCAGCATTGTGCCAGTTAAAAGTTGACTCATTCAAGGTCACAAAAATCTGAGACAGATATAAAAAGGAATCTACATCTCATTTCTTAATCTTAGTTCTTTCTTCCTTTTAAGATCATCTTTGTTTAAAAATACCTTCCTAAAAGTGATATAGGATTTAAGCTATGCTATGAAAACAGATTAGTTCAGTTCTGCACCAGGATCTTTCAATTTTCATTTTTCTCATATAACTGATGTATTATAAGAATAGAACATCAAAGTGATTAGAAATTGGAAATGGAAAAAGTCAAGCGGACAAATGTTCATGAAATAGCTAGTAGTTACCAATATTTTCAAGATTGCATATACTCATTACTGTGTTGACATTTTGGGGGAATCAAAGGGTTAACCTCCACTGTCTCCTCGTTTAATCTCCCCTAACACACACAAAAAAATCTAGAGGGCATAAAAGGTAGTCTTAGGGAAACAGGCAGAAAACCATTCTCCAGGAGGGAACAAAAAGAAGATGATATACCAGCTCCAGGTTACACAGGTATCTGTACTTCTGAACTCTAAAATGTTCACCTTGTATGTATGCTGCTTCTGCTTTAAGCCTTCGCTCAAATTGCTGAAGAAAAATCCCTAGCAGTGTCAGACGCCTCTAGGAAAGCCAAGCAAGCCTGGTCAATAGACAAAGATAGTCTAACCAGGAAACCATCTCAAAGAAGAAAACTGTGGGATGGATCATCCTTCAATTGAAGAGGAGGGTTTGATGCCTCAGGTGCTCCTAACACAAGCAAGAGGTCAAAGACACAGCTTTCTAAAGTGGTTACAGCACATCAGATAGAGTATTGTAGAACTGATTCAATTCAGACTGTTCCTTGGAAGCTATAAATTTTTATATTGTAACACACACAACTAATCCCCCAAAACTCCAACAGAATTAAATGCCAAGTGGGCAATTCTGGAACAAAAGAAAAAAAGAAAAAGCCCACACTTTCCACCACATACGGAATAGATGCAGCAGCACATCAGAAAATACTGTATTAAGGCAGAGTAGCCCTGACCTTGAAAAAGTTACCTTTGAAGCCAGAAGAGGAATGAGTTCGCATCTATTCAGCTTCTTTTCACTGAGACTATCAAGAAAATGCTACCAATTAACATCAAGTAACATACCGTCTGTACGGTGAGCAAAATCAATCCATTTAAAATAACAAAGAACTATCATATACTGTATGTAAACACTATCCATGCCTTAATTATTTGGAGAAGCAGAAAGCTTAGAAGCTACTTTATCAATCCCCATACTTGTTGATTGGGAATCTTCCCAGATAAAAGTAAACTGGAATTCCACATAAATTATTTCTTTAACATCAAGCTTTTAAGAATGGAAAACTATATTCATACAGCTGAAAACTGTTCAATGGCACACATAATTAGTGTGTATCAAGTGATGATTGTGAAAAGTAAGTTTTGAAGGATCTAATAATACATGTGCTGCTAAAAAGTGGCTGCTGCACAAAGCAAAATATGCACCAGTTTCTCCCACCAAGTACACCACGTGTAATACTGGATCTTCACAAAACTGTCGGCAATTTAATAAGAGATTTTACATTCTGTTATGATGAAAAAGTTAACACTTTTTCATATCCCATATCAGTTTCAGAAAGCTAAATGAGTATGCCCTGAAAAAAGTCATAAAGAAACAGGGTAATTGGCAAAATAGCTGTCTTACTAAAAGCAAGGTTTTGTTGACCAAAATTACCATTTCTCTTCTGATTTCTTGAAGAAGTAGATGCTTCAAACCATTTACACAAAAAGGCTTGAAAACAGTTCCCACATCCTAGAATCCGTTAGTGCTTTAGCTGCAAGCATTCTCCACTTCCTTCTGAGATATATTTAATGCCTTCAAGTTTATTTTCCTAGTTAATTATTATAGAGAAATCCCCCCCCAAACATTCTGAGGCTGCAACACTTCACACGAGCACAAAAATAGAAGGAAGTGCTATGTTACTCATGCTCAAGGGCTTTGTAGGCTCTAGGTACTTTAACAGTGTCCAGGTCTGAGCTGCTTAAAGTTATTTCTACTCCAAAATAGGATTTTAACTGCTGATATGTCTTAGGCAACTTACAGTATTTCTGGAATACACAGTAAAGCATCATAGAACCAAACAGAATAAGGAAAACCAGTCATCAGTCGATATATACTCAATATGCCAATGGAGAAGCTGAGTTTTATTTCCTTCCCACCCCCCCACCTCTTGGAGGGGAAACGCAAAGGGAAGTGTAGGGAGGATAAGCGAAGAACTGGGCATTAACAAGACAGAGTAGCTTAGCAAAACCATTTTGACCAGGAGCATTTTGAAAGAAAGCCTTTCCAGAAAGGGGAGTTTACCAGAAAGGGAATGGAATTAAGAACGAAGAAAAACCCTGTTATCTTGAGTGTTCCCCTGTGCTTTTTGAGATCACACTTGATTCACTTTCCACTTCAGCTGAGTTCCTCCAGAGCAACTTAACAAGTATAACCAACCCCTGGAGAAAACAGTATACTTTCACTCTCAATCCTCTCAATTGCTTTTCCAGGACTAAGCATCATTTTCATGGAAGCTGAGAGCCCACAGTCCCTGCTAATTTCCATGAGAATTTTGGTTTCACAGCTCAACTTCTCTCCTATTATCACACTGAATCTTAATGAGGCATAAATACTCAGGTAAACTGAATTACATTGAGATGATGTTGGTTGAGGAGAACTATACTTTGCTCTAAAGATTTTCAACACTTACTGAGGACGTCTCTAAAGAACCAAAGCAGCATATATTTGAATTGCTTGTAAAGATAATAATAAATATTCACATTTTATGTTCCTGTGTTCACAGATTAAATGAACAAAAAGTGGGTTTTAATCACAGAACACTCTGATCATCTCACTTCAGAGAAAAATCTTCCTTAGAAAAATGCATAAAATTAATGTAGTATAAACCAGATGGCTTTAAAATTTAAAAGCTACTCCTTCAGGAAATTACTTTAGAAGAACTCTTTACTAACCTCAGCTACTCTTTCCAAAAGCGGTTCCAGCCAGTGTTCATTGCATTCACAGTGACTATCCAGGAAGGTCAGTACTTTTGCTTGTGCTGCATCTGCCCCTCTGACACGGGAGCGCATCAGGCCTGAGAAGTAAAGGTAAAAAGTTTAAAGTACTTACTGAGGAAAACAATCAACTGTAGTGAGAAACTACTGCATTCCAAGTAAGTTATGAATTAAATCACTAACTCGGACAGGACAAACACACAAGTTCCATTATCAAAATGAGATGCTAGTTAACAATTCAGTGAAATGACTTCATAACAAACAGCCCACAAGTTTCCAACCCATTGCACCCTAGTCTACAGGTTTCAATCTGATTTAGATAGAAAAATTAAAGTACCTTTTCAAAAAAAGTGATACACAAGTACAGCTGGGTCTGCATTACAGTAAATAGTATTTATACTGATAAACGTTACTCAAGAAAACAAACACCTTTCCAACAGTTCTATGATACAACTGAGGAAAGCACCATCATTAACTTATCCTCACCACCTTTTTGCCACCCCCCATCTTAGTTCCCACCACAGTCTGTCCGTTCTTCTATCAACTTCTTCCAGAAATAACCGTACTTCATTAATTCATGTCTGAGAGCCTTCCTCCCACCCCCTTCAACTGTCTTTTCCCGGTGTTTCCTGCAATTCTCTTGTTTGTTTGGGTTTGGGGTTTTTTTAATCTTATCTTGAAAAGATTTCTTTAGGAAGAACTTCTGGTAATGCCAAAAGGTTCTTCTCTTCTCTACACCTCAATCACAGATTCCCTCATTGATTTATCCTGTTCCTTTCCTTCCTTCCTTCCCTTTTAATATTTGTTCATTGGATGACCTCACCATTCCTTAACGTCCCTTGTTACATATACACACATACCCCAGAACATCCCATCATGTACTTCAATACAGAAAAATAGCAATCTTCCTCTCATTCCTCTGCAAATTTCCTCCCTACTTTTCTCTATTACTATTCAAAAATTATTGATTTCATTGTCACTCAAGACCAAAGCCAAGTAATTACTTTTTTTTTCTTTTTCTTTCTACATTGTTCCCCACCAAATCTGTTCTGCTTTTCCACCCCACCCCCAACTGAAACATTGTAAAAGAGTCAACCCCATTTCTTTCCATCCACTTTACAAAATAAACCTCCAAAATATGACTCTGCCAAACAGAATACAAGATGCTTAAGAGGAAAAGCTTGTTTGCTCTGTCCAACATTCAGCAACAGCCTCATCAAGATCCTTGTACTGTCTCTTACCGCAAATGTGAGCGCTTCACTGTTGTAGATACGCGCTGTGCTGATGCTCTCCGACAGTACTTTCTACACCTTATCTGTTGCACGTGGGCAGCTAACTGTACCTCATTGCTTTTTGTGCTGGCTCCCTAATTCCAACCTTTGAACCTGTTCTGTTCAGTTTTTCCACATCAAACCATTCCTCAAGCACTCTATGTTTCCTTTATTTTTGCAATTCCTCCTTCCAGAGCTTATCATTTCTAACTTACATTCTTATAGAATCTACTGTCTTGCCCTTCCACAGAAAACACACAACAGCGTTTCTAATTTCAGATTTAGGGCCAAAAAAATGGAGATGGCCACTTGGGTCACTGAGTCCTCTACAATCACATTCAGCCTTACAACAGAAAGTCGAGAAGGTTCCCCTGAACATTTATTCTATAGACTACCAAGCCCTCCAAAACACATCTGTTCCCATACTCCAGTCTTACAGATGAGACTAAAAGCTACTATCACATATTTCTGAAAGCAAGGCAGTCAATGTCATCCCCTCCATAGACACCATCCTTTTATTTTTTGTTTTAAAACACACCGCTTTTCTCTGTTGTTCATACTAATGTGTTACTCTTAGCATCCTACACACTGGTTGATTTTACTGATTCTCTTAAATTTTAATTTGTATGTGTCTGACGTATCAATATCAGCCTACACTTGAAAATTAAAAGCAAAGTGAGTATCAGACTCAAGCATAGCAAGCCAGCAATCAAATGAAGTCTTACAGTATTTTAATTTAAAAAATTATCAGGTGGATGCCTGATATGGATGCCTAGGCAAAACTTTATGAACAGTACAGTAAATCCCATGGGTAATAATTTAATCTTAATCTCACAAAAATACCAAGTAAACTAATACTGTGCCTTCAGTCTGCAAAGAGTTGTTCTTTTCTGACATAGTAAAAGATTTGTCAAATCGTATTTCATTTTCAGATATACTGACGCATATTTTTAAGTACAAATCTGTATATGCAATACAAAGTTAATATTTATAATTACTAAATAATAAAAATCAAAAAAGTGTTACTCCATTCTGTTTTTTCCCATTACTATTATTTCCATCTTTAAGTGCTGTACTGATCAGAAAAATGATATTAACTTACTCAGAACCCTGCAACCATGGCAAGTCATAGAAAGCCTGCTTTCCTAACAAGTCTTTGTTCACAAGTGTATTCCAAACAAAACATTTAAACACTAAGAACCCACCAGTTTGCAGTAACTTTAATTACGGGACATACAGGTTTTGTGTGTGTAATTTCCAGTTTCTGACAATTTAATGATTCTAGTTGCTCCCCAGGCCAGGCTGGCAGCTTAAAAGATACAGTGCTTATAAAAATAAACAAGCACATATCTGCTAACTCAGTCAGACATTTCAACTGTCAACTCTCAGTTATTATTTCAAACAGCTGTAGAATAACAGTTGCCTGTATCTAATACTTTAAGCTCCATAGCCAGGAAGCTGCTGACTGAAGGGCTCAGTGATATGAGACCATAATTTACAAAGCAACGAAGAAGAAAACAAAAACGTAAGACAGGTTTGTTACATGGCACACTGGCTTCAGCACAACTGGCATACGTGGTCCCAGCCCTCCTGGCTGCTCAAACCCTCTCAAGTCTGCCAAACAAACTGTTTGCCAGGCTGTCCATCAACTGGATCCTCAAAATGATCTCTAGTGAGGGAACAGGCAAAAAAGGGCTATTTTTAAGCTGGATCATTTCAAACATTCATACAGTTTACAGTGAGAACTTACATACAATGGGAGCAGCTTAACTGAGGATTCAGTACAGTAAGAGAAAGGAGAGGTTGAGGGTGAAAGACAATTTCTCAAGTCAGCTTTCACTGTGAAAGCCAACAATTGCGCACACAACAATACAGAATTAATCAGAACTACTGTTTTTACTTGCACAAATGTATTTGCTTTTATTCTTTCCACTAGTAAGTTGATTTATAAAGTGAAAATCCTCCCTTCAATATGGAATGTATAGCAGAATCTTCCTTTAAAAGACTTGAAGATTAACAGATAAGGCAACACAGTGGAATTTGTATCTTCCTTCCCACAGATTAAGCCTACCTTCTCGGCGATCATTTCGAAGAACCCGCACTTTTTCAATTTTTCCCAAGAGAGCACCATCCTCAGCTTTAAAAAATAAAATTTAAAAAAAAAAGAAATCAAGTGATGAGAACCAATTTGATATCCAATACCATCCAATACCACCATAAGAGTGGCTATCTTCAAAGAAAAACAAAAGCTTTGTAGTGGAAAGTCTATTTATTGTCATAAGTAGTTAAATATAAGATATATGCTTAAAAAAATGCCTATTTGTCTCACCAGAAATAAAGAAAAGTTACCAGGTTAAGAAATTACTACCCTCATTATGTTATTTAAAGCTAATTTAATTTTACACTCTTGAAATATTTTTATTTAATTATATTCTCTATGCTTATTTTAGACAGTTTCTACATTGCATAAGAAAAAAAAACTTTTATAGGATTAAACTATTTTCTAGGATTAACTGTTTTCTTTGCATATAAGAAAGCTCACTTTTTAACCAACATTAAGGCTTAAACCTATCCTAAACTAGCTATAAACTAGCAATGCAAGTGTAGACATTAGCTTCCCTTAACAAATGTTACTCAGAAGTCCATTTCAATTGTTCAAGTTTGTATTGTGATATCCTAGTACTTACAAAACCTTTATTTATTTTTGATTCAGTAAGAATTTTTCCAAGAGGTTGATGGAGACCAGCATTCATTTAAAGCAGTGCTACAAAAATATTTGGTGCAAGCATCATGGTTTTTTTTTCTTTTATATCAGATAACATGCTATGTAAAAGCTGTACACTCTGCTCCTTCAGCTAGCAGGAAGTAATAAAATAGACCTGAACTATTTATCAGAACTCTTCACATTTCCACAATAACAGATACAAAAGAATTAAGACCTGGTTTTGGATCAGTCCCTGCAAACTCCTATTCATGTGACCGATTCTCAAGCGAGTCACCTACTAGCATCTACAGAAAGTCTTACTAGAATAAACAAAATAAAGTTAGGACCCTGTAAAAGTACTTACAATCATTACTGTAGTCATCCACCAGTATGATTTCCTTAATAAGATGTGATGGGCTTTTTTTAAGGACACTGAAACAGACGAAAAAAAAAGCATTCAATGCTAAGCAGTCTTAATTTTCTGTAACAGTGTCATAAAAGCAGTTACTTTGTTAAGCCACAGAACCCAGCCCAGGATGCTACTATCTTCAACAACAGCTATTGGCTTATTCTTACAGAAAGTCTTTGTGAAGAGAGGCACACGTAGAATCATTCCCCCCCAAAATTCAAGCCTCTAGAAATCAGTGCATTAGACAACTTGTAACATGGAAGTTTTGCAGATATCTTTAGGTCAAATATCCCCTGAGAATCCACATTCCCTGACTTTTTTCTTGAAACTAGTTATACAGCCAACCTCCACACATCATCTGGTAATTGGTTCCACACTTCCATGCATTTGTAGTTAAGGGGAGCAATTTTGTTTAACATCACTATTTCAGAATGTAAGAACTGGAGGCATCAATAAAATTAAGACTCATCTTTCCCTCTGCAAATGGTTCATTTCAGAAAAGCATAATGGATTGTTACTTCCCTTCCTCATCATAAGCCATTATCTGACACAAATGAACTGCCTTTAGGGAAAAATCAAGGTCTCTCTTAGGTATACCTGACAACAGTTCGAAGCAAAGCAGATCTTGCCTCATTATGAAAGGTGATCACCACACTAGTGGCTGGCAAATCTATCCGCCATTGTTTCCGTTGACACCTGAAAGACATAATACCCTGTCATTTGAACATAATATTTACATCCCAGGCTTAGCAGACAGCCTTCATTGTGAAGCAGTTATCTACTAAACTCATGTACACACTACATCTACCTAGGAAGAATGAAATATCTTGTTTTCGGATAAGATTATAATCAACTCCTCTTCTGCCACTTTTGGTAGTTGTCTTAGTACACAACAGGCTAAGAAGTCAGTGTCAAATATAGGCAGGTTCAGAAAAGTCACCGGACTACCATCACTGCAGTATGTCATAAATACCTTTCAAGCAACTGAGTATGAAACCAGAGCACGTATTTTACTTTAAAAGCATGCAATAAATCTAAGCAAATGGGCATACTTTCAATGAAAATGCATGGGTTCACAGGTTACCGTATGTCTCTTCTTTGGAATGGCATATGTCCACTTCTCCTTTTATTTTTAAAGCTACTGTAGCATCCTGGTCTTGCTCATAGATATAACTTCTCATTAGAATAGAAAACTGTTTTTAAGGATTGTAACATGCAGAATTTGAAAAACAAAGCTGAAGAACAAGGCTAGCTGTGACAATGTTGAGCCAACTAAACACAGAACCACATCTTTAAAAAGATGACCATTTACAGACTGATGGGCACTTATATCTGCTCCATGGCGAAGTCTAAGTAACAATCACAGCACAGACACGGCCTTTCCCCAGAAACTTCTCTCTCTCTTTCTCTCCATTGCAGGGTTCTTTTCCAGCTCCATTTAGTGAAAAAACCCAGGCAGGTTAGCATATAATCACAACACTGACAGTTAAACATAGCCACTGTAATATAATTCTCTTATTTAAGTTCTTCTCAAAGGAGAGCATTTGTCTGTTAGACCCCCCTCAGAGGTTACTAAATATCTAGAAAAATTCCAAATTCAGCATATCTGAATCACAGAAGCTTCTAAAAGTTGGTGGCTGAGCTTTGCTCTTGTGGGAAAAGAATACCTGATCTAAAAAGTTAGAATGCATTTCTTGTAAAAAAGAAGAATATGTGATGAAGAAAATTCAAAAGTCATTTTAAGCTCCTCAGTATACCATAGGCATCGTGCTTTTCACTGTTTTCATGGCAACAAGTGAAACACCAGATTCTTCCTACTTTCATCAATTAATGGCAAATTATACAAGACTTGCTTTACTCTATCTACAAGTCATCTGCTTAAAGGAACCTAAAACCATGCTATTATACAAGGGATTTAAAAATGACACAGTGTCTGAGTTTCTATACAAATCTCCTTTGCCATGCCATTCCTGATTAAAGAGCTTTATGGAGAAAAAAACCAGGCACCTTCCTTTTCTCTCTCCCTCTGGTGTCTCCTCCAGCTTCTTCTACCCACAAAGCTGTCAATGTACGTTCATCCTCACTGCAGAATTAGTTAGGCAAATAAACTATACACAGTTGGCTAATTTTATGCTTTGAGACTATGCTTGCCTAGTTTTTAAAGCCAAGTTCAACCTGCTTTTGTTATTTTTCTTTAAGTTATGGAAGTCCTAATGAGCAACTGTTGTTTTAATATTAATCAATTCTGCTTAAACAAGATTAGTCAAGTTACTCAAACCCTTTTTTAAATGAAAGTCTTCTCTATCCACAAGAAAGTAATATTTTTCCTCACTCTGAAGTGTACTATTTCCTGAATCTGCACAAGCAGCCTGACGTAGCAAAAGTATTTAAGCATCTGAAGTGTAATTCTGTCCTATGTTCACCAAGGTGTGCATAAATGGATTCCTTCAGGTCTGGAGTTTACAATCATCACATACTTATAACAACAAAATCACAGAGCAATTGAAGTCAGAAGGGGCCCCTGGAAATCTTTTAGTCCAAACTGCCTGCTCAAAATAGGGCCAGCTACAGCAGGCTGTGCATTGGGCTTTGAATATCCCTAAGCCTGGGGACTTCACACCCTTTTTGGGCAACCTGCTCCACTGTTTGATCATCCTCACAGTGAAAGACACTTTCAAATGTGAAACCAAGAAAAGCCATCTGATACATAGGAACAAAAAGAGACTGAAATGCAGCACCAGTTTGGATATAGAATACACACTGATGGAAGTCATGGAAACAGAAAAACTTGAATAAGATTCGTTGTTCTTTAACCCACTGTTTAAGGATCGCACCACAGTTTACTGTTCCTGTCATTTCGAAAGCTGGAGAGCTCCTGCTTTAGAAAAATCACCTGCTGCTCAAAAGTCATAAATACAAAAGAGTTAATCCAACCCAAACATGGCTCAGTTTGGCACTTACTGATCATGCCTAGTGTCGGGAATGCTTCGGTCCATTCGCAGTTTGTCACTTTCTACCTGATTAAACTTATTGCGGGCATATGGATCCTGACCAGATCGCACCATGGTAGCGCCAACATAAGCATCTTGATCAAAGTCTTGCCACCGAACTTTTCCTACAATAGAAAAATAGGAAAATATCCAATTTAATCTTCACAATTTGAAGAACAGCATTCAGCAATCCAAACATAACTGATGAAATAGCTTGGTTTTTAATTTTGCAACAACCTAATTAAACTTCAACAGTATTGTTAACACTGTAACATCAGTCACTTTTGCATATTAAATTCCTCTAGAACGCCCCATGAATTAATATAAAATTGAACAATTTTACATATCTCAGTTTATACAAGTAATCACCAGACCATACTTCATCTTGTCCGTTTTGTTTGTTGTTTTTTGGTTTTTTTGTTTGTTTATGTTTTTTTTAACCCAACTACCACAACTTCCATTTAAAAAAAAAAAAACAAAACCTCCACATATCAACAGGCATTAATATGGCAGATGACCTGGCCATAAAGTTATCCAAGTAACATTTATTTTTTAAGATTTCAAGCCACTATAATTTCATTTACTGTCTCATTACATAAGTAAAACCAGTCAGTTATAATCAAACCATTTGAGGAACAGACCTGTTAGAAGTACAAGGCAACATTATTCTCAAAAGACAGCACTTCATGGAGACAAAGCACTAGATTGCTCTCCAATACAACATAACTGCAATCTCCTTTACAATCAGAATTGATTCACAGATTAATCCCTCTTTAACAAGGACTGTGTTATTATGTGACTGGTCATGGCACTAACACGAAAAGGTACATTAGCATCCAGCCACCAGGAACAAAATTCAGGACTTTCACCATCTTCAGGTATAAAACAACGGTATGATACTTACCAAATGTCTTAAAACTGGCAGTTCTTACCTCTGGCTGAATGTTTACTTTTTTGCCTATTGAGCCAAACCTATGCTACCTACAGCAAATTTAAACCATCTTTAGCTCAAAATCAGAGCTCAAGTTCTAATGCAATACAGACGTTCTTGTTTTAACACGGATGTGTATGAGAATCTCCTGCAAGCATGTTGTGGTGAACACAGCATGTTGTTGGCATAAAAAAAAATACAAAGCAAAAGCTGTCTTTTAGGGTCACTGTTTATTACAGATGAGAGGAGTCAATATTCATTGTTTTCATAATTAATATACAAAGTTTTTGAGGTACTCTTAATTAAGTTCAGTAACTAGCAGGTTGCAGAGATGTCATTCCATTCAAGCTCAGCTTTTAGACAAATAATATAGCTCAGGCATATCCTAAACTAAGCTGACAAGCATAGAGGGAATACTACTCTAACAGCTAGATACCAAGTATCTAGTAGATATTGAAAGAATACTTTCCATCATTAAACAAAATAATTGTCTGTTATTTAACCTGAAAAATACCAACTTCATTAAAAATTCTCTATAATCTCCAGATCATCTACAAAAGCAACTTGGACCCAAGGTGTGATTTGGTTATCAGATGGCAGTGGAGGTTGTAAGGCAAAAATATCAAGGTTGGGAGGGGAGGTGGTTTTGGGTTGGTTGGTTTGTTTTTAAGAAACTTCCAACATCTGAGTAAAGTCACAGAGTAAGAGAAAAGTGCCCATACTTTTGGATTACTGGTTTAAGAGCTAGCCAGTTAATACTAAGCAACTGTTTTTACATCTGAATTACCATCCTAAAGAAGTTAAAACATGCACACATACACACAGAAGCCAGAACTAGAAAGTTAAAAACAGACTGCAGAACATTTAATAGATACTTGGTGAAGCAGCCCAGAGGGGAAACTATAGGAAAATAACTGGAGGGAGATTTTCAAGCTCCAGTTACTGAAAGACCTCTAAAAAGGAAGCTTTCCTGCTGTTGTTGGTAGCCCACAGACTGCCAAGAGTTTTTCTTAGCCTTTCAAGTTCGTTCTTCAAAATATTTCCAGGAACTTACTCTGAAAACAAGTTTACACCTCAGCCAGCTACCACACTACAAATAACCCAATACAAAATTGTTTACAAAGATTACACCAAAACTCACTTGCAACAAAACCATACAAAGTGCAGAGTGGCTTGGTTCAGGAAACTGGAAGAAACAGCAGAGATCACAAGATCATCTCCCCGTGTAACTTTCTCCCTTAGCATTTCTCAATGCTCTTGCAACCTCCTTGGTAACTAAACTATATTATCACCCTTGCTTCTAATTTATAATATAGCATCAATCTGGAACATATGTTGAATATTTTCTGAAATACAGGACATGTTATGTCACTGCTTTTCCAGTCTAAAAATGAAGATTTTAATGCATTTTACAAAATATAATCTACACTTAAAATGCATTTATATAGGACTTCCAATTTTCAAACACTCGAACTTCCAATGGATTTTAATGCTATGCTTGCTTCAGGACTGCCACCCGCAACCACTCCTCTAGTCGCCTTCCATCCAGTGGAAAGAGTAGCTAAACCAAGAGGTCATGAGGGCATCACATCAGTGGTACGGGTGATGCCATCACAAGCATTCTTCTTAAACAGGTTGTGTTCTTTATGAACTACAATATGTAACATGGGCTGCCCACAAGTGCTAACGGCCCAAGTTAACTGCTGGAAAATCAAAGGCTGATCCAAACTTAAGGGTCCTGCACTTGGGTCACAACCACCCCATGCAACGCTACAGGCTTGGGGAAGAGTGGCTGGAAAGCTGCCCAGAGGAAAAGGACCTGGGGGTGCTGGTTGACAGCCAGCTGAACATGAGCCAGCATTGTGCCCAGGTGGCCAAGAAGGCCAACGGCATCCTGGCCTGTATCAGAAATAGTGTGGCCAGCAGGAGCAGGGAGGTGATCGTGCCCCTGTACTCGGCACTGGTGAGGCCGCACCTCGAATCCTGTGTTCAGTTTTGGGCCCCTCACTACAAGAAGGACATGGAGGTGCTGGAGCGTGTCCAGAGAAGAGCAACAAAGATGGCTGAAGGGCCTGGAGCACAAGTCTTATGAGCAGCGGCTGAAGGAACTGGGGTTGTTTAGCCCGGAGAAAAGGAGGCTCAGAGGAGACCTTATCGCTCTCTACAACTACCTGACAGGAGGTTGTAGCAGGGTGGGTGTCGGTCTCTTCTCCCGAGTAAAAAGTGACAGGACAAGAGGAAATGGCCTCAAGTTGGGCCAGGGGAGGTTTAGATTGGATATTAGGAAAAATTTCTTCACTGAAAGGGTTGTCAAGCTGCCCAGGGAAGTGGTTGAGTCACCATCCCTGGAGGTATTTAAAAGACATGTAGATGTGGTGCTTAGGGACATGGTTTAGGGGTGGACTTGGCAGTGCTAGGTTAACAGTTGGACTTGATGATCTTAAGGGTCTTTTCCAACCTCAATGATTCTATGATTTTAAGTATACTGTCCAGCCTTACTTTTGCTGAAAGGCTTGCCTTTCTGACAATTTATCAACTAAATTTTGAAGTTAGAAGTGGTTTAACAAAACCACTGTTGTATGCTTCCCTAGGGTACACAAATAGGAGCATGTTCAATTTAATTTCTTCTGGGGAGTTAGCTGGCTCTGTAGTTTCCTGAGTTTCAATGACTTTGCCAGGTGGAATGAGTATCAGAAAACACAACTACATTTTTTCAAACTTAAGTTAAGCAACTTTGTAACTTCAAATTCAAGCAAATGTGTGTTTACCTGTACTGAGACCTAACGTGACAATAAACTAATCTTTTAAACTCAATCGTAAATGAACCGCAGAGTTTGCTACCAGATTCAAATAGAGAAAGAAAAAAAAAAAAATCACCGAACTGGCTAAGAACCTGGAACTAGGGTATGCTGCAGTGCTAAACTTGGTTTAAACTTGACAAGAAGTGCTTATTTTACAGACTGTTCTGAGCCTGAGAAGCTAAGTAGAAACAAGAATCAGGTGAAATCCAGTGAAGCTGCTTCTTTTTGTGCCAGGTATTTCCCAACTCTGAAATCTTAGAGAAGGCAATCAACAAAAATAGTGTAATTCACTGCTATTATTTTTAATAATAAGCTGGTTGATTTTCAATAGGAAGCACATTTTGATTTTTCTGCTCTGTAATTTAAAAAATAGTGCTAGTTTGGTACATTTTATTTCATTCCAGTTTCCATCCAAGTGGAGCTTGATATAAATCATTTAAAATGTATCATTGTTGTGGTTTAACCCAGCAGGCAGCTAAACACCACACAGCCATTTGCTCACTCCCCCCTGCAATGGGATGGGGGAGAAAATTGGGGATAAAAAAAAAGTGAGATTCATGGTTTGAGATAAAGACCGTTTAATAGGACAGAAAAGAAGATAAAATAATAATAGTCATAAAATAGTCATAAAATAGTCTGGTGGTAGCAATGGTGGTAGCAATGGTGGTAGCAATGGTGGTAGCAATGGTGGTAGCAATGGTGGTAGCAATGGTGGTAGCAATGGTGGTAGCAATGGTGGTAGCAATGGTGGTAGCAATGGTGGTAGCAATGGTGGTAGCAATGGTGGTAGCAATGGTGGTAGCAATGGTGGTAGCAATGGTGGTAGCAATGGTGGTAGCAATGGTGGTAGCAATAGAAGAATATACAAAATAAGTGATGCACAATCCAATTGCTCACCACCCGCCAACCAATGCCCAGCCAGTTCCCGAGCAGCAGCCCCCCCGGCCAGCTTTCCTCTAGTGTATATACTGATCATGACATCACATGGTATGGAATATCCCTTTGGCCAGTTTGGGTCAGCTGTCCTGGCTGTGCTCCCTCCCAGCTTCTTGTGCGTCTCCAGCCTTCTCAGTTGGTAGAGCATGAGAAGCTGAAAAGTCCTTGACTTAGTGTAAGCACTACTTAGTAACAACTAAAACATCAGTGTGTTATCAACATTATTCTCATACTAAATCCAAAACACAGCACTATACCAGCTACCAGAAGAAAATTAACTCTATCCCAGCCAAAACCAGGACAATCATTTACCATTTTCTAAGACTTTAAAACCAGCAAATGCAACACTAGTCCAGAAAGCAGAGTAAATTTGCGAAGAGAGACAGATGACCACTTCATATGGCTAAATTTACTGAAAAGCAGTGACAGCCCACAGAATATAAAAAGAAGTGAGTTTGACTTCAGGAGGCAAAGCCTGGCTGTGGCTCCAGCAGAAGGCCCTGTCAACCATGTGCAATATGAATCAGATCTATTAGGGAAAAGACAGATAACAGTAAGAGCAGGTTGAAGTGAGATCAAAGAGAAAAAAAACATAGCAGATAAATCTGCACACAAGCAAGCGGCAGGCAACAACGAGTAGGAACAGATGGATACAAAATCCCCTAAATATCTTGCGCTTCCTCTTACTGACTCAATGCAGCTTAAAAGCAGTAGCATACTCGATATGATTATTTTGACTTACAGGCATTAAGAGATTCCAGATCTTTATTAACTAACAGGAAGAGCTGTTTGAGTAACTGCTGAAACTCCTATCATTACAGAGAACTGGTTATGCAGTTTTGCTTTAGTTATCCATGCAGACAGTTCAGGGTTGGTCTTTCGAACTACAAGAACTAACATCACTATTTTCACAAAAGAAGAAATAGACTTTTGCAGCATATAAAAAAGTCACCAAATGTCAAAGGATAGATACACTCTGATGTACAGAAGGTAAAAAAACCTCATTTTAAAGATAAAATAATAAACAATTCCTTAATTCCAAGAAGTTCTGAAAGATACTACACTGCATAATGCTGAAACCTAAACTACAGGTGTCCTAATCTCAGGAAAAGCAAGAATGTTTTGAACCAAAGCCCGCCTAAAATTTGATCACTTTGCTTTAGAACAATGCAAAGAATCTGCAGAAATATGAATTCCAAGCTTCATTGCCATAAGGATTCGAAAGTTTGCCTACAAGAATTAAAAGTAATCAAAATAGTGATTTAAGAGTGCATAATTCTGTGTAGCCTTTGATGTTTGACTCGAGACTCTCATGATACTTTGCAGTAATGATTCTCCTGCCTGTTAAATCAAGCCATAAGAGATTACTAATCAACAGATGAAATGAAAAAGCCCTGACCTGCTCTACTTTACACTTAATTTTACTTCTAGCTTCAACCCTTACAGCTTCTGATATCTCTCCCTTTCAACCGGTGATGCTTCCCACTTCTTTTAATACTCAAATGGCTACTTAGGGCCACTGGGAAAGGAAGGTCTTAGAGGAAATGTATAGGGCTTGGCCCAGAATACATAAACATTCAAAAAGGGGAAATAAGAATAGTAGCTGACCTGTAATCCCAGTAACAGTATTTGCAGAGAGTTCTGTTAAGGGAAAAAAAAAATACTCGGAAAGATCTGCCAGAAACCAAGTTAAATAAGCCAGGCTCTTCAACTTTTCAGTATTTATTTCCCAATTCACACACAAAGTAAAGGTTTTGCCAAAAAAGCATACATACATAACCAGAGTCTTGTATCCCCTCTCCAGAAAGCAGCTAAGACAAGGTAGGCCAAAGGCTACAGAAAAAAGCCATGAATATCAAACAGCTTATACTCTATCAGGAGTCTAAGACTGTAAAACAAAAATCATACCTCACACGTTATTGGGGATGGAAGTTCCCAGCTGCTTAAAGGAAAGTTTACTTTGGTTACTTCTTTCTTCAAGATCTCATAGTATTTCAAATGTTTTGCTAAAGCAAATTTGTAAGCCAAACATTAGGATTAATCGAAAAAGAGTAAAATGTGTTGTGAAGCTATCTGATCAGAAGTTGTCTTCCTTGTATGGTAAATTTTTTGAATACAGTGTAAAATATTCAAATCCATTTTACTATTTCTGTATTCCTTGGTACATCAATTCTAGCTATATATTAAATCTCATTGATGTGAAACAGTTCAGCAACAGAAGTAGTTTTATGGAAGCAGTCATACGAAATGAAGGTTCCTTAACACTTAATTTTCCTAGCTCATCCTCAGGGCATGAGACCATTTCATTAAATGAAACAAAATTCATGTTGCTCTTTTTATTTGCCAGCATGTGACAAATACTATGCAAGTATGAGAAAAATAAGGTACATGATCAGTGCACTCAGGAAAAACTGCCACATCAAAAGTATGAACCTTGGCTGAATCTTCAGTCAGAAGCACAGTCCCAAGGCAACTTGTCTGTTGCCTGCCAGCGCTATCCATTGAGAGAAATGGACTACTTTAGTACCAGAGGCTTTTACAGCAGCTCAAACCTATTGCAGGACGATACAAACGTACTAGCAGAGAGTCACATTATGGTTTTAAACCCAAAGGAGTAGTGAAGCAGGTAAAATTTAAGGAAGCTGAAGCTTTCATAGAGAAGTACATATTGCTAAAATAATCCTAGCACTTCCAAACTACAAAGAATGAATCAGAACAACTGCTATGTTTTATGGCTTTCAAGGATAAATGTTTTATGGCTATGGATCTTTCATAACAAACATTACTGCAGTACCTGGAGGTAGCGTTTCCACACTTTGTGCTTTGTCCTCCCCATCATTGCCACGCACGTCTTTCCTTTTGGGGTCGATATCATTTGGGTCCTCCTGAAAAAAGTACATAATCTTTAAAATAATCTCCTTAATTGATTTAAATTTTGTGTTTTCAAAGCGAACAGCAATAACTAAGCTTTGTGGATTTTAAACTCATGAAGTGGTCCAAGAGAGCTAACTTTGGATTTTAAGAGAAAGGATGATTATTGTCTTCATTACTTGAAAAACATAATAAACAGAAAAAAAATTTAAGACAGGCTTTTGCATTTAATTTATACAACAATTCTTACTTGGAAAAAAAAATAATTGTTTAAGAAAGAAATGTATTAGGAAAAATGAAATAATAAATTTATTAATTAAAAAAAAAAAATCAGTAATACTCAAATAAGCAAGGCAGGCAAAAAGATTAAATAAAACCTGAAGAAAACCCTTTTCCAGCAAGGAATAGGCCAAATAGGAAAGTTATCTGAAAAAGAGAAGTCAGGTTATCTAGCAGTTATATCCACAGTGGCAGTTTTCCAATTGGAAAAAGCCTTCCAAAATATCTGCAAGTTGCTATTTTCATGTGTTCATTTCAGTGGAGCTTATCATGGGTTTCACAGGCAAATCCGCTGGATTTGTGATTCCAGTAATATTGATTATACCCATTGAGAGAGGGGAGGGGAAAAAAAAGCATTAATAAATTTCACCTCCTCCCCACCCCCAATTTCCAACATTGATTCTAAATCTGTAAATCTTACTTTCCTTTCAACAGAGAAAAACACCCTTGTATGCTCATTACCAAAAAACACACAAGACGTCAAGCTTGAATTGGGTCCTTATCCCATTGTGCATTTGGAAGAAGTGGAGAAGAGGGTAACTTTAAAAAAAAAAAATATATAGTTTGCAACTGTATGCCGATTTGCACACTACATTTAGCCAACTGAGTTAAGGGCCACCAGCTTCTGTTATTTTTGCACACTGGCCAAAGGAAATTCTGTTGCCTTTTCTAAGTCTGCACTGAAGAAGTATCAATTATAACATTGGTTTTATTTGCACAACCCCACTAAAGGCAACACCTTTACTATATCATGTAAGAAGATGCAATACTATACCTATACTAATAAATCAAGTGGGCCTAGAAACATTACCAGTCACTGAAGCCAAGCAGTGCAGAATGGTTCATACCTTTTCTAAGAATCTGCCCAAGCCTCAACACAAAGTGCATACTGTAAACTGCCTCTGCCATCCCAGCTCCTAAGCCACATCTGGGAATTCCTTGGGTAGAATAGCAAGTAGTTGGAACAGGACAAATTCGTGTTGGGGAAGATCTCAACCGCAAATTATAACATTTCAGTATGTCCCCAGGCATGTCGGAATTTTCCAATGTAAATTCAGCTTAAGTGTCTACACTAGGTAGGCACTAATAGCTGGAAATATGTTGGAAAAAAGGCTTTCTAAAATACTGAAATGCAAAACTGAATACTGATGCTTTCTTGAAATTGTTAATCGTTTTCAGAGAAGAACAGCCATATAAACACTAAATCGGTTAAGAATGAAATGCTACAAATGCACGTTTTTTATAGAATTGTGCATTGAGAATACCAGAGAGAGAGAATTTGTCGAGGTTCTTATACTTTGGGTTACTGGGCCTTGTGGAGGTCAATAATTTTGCTTAAATAAAGATTAAAGCAATAAAAATAAATAAATAAGTAAAAAAATCAGCCAACCCCTACCACATTTCAAGAAAATTATCAAGGCTTATGCTGGTGCACTGAGTCCCACCAGCACATTGAAACAGAAACTTTCTATGGGTCTGGAAAGTTGTATTTCAGTAGTTATTTGGCTTTGTACACCACGTTAAAGATAACAACGCTATGGAAACACTGAAATGCAAGTACCAACTGCAGCTGGAAGAAAAATCTTCCCAGTAAGAATGTCAAATTTTGCAAAATTCTACCAAGCTCTTCACTGTCCCAAATTACTGTAACAAGTCTAAAAGAATACCTATGTAAGTTGAAGAATAAATGCAAAACATCCATTAAGCAACCAAAAAAATTGCAAGGATTTCTCCTGTAGTTAAACAAAAACTACTGAGTGCTTCCTCATTCTCTTTCCCTCTCCACCCCTTTAAGTCTTTAGGGGAAAACTCTCGTCTTCCCATTAATCCTACCAGCTGAGGAGCATGTGCCCTTAAGCATGATTATTTATTAAGTTCTTCCACTTTGGTGTGGTTTTTTTTGGTTTTGGTTTTGTTTGTTTGTTTTGGTTTTTTTAAACACAAACTACCAAAGGCAAAGGTTAGATTTAGAGATCTAATAGCTAAATGCTATTTTAAATTCTTATAAATTTGAGGCTTTTAGGAAACTACTTGTGTACAGCCCTCAGAAATTCTGAGGGGAGCCAAGCTGCCAGGATGAAAGTTTCCACCGCAGATTGCTGGATGTTCAACTTGCCTCCTAGGACTCCCTGTAAAACAATGTAGTGATAGGAGAGTATGGGATTAACCTCGAACCTTTGTGCCCAAGATTAGGGCTCTGTGGTATTTTTCTTCCCCAAAAGAAGTCTACTTTAATGATTTTTAAAATAGGCTACTCAGCTAAAACTGTTGCAAGCACTAACTTCCACCCAATAAAGCATTTGGAAAGTAAATGTGGGCATCCCATGCCTGTTAGGGGCAAACAGTATGTTATATCCTTTAGAGAGAATTCAAGTGCACAAAAGGAGAAGAAAGACGACGTTAAAACCATAGACATAAATACAACCAGTTTCTTTACAATTCTCACTGTAAATTGCTTCAGCATGTTAATTTGGTGCAATATAGGAATGAACCATATGGTCAAATGACATTCCTATGTTGTCATCATCACAGGACAGAGCTGATTTTTCAGCTTGCTTGGAATGAAACAAAATCCCAGGTTCTAGTGTGATCTTAAAAAGCCACTTGTATTTGATGAGTAATCTTCTTGGTAGAAGATAACAATACTTGCATCGACAGAAGTCATTCATACAAAAAGCTAAGCTTAAGGCAAGACTGAAAGCAACTGAAACCATTTAAGAGGAGGTACAGCTCTTTAATCATGAGAGCACAAGAGAGATTTAATGAATAAAAATTAAAAAGAAAAGGCTAATGCCTTTTCTATATTAAAATACTATTAGTACTTAATACTTTAAAGTACTATTTTCCTGACATACTAAAAAAGCTGACAATATCAGGCTACAACCTAAATACATAAATGCTGTAAATACACTTGGACAAGTATTTTGAGCTTATTAAAAAATAAAGAGGTAACTGGCCAACTACCATAAAGACTAACCAACATAGACACTAACCAAACATTAGATGCACGTGGAACGCCAGTAAAGTAATACATTTGCAGTCATTATTCATGCAGTTATTTTCTCAGCCCAGGACACATATAGCAACATCAAAATAAGTACACGCTGGCTATAATGCACATGTTGCAGGGATTTGGCATACATTAATTTTACACATCATGTCACTGTTTCCCATTAATTCCTGATTCACTACCAGATGACATGCGAAGAAACAAAATTGCAATCTTTTGACTCCATTCAGTGGGGAATCTTACAACAGTGTTGTAGTAATATTTTAGACGTACCAAATAAACATAAATTAAATGTAATTTTAAAATTCAATTATCTAAATACCTTCACTACTCTAAAAGCTCAGAAGTTAAGGTGATGTACGTTTACTTACCAAATTGTTAAAACATTCCTTGCAAACCATAACCACAATTCATTATGGTTAAATTGAACAAATTTTGGTGGGTTTTAGGGGTTTTTTTAGGCTGATTAATCACTGAAGTGCAGCAACTTTTTCTTTCAGGATACCGTAAACTCTCTCTATGCCTCAGAAAGCCTGCATCAGTTTACAAACCTTGCTATTACCACTTTTCTTTTCCTGCTCAACTCACCCACTCCATTAAGACTACCCGACAGATTGAATTTGAGATATGACAAAGATGCAGTATGAAACTCCAGTTTCAAGAATCAGACGTGAAAAAATTGTTTCGTGAAATGACTAGTTACACATTTGCAGCTGCTCTGACTGGTGGGGGGGGAAGGGAGGATGAGGTAGTACAAATGCAAAGCAAGATTCAAACACATTTTTACAGCATTTCTATGTATCTACAACAAGACACAATCACATTCAACACGAAATTTAAGACTAGTGCCATTTTAGTTTAGAAAGCTGCAATTATACAGAGGGGAACATTAGTGGATAGTTTCATTACCTTTACTTAGATCTTCCAGACCACTTACCCTTCTAGTTTTGGTATATGTGTTTGCATTGAACACTATATTCCTTACAAGCATTGCAGAGCAATTAGTGCTTTGTCAATTATTATTTCACTTAGCACAAAAAAAAAAAAAAAAAAGATACTCAACTGATCCCAGTCCCTAGGTATTGCTCCTATATAAAAAACTTAAAACCACTACTGTTTTTCCTATTTCTGTCTTCCAATACTTTTTTTTTTCTTTTAATTAAAGTTTCAAGTATCACGGATTTGACATTTAACTGCTATGTATTAGAACTCATTATAGCAGAGATTTCTATCCTACACTGGTTTCCTATCAACAAGAGAACAACTTACCAACATGTAACATCACTAAATATATTAAGATATCACATGCCTTACAAATGGCGAGTCAACACAGACTTCAGCAAAGCTCTTGTGGTTGAAAACATCTTAAGTGGGAGCTGAGTATGCTCCTAATACCAGCCATTCCTCTCACAGACAACCCAGATGCTGAGCAGCACGCAACACTCGGGCACAGGAGATGGCTGGGAGCTATGACTGCACCACGTGCTACCTGGACAGCTGTTCATTGTGTCTTCCATGGAAATGGCAGCAAGCCAGATGAAAACATCTCACAGGCTAACACACAGCACTACTTAAGGGCTAAATCCATCCCGCTATCCTAGACACACGTCAAACCAACTGCTTTGCTCATCACCATGTACCAGCACAACTTTTCAAAGAAGTTCACACAGAATACAAAGCAGGGAATTGCACAGAATAAAACAAAGTTCTACTTACCTTGGTAGCATACGCTCAGATAGTATAATTGAGAAATGTGGCTTCATGGGACAAAATACACGCTAAGGCTTAATATCTGGTTTGGTACTTGCCTTTAAGATCTTGGCCAAGGGCCAACTGCAGACAGATTTTCTTCTACTGATGATTTTCTAAGAGGAAACTGAATCCTGGCAGCACTTTCAAAGAGCATCATTTGATCCAGCTGGCCTAATACAAGGCTTTGCTGCATCATGCAGTACAGATCAGTCAAATCATCAGTTGGTGATTTTGGAAGGGGTGCTCTCACTGCAGCAGACACTCCTCTCAGCACTTCATGTACTTCTGTTCTGATCATGTACTTGGGGCCAGATACACAGAAGCACTTTGATGTTATGTAGAGCAGCACTTGGCATTGCAGCAGTTTAATGCCTGCCACAATTCAGATCCCTAAACCAAGCATGAAGGCTCCTTACAGAGCCTAGTTACCTCAGAAAAGGACTCAAAGCCGGGCAGAGTTAGACAGCTGCCTGAGCTACAGACGCAGCCAAAGCCTGATCATCTTTGCTACTGCTGGCACTTAATATCTGCCTCTTTTTTCCCTCCAATTCAATTTACAATCTTTTAATTAGACATCACCTTAGATGCTTATAGAACAGCTAATCAGGCTCTGAAGCACCAGTTCCTCCTAACCCAGGACAACCTTCAGCAGAGGAGAGAGTCCGGCGTGTCGGCTTGCTTTCTGACCGAACGCTCGCTCGCTGCCTTCCAAAAGGTCTTCAGAAACATGACTCCAAGTCTCTCTTGCTGTAGTAAATGAATCCAGCTTTCCTATATAGCAGGCAAGCACTCTAGCAATTTAACGTAATTACATTACAGGGCACCCATGTCTTCCCTTGTCAGCAAAAAATGTTTTGTACAAAACTGAGATAAAGCATACTTTGAAAATGCCTGGAACGCTGATTCTTACAGGCAAGATGAGCAAGAAATATCCCATAAACAAATGCTGACTTCCTTTGGTTGCCAACTTGCTTAGCATTAGTAAAACAGACATTTCCAAGTACACCAGTAAGCAAAATATAAGTGACCAGAAAAACAATGAACATTACATATATATACTTTGCAATATTTAATTACCACTGTAAGACATAGTGTCTGAAATTATTACAGCAAAGATGATTTAATTTTCATTCTTATTCCTTTACTCAGTTTAAGTAAATTGCTGCCAAAGGTACATTCCTTTCTTATGTTTGAATATTCAGAACAAAAATAGAAGCTTCCAGCAGGGGGGAACAAACACACACACACACACACACACACATCCCCCGCACACACACCCCCCCCACTCACGGATACAAGAAGGCAATTTTAAATTCTCAGAAAAAAAAGGGGAAAAAGTAATCAAGATTATACTTCGATGGATCCATATATAGGAAATATGTTTAGATATACTCTCAGTAAATATACTCAAAACATTTTGAAAATGCCAATTACTATAAGCTGCAGTCTCCAGACAAAATTAAATGCCTTAGTGCCCTACCTGCTCTGTAAGTTTTACCTTTACTTAGGGCAAAGTACATATTTCGGAGCTTACAGGCACTATTTGAAGTACCAAAAAAACTATAAAACCTGACATTTTATAAGCCCATAATGGATTAGACAAAAATAATGCTTTATCTGAAGTTTCTGGTATACATGTATACATATTCTCTGAGGAAGGTCTGATCCAACTTTGCAGCAGAAGACTTATTTGTACAGCAAATGGGATCAACTAGAAGTTCCAGTTCAACTTCATTTAAGATTTCTGGGCACAATAAATTTATTCAACTGGTAAGAGCAATGGAAAACCCCAGGTAGGGCAGGTAGGGCTACTCAGGCAGTAGACTTTTAAGTATAGGTAAGCTGTCAAATACAAAGATTTGCATTTCAGTATATTTTAGGGAACTAATTAAAATTTGAAGATAACCTAAAAGTAACAGCATGACTTACCACCCAAATGCCGACATTGGTTTAACATACACTGAGTTAATTGATTAGCCGCAAATGCTATGCAGTTTTGGACTGTATTGCAATATTTTACAACAAATGGTAAATTCTTCTATAAGCATCTGACATCATATAACATGATCCTAAAGGTACAAAAAACCCACACCACTCTTACAGCTCCATGAGAATTCAGGTATCCAGCTCCAGGTGACCTCTAATAAATCATGTTCCCTTTTGCCTGGAGATTTCATCCACTGTAGTAATAAGTGTCTAAACTTTAGGGGTCAACCTTATCAGCTACCAAGAAAGCAGAAAACTAAACGCTACTTGCCTTCCAAAATTGGCAAGCTAGTATACCACCAGAAAGGGGAAACAAAAAACCCACAAAACAACCCACAAACCCAAAAAACTACAACACATCCTTCATTTTTTTCAGCTGTACAGTGAAAAAAAACACTGTTGGAGCTGAAGTAGTCCTCAGACTGAGAGGACAGACAAGACGGTGCAGTAACACACACCCCCACACAGATAAAGAGTGGGTGGATAAGAACAGATCTTCTTGCCAGAGGCTACTTCTAACCACATCAGCTAACTCAAGTCTACCATGCCTAAAGAAGCCCTACCAACCAAGCAAAAATCTCCGCAGAGGCTACCACAGGCAGAAGCAGGACCGGCACCCGCTGTGAAGCGCCCAAGAAAGCAAAACAGAATCTCGCTCCGACTCGTGGGAGAGAATGCCACCTCTCCACAGAAACAGCAGAAGCGAGGGGAAAGTTTCATACACCAGAAAGAACACAAATGCATCGGAAACACTGCAGAGGAGCCATTAAAAGGCTTTGCTAGGTTTTTTTTTTTTAAGACTATTCAATCCTCATGATTCATGAAGCTGTGTAAATGCAGAGGGTGGATGGCGAGGCGGGGAGGGGGGAAGAGGAGGAGGAACATTTAAGGGTACTGGCACTGATGGAAGGGTAAACTCTCAAGTGTACCAGTACCTTTGAAAGCAAGGAATAACCATCTCTAAGGATAGCAGCAGGGAGTCAGAAACAGTATCAAGTATTTCCTGCTAAATTTATCATGTCTAAAAAAAAAAAAAAAATCTCACTTGTCTGCACTACCTGCCACAGACTGTGGAAATAAAACATCACAAAACATTTGCAATGATTATTTAAATTCAAAATAATATCTAAGTTTCTTATGACTCAATTTTAATTCCCAAAAGGAAAGATTGAGGCATTCTTTCAATAGATAATTCACATTTTTTTAAAATAATGTCTAAAACAGCCTTCTATTCTGAAGTTATTGTCAGTGTAGACACATAGTTCCATGATTTACACAGCAAGTGCACACTCAGCAGCAATGGTGTTTACATTGCTCTTTTAGTTGCACTAGATTGAGAAAAAAATCCAAGAATAAATTAATCACAAATCATCATCAATCAAAAGGAATTGAGTGATCTGATCTGTTATACATACGCTTGAAAAAAAAACTTCAAAAGCAAAAAAGAAGAGTCAGGAAGATGGCACAAAACTTGTGACCATTTGCAACTTGTTAAAAGCATCTTGGTATGTCTTATGTCCACCTCCAGGGAGCGTTTTGTCATCGTATCTCATTTGGCTTAAAAAGTGTTTTGAGATACATACTCGGGCAGCAGCATTAATTTTAGCATGCCTATCTCATCCCTACTGCTTTTCCCACACTTTATAATGTTTACAAAGAATATTCTAAATTTTTTTGTTTGACTGTTTTAATTGATCAGTTTCTGGAATGGAAGAAAGTAGAAAAAGTGGTGACAGGTCCCAAAAATGTAGGGCATGGCTTGATGCACAAACAGTATCTGCCCAGTGTGCTTCTTTCAAAGTCCATAGCTCTTGTTTGAGAATTACTGTGTGTATTCATTTTCTCGCTTGAGCACTTTCCAAGATGTGAAATCTGAACATTCAAGTAGCTTAATACAAGTACACAGACTTCAATTCAGATCCAAGAGATAAAGTGGGCACGTTAGTCATTCAAAAAATTAACAAGATTAGACTAAACCCCTGTTTAACAATCCCAGTTGATTTTACTTACAGCAGATGAAAGATCCCACGAACAACTAGTCCAACAAGGGGAAGAAACCAGAGGGACAATAAAATCTTAAACTGCAGCAGTGCTTTGCAAAGTGAGCATGTATAGTTGGTGCCTCCCACCCTGACAAGTCAGCTGCTTTAAAGGTCATCTGCTGCTGAAAGGGGCTGTTCACATTTCACCACATCTCCATCCTGAGCTGCTGGACTGTCCCCACTTCTCCCCTTACAGACACTGGTGTGGCAGATCAGGTGATCCCATTCATTCAGCTGACTTGCTAGTGAGCTGGGCGGGCGGGCGGGGGAGGGGGGTATGTATAGATGTATTATTTCACTGGGCAATTGATCAATCATTAAATTATCCGAGATATTTGATGCAAGGGAAGCAGCAGCCAGGGTAGCAGGGAAAAAAGTGCTGAAAGGGGTGTTCCTATTACAAGTAAAGGATTACAAGGTTTGTTACAACACTAAATCACCCATCACTCAAAACCACTACATATTTTTCTGCTTGAAAGAAGGCAATTACTCCAACAAATGCTCAGGCATGATTTAATGCCATCTCTTGTTAATTCTACAATATCAGAAGTGTCTGATGAATTAGCCTGCATTTCAAAGTCCTGTCCCTAATCCTCTTTGAATTCAACTCATCACTGCTTGCTCTTAGCTCTAAGACTGACTCTCTAAAGAAAAAAAAAAGCTTTTCCAAAGGAAAGGAAAAAAAAACAAACACAGAAAGCAAAGGATGCGGTGCTTTCTTTTAATATTTACGCACACGAGAAAGTCTTATATTTTCTGGAAGTCCAGGAAACTGGAGTTAAGTAATTGAAAGAAAAGCGATGGATTGAATAAATAAGCAGAACTCAACTTAAAATGTATGCACCCAGTAACTTAAGTATATTGAAGTACGCCAATAACCCAGGTATTTCCAATTCTCCATCTATATACTTCTGAAGGAAGCAGTAGGCAATCCCTTAGCTGCAATACAAGAACTAGCTGGGGAAGAAGGGAAGAACAAAGAAAACTCCAACGCCTTTACACACATCTTAAAGCACAGAGAGCAGAAAGGGAAAGCACTTAGAACTAAAACCTTTCCAGCTTAATTTTGTTTTATAAATATTTAAATGTGCAAATGTAACTGAGATCAAAAGGATATACATTTATCAGAAATGCAAGTATATGTAAAGGCAAAACTGCTGTGGCAGTCATGTCCGCAGTTTGTTAGTAAAGGGATCAAGGTGACTATTATAACAAAACAACATAGAAATAGGATCCAAGAGAGCTATCTTGGATGAGGAAAAAAAAAAAAGAAAAAAGAAAAACGAGATGCAGTTAACAGGTTGAGTGTTTTGCTGGATCAGATCTGCAGGGTTATGATGCAATGAAGCAACACAACATTACACCACATTTTCTCAGCCCTAACAGAAGGTTATCGCAGGCATATAAGGAAACTGAAGATAGGTTGAGACAAGGGAATTAAAGTTACTGTGTCTTGGATCTTTTCTGTAGCATGCAAAAGCATTGCTTTGTTCTCTACGAAAACAATAGGAAAACAAAAAGCGAGACTGACTTAAAATCTTAACCTTTTTAAAAAGGGGAAAAGGTTAATCTTCAGATTCAGAAACTGAGCCACTGAAAAACAAGGGAACTACTTCCTTCTACCTCTTTCAAAGAGGACATTTTTGAACACAAACAGATGGAATAGTTCCCAGAATTCTGAAAAATTACTTAGCAACTCCTCTAATTAAATAACCTTATGACAAGCTTGCATTTGACAGATGACTTCTGCCTTCAATAACTCTCTGCATATTTTCCCTTCCATCCCAACATTAGGATTTATGGACAAGTCTCTGCAGCTCTGGGCACATGACACGTTACACATAGTATGACTATTTAGCATTAGTGTTTAACTCCAAATTCTTATTTTTAAAAAAAAATCAAAATGAAAAATATTGTCCACAGCAAATATAAAGTTTTAATACAGTCCAAAAATTCTGACAGTAAATGACATCTACTAATACATTCAAACATTAAAGGCTCCATAGTACAAAATTCACACAGATAATTGCCAATAACATCTTTCAGTTTTGCCAGACCTACACAGCATCGTTCATCTGAAACACTCTGGATTACTAAATCAAAGCTCAATCCCATAATGAAACGAATGCCTATCACAAACCAGACAAGAAGTGTGAAAGGCAGACCCCTGCATCAGGAGGAAGAAATACTAATCACTACAGAGATAAGGGACATCTATACTTCCTTCAAATTCTTTCTGCCCAATTTTAGTACCAAGATTTATATCTGAAGTAGGCAATGCATATCTTTGTATCTCTGCTCAACACAGAACAAAACTATACAACATCATACCTTTGAAAGGCACCATGCTGCAATAAGGCACCAACTGGAAAAAAAAATCTTGCTTTTTTTGTCTGCTAAGGTTAACACCCAAACTGATGCTATTACAGGAAACCAGCGTCAGAGCACCCTGTTAGTAAAATTTCGACCATGCACAGACCCACAGCTTCAAGGCAGGAAATCAGGCATGCTGCCTTGCTGCTACACATTCTGCTCCTAGCACACAGCGCTGCTCTTCCTCTGATCGGTGCTTCATTAGTTTGTCTGTACTTTCTGAGAAAGTACATTCCTTCAAGTAGGGATCCCGGTTGTTCAGTCCTGAGCAAAGGCTGATAGTGAGGCACAGAGGGGAGCAGCAGCTTTATGCTGCTAAATTTTATACCAAGTATATAAATGGAGCCCTTCAGATATGACTTAGGTTCTTTGTGCAAAACCTTCACGATTTCCACTGTGTATCAGATTCATCTATGAGACCTGGAAGAACATAACCTTCAGTTGTGAGACAAAGCTAATAATACACAAACCTGTTCATAGGAAAACAAGTTTTTCAGGACTGAGGGGAAGATGTTTAGAAAGGACTGGGCAATTTACTGAAGCATCCTAGGAATTCTGCACACTTGCAAGCAGCAACCTGGAAGGCTACTTCACACTATACAGGCACACTTGAGTTAATCTCATACTAAAAAGAGATGGGAAACCTCCTCCTGGATGTTAAGGCCTAGCAAGAAGAGGATGGGGGCTAAAGTCTGCTCAAGTTATGGCCTATTCATCTGCAATCCCTCAGAGGAGAGGTCACCAACTGTGCACTCTTCGCGGAGATCTCGCACAGCCTCCACAAAGAGCCCTTATCATAGAAGCTGACCTAAGAGGGGGAAAGCCAGAACTAAAGGCTGATCTAAGCATGACGGCTAAACCAGGTGCAGCGTAGAAAGCTTTTGTGCTGTTCTCAAACCTACCAATAAGGAAAAGTCTTGGAATTTAACAACTCAGAAGACTCCGACAGGAAAGATGACTCCAACTCAGATTCCACTTTAAGGCTGCCTAACTCATAAACTATTAGAAACTTCTCAAAGTCAAAATCTAAACCCTTCTGCAGGATTTTATGAGCTACCATTTTCCAGAATTCATTAGCTCAAACACGTTTTTTTACTACCAACTTGGAAATGGAATATTAGCCTTAACGTTGGAAAATGCCAAGAGATGAGGTAAAAGCCATCATCTGTTTTGGAAGTCGTGAATAGTATATAAAAGATAAGAGCAAAACGTCACTCCTATCATCTACTGTTTCCATCATACGTACTACCCCACTATTTTCAACAGTGAGCGCTCTGCCTCCTCTCACTAGATACGCCCATATACTGACATTTAAGTAAGAAGTCATCCCAAAGTAAGAAAATAAAAAAAGGATTTGAGGAGAAAGACTCCTTAAGTTCATGTGCATGCATGCATACATATATATGCACACACAAAAATATATACACACATGCATACACACAGAGAGAAGCACCTTTTCACGTTAGCAGCCAGAAGTGAACTCCAATCGCAGACTTACTTCGTGGTAGAAAAATGGGGGCAGGCACAGGGTGGGAGATCAAGTGCACTTTCAAAAGCGCAACAGAAATCCTAATAAGTAATTTGAGCTGCCACTAGGAGACAGAAAAAAAAAATTTAATTGCACTCTGGCAAATGAGAGAAGAGTTGAAATCTTGATCACAGCACAACAGCAAATAACAAAATTAAGGGATACATTACCCCAAAGAAGAAAAAAACCTAAGAGTAAGCAACAAGATTTCACAAAAACTAAGAAAAATAGTAATATCAACTGTCTTGAACCCAAGCCACAGCAGCATTCTCAAATTTAGCTAGTAAATTAAGAGGGTGTGTTCAGCATCCTGAAAAATACATTGTCACGTGGATTAGAAAAGTCCTTAAAGATGAGAGAGTAAGGACTACATGATACTCAGGAAAGACAATGTATGTCTATACAATAGAAGGCAGCTCCAAAATCACAAATTAGGTCCAGTAAGAATATGGTTATGAGTTTGATGCTTGTACTGACCAGCAGGCTTCATATTGAGAAAGATCACTGCACTGCTGCAAATATTTTAATTACTCTACGCGAACATACCAACTCATTCATATGTTGGTGGTCAATCAAGCTAGATACAGTGAGGTAATGCAGTAAGTATCCAACACTACAAATCATTTAAAAAAAATAGAACAATTCTCATGAACATAAAGGGTTTATGTTTCATTAATGGGCTATTACTTCTTATTTCTTATAATTTTTCATTTAATTTTCTGTAACAGTCAAAACAGTAGCAGAACTGACAGAATGAAATAGCTGATGTGGTGGGAAAGGAGTGAAGATTATTTTAGTATTGGCTATTCCACAAAATATTCAGGAAAAAATACATGATTTGAGACAGCGACATTTTCTTTCCTTGCATCAGTCTGAAAACATGGGGTTTATTTATGCCCTCACATACAGTGGTCCTCAGTTTTGCACAGCAGTAACACCACTTCACACCTGAAATCTGACTCATCTACTCTTTTCTAATTGTTATCTGGGTAGAACATCATCTCTTCAGGATAGAAACCTTCTTTCTGGCTAAAAAGGTGATCACTGTCTTTAAATCAGTCTCACACTCCATTATAAAGTGCCACTGCATTGACTAAATCTATCAGAGACATCCCATCACACAAAAAAAAAAATTCAACACTGGACTGTGCTATGGCTGTATTTTCCACTTTTACTGATTGTAGAGACTGTTTAATCACTCTTTTATACATAATTTCATTTTACGTAGAACTTTAAGCAGGCTCATCCTTTATAAACACATAAAACAGCTGTCCAGCCCCAACAGTTCAGACAACAGGGGGATGAAGGGAACAAGTGGTAACATGAGATACTACAGGTAGATATCAAGACAGTTGCATCATTGGCTTTTTAAACCACTTCCTTCATTGCTGTTCTTTCAAATCATCTGTAATTCCTCATCACAATGAGGCATTAGAACTGTCGAGTTTCATCAGCCAGTCTTTTCACTTCAAGGCTGAATGATAATATTTCTGAGAGCAACAGGTTATAGCTGTAGACATCCAGTACCTCTAGCTGAAAGCTAGATCCTCCAAGTCAAAACAAAAAAAAATCACACCCAAACCAAAACAACTTTTCTGGATATTTCTGAAGTCCTAGAACAGTTTGTTTAACCTAAAAGATTTAGAGGAGAGAATAAGAAGTTGTTCATCAAACTTGGAGGGATTCAAACGACATGAGTCAGAAGTTCTCAGATACTGTCTTATCTTCCTAATGACTTGTTTTGAACAGTGTGGATAAATAAACCTGTGTCCTGGTTCCGGCTGGGACAGGGTTAACTTTCTTCCCAGTAGCTTGGGGGGTGTGCTGTGTTTTGGGTGTGGTGTGAAGGGAGCGTTGATGGCCCATTGATGCTTTGGCTGTTGCTGGGTGATGCTTGCACCGGGGAGAGGGAGCACAGCCGAGGTGGTGGACCCAGCTGGCCAATGGGGTATTCTATACCATGTGACATCATGCTCAGTATAAAAAACGACCCGTTCGTGACACGCGGTCGGCGAGCAGTTGCACTGTGCATCGTCTGCTTTGTATATTCTGTTATTGTTGTTCTCATCGTTATTCTTACTGTTCTACTTCGTTTTATTTCAACTATTAAACTGTTTTTACCTCAACCCGGGAGTTTTCCTACTTGTGCCCTCCCGATTCTCTCCCCCATCCCACCGGAGAGGGGGGAGTGAGCGAGCGGCTGTGTGGGGTTTATTTGCTGGCTGGGGTTAAACCACGACAACCAGGTATAGTCAACTGGCTTCAATTTTTAGACCAGTCACACTATCCAAAAGTTAGAGCCACCAGATTTTTAAAAACTCACACATTGCTCTAATTTCCTACCCCTAATGTCTAATTTCTTCTTTTTTTTTGTATTTTGGAAAAAAGCACCAAAATATTGAGCCACAGCATACAAGTGAAACTGAGCTTCAGAGAGGTAGTAATTAGCACAGCCATACTTCTCACTTACACAGACTAATAATTCAAAAGCTATTTCTAGACTAATGAGTAAATATGATCTGTCAAATTCCTTATATTCCGACTCACATAGCCAGGTTAATAGTTGAATGGCAGCCTAAATGCAGCTTTACCATCATTTTTAAGACTTCAGTAAGACTAGAATAGCAGAACTATGCAAGCAGCAGCATTTATAAGCTAAGGCCATGAGAAATTAGGCTTTATAATCTTAACCTACAAGGAGTTACAAATATTTCAATTCACAACACAGCTGTTCCTTCAGGGACGTCATAATCTGATCTGTTCTTATCTACTACATTGTCTAGTTTCAAAGAACTTGACAAAGATGAAATATTGAAGGTTTTTTTGAATTGAATAACAGATTCAAAAGCTGGAGAAGGAAGAAGAATAAGGAAGGAAAGAAACAAGACAGTCCATCAAAAGTTTTCTGGGGCGGGAGGAACGCTAAAAAAATACTGACACACACATAGATGCAAAAAAAAAACCCACACTCCTGGAGAAAATAAAGGAAAACTTCAGAACCACCAAGCAACAATTCAAAGTAAATATTTCTTTGACACTTAATTCTCACTACTGGATACCTATGTTTCAGATAACAGCAACTTTTAAAAGTTTATTATTAAAAACAGAGACTGCTTGAAAACTCATTTATTTTGCACTTGCAGGAAAACACAGATAAAGACAGAGACATAGATTAGGTCACTTGCTCTTAAAGTGTGTGCTGTTCTGTTGATGGATATTATTCACATGTTGAGATTAAAGTTGAAAAAATGAAGTGCTAAAGAAAATTCTGAAAGATAAATTCCCCTAAATTTACACAAGCATTAAAAACAACATTCACAAATAATTTAAAAGGGGAAAGGAGTGGGAGACACATGTTACTTTCTCTAGCTACTGAACTACTGAATGCAACTTTCCAAAAGCCAAGTATCTGCTACTTTTTGCCAGCCCAGAGCAATATTGCCTGGGGACTCCAACCTTTTCCACCTTTTTCCTTTTCGCTCATGCACTTACGCTTCTTTCCTCTAAGAGGATGAATCAGTCTTTAAAACTGGAGTTGAATTCCTGATGCTCAAGCTGATCAGGTGCCACTGAATCAAGCTGCAACACAAACAGGAGCAAGTTATAGCAGTGGTTTCTTACATCGCTTTTGAAAGCCGTCAGCTCTACTTCCTCAACCTAACATCAAAACCTGTTCTGATCCTGTATTTCACAAGGCTGTCCCTTTCCCTTTCTCCAAACGTTTCTGACTGCTGATATTATAAAAAGGAGTTGCTTACTGTCAGCATTAGCTGCACTTGAAACACCTATGTATTATAATTTGGGATGGCCATACTTGGTTTGTAAACAGTGCTAAACACTGTTTACACATTTTCTGCTACTGCTTCAAAGCCATAACACCCAGCAACCACCATTTTTACAGTTTCTTGTGCTTGTGACTCCTTTACCATCAGCACTTAAGGCAAAACACTCAAAAACCCATTGTCAGCTCCATACCCAATGCTAACCATTTGTTGCAATAGCACATATTTAGAAATAATGCTGAGATTATATAAAGGTAGTCTTTAAACTTTCTTATACAGGGAGAAATGCAACTGGGCAGGAGTTTCCCTTCATAAGCACAATAATATAATAAGTTGGTTTGGAATACGTGTTGTACATGATTATTATTGGGTTTATTCCTCTATCAGCTGCTTTTATTACTACCAAAAGAATTCTCTTTTTTGGCTGGAGTTACTGAAAACAACAACTGACCCATTGCTAAAGATGAGATGGGTGAATTGTAAGACATAAGCAGGAACTTAGAATTTTAAAATCATATTTAAGTAGGTAAAAACTAATAGAATATTGAATATTTGTTAAAATTCATGACCTACAATGGGAGCAACAGGTTTTCTGTTAAGGAACACCTTTATAAGTAAATTGGTTTTTAATCAGGCTATTAGTTTAAATGCTTGTCAGATACAATAATAAGAATGTCTTATTAAACACATGACTACAAACAACAACTTTGAGAACAATCTCAGTTCATTGTTTGGTTATAATAAGCCTGAAGCAGTGCACACAGACAGGTTTATTGATTAGTTTTGGACACAAGATGATTTTGCATTTGTGAAATCAACGTACTTGAGGCAAAGATAAACTTACACAGAAACTCGTACACTGCAGTTTACACTTCAGTTTAATAGAAGGTATTGATTCTGTCTTAAGCATCAGTTCGTTCCACTGACTACAAACCCCTGCTACTAGTATCACTGAAGACAAACAAGGCAATTCTATTTTTAGATTTTCAAATATCTTTTTGCGCTATTTTTCAGAAGTGTTTTAATTAATGGTAAAATTGTATTTATGGAATAATGAGATACCCTTGACACCACCGCAAGTAAAAAGCAGAGTAGATTTTTTAAGCCTAGGATACAAAGTCTTATGACAATTATTCAAGACTTGTCTAGTGAATTTAGTATTCAGAAATAGTTCACTGGCAACCACACTTTAAGCCTTGTGAATAACAAGCAGCACCTTATATTTCTTAGTGTCCCTTTACACAGGGATGAACCTATGCCTATATCTTCTCACATTAAACACTTTCAAGTTGAAGTAGTACATTTTTCCACTCCTGTTTAATTTAGATTTCTTAGCCCAGTTTTCCTACATGTTAATGGATTTTTACTACTATCTTGCACTCTGCTAGGTTTCTAGATTAAAAAGGTTTTTTGATTTTTTTTTTTAATCCACTTTTCTATATGGAGTGATTTAAAATAAAGAGAGACAGTGCCCCCATAACAGTTTTTATTTCAGATGCTTATTCTTCCTTGCCCTTCTCCCCAATGAAAAATACACAGTACCTCTCAAACAGTTTACATACCTGATGGCAATTCTCAGGGATAATTTTGGGGAACACCTATCACCACCACCGAAAACAACCTCATATTGAAGATTTCCACCATATCAAGGAGGGCGAGCACATCAGGCAGGGGAATCAATGCAAAAAGTGATCTGGAGAACATAACCTATCAGCCCTCAGATGCGGTATCAGGAGGGCTCTCTTCTGAACAAAAGATAATGCTTCTCACTTTTTAACCAGGTTAGTCCTTTGTATCTACTTGGATCTGTCCAGGTTAAATTCCAGGAAACTCTAGTGAAAGCAGAGATAAAGGAATTTGAGGAAAAATGCAGAATCTGCAGAACTAGCAGAAGCAGAGTCAAGAGATTTTTCAGAATAAGGGGGCTCGTCTGGAACTCTCTAGAGGGTGGAAAAGGGGAAAAAAAAAAAGGAGAATATAATACATTGTTTACTCATAAAACCCGAACACACACACACACGCACACATCTAAAGACAAAAAAAAAAAAGAAAAGAAAAAAAGAAGCTGCGTACTCAAGGTTTAATTATGGAAAAAAAAAAAGCATCTTGGGATTATTTCTACCATAAACTTCTGGAAGGCAGCAGAGATTGTGAGGAATGGTTCTCCAAAATGAAAAGAAACCTAGACTTCTGCACCAGCAGGATCAAGAAAAAACAAACCTGCTCTAAAGTCCAAAATGAACCTTAATCATGAATATTTACAAACTATATAACGGTATGAATAATACATATTCCAGATGAGAGAACATAAATATTTGTTCTCTTAATGAAATAATTCCTTTGGAGATGAAATAAAACACTGGTTATTTTTACTTAACTTTGAGTTCTCACATTTTCATCCCCTTAAAAGGAGAACTGCATCCCTGATGACAACAGATTTTCTTGGAGAAGATGAGTATGAGCTGCAGGGCTCTGAACTTTCTAGAAACTATACTGAAATCTTGTAACCTTTTGACGAAAATAATGTCTTTATTGCCAGTCAAACACTAAAAGCATGAATTTCTAACTAAAAGTATGTAGGTAGGGTAAAAAAATACAGCGCAGGAAGCAGGAAATACACCAAGTGTCAAGGAACTCAAATGAGAGAGCTGGAAGAACAATACCACCTTCCTCCTCCACACGGTTGATAAACTGGACATGTCTGGCTTTCAGTGAAGGACTAGAATAAAATTAGTCTTCCCTGCTCTTGCAACAGACTTTTTGAAGTTTGCATTCTTAATCCGCTTTCTACATTGGTTCAGCACACAGAACGATGTTACACATGCACATTGGGAATATGTTTAGTTACAGCTGAAAAACAGTTCAAAAAACCCTTAAAGCTTATTTCCTAATGAGCTTCGGATATCTAGTTCTGAATACGTAGAAAAGCAAACCTGGTTTTGTCATACGCACAATACCACCAAAAGATTAGCCCGTTCAAATAGTGATCAACTCAGCAGCTAGCAAGAACTAAGGACATACAAGAGATACAGGCAAAGGAGCAGAGCTGGCAAACACAGAAAAGCCTGTCTGTCCAGGACCTCTTCATCAGGGCTCTGCAGAATGGAGAACAAAGGAGAGCTCTGCTTTGACAGATAGAGCTCTTCTAGTAGTGACTCAAAAACTATTAGAGAATACTTTCAAGCAGAGTTTCTCATGCCTTCCATCTAGATACCTATTAATCTCTTACCGAGCGCCAACAGAGCACCACTCTTCAGCTTTCAGTTTCATTTTCCTAAAGGCAGGCTCGGGCATCTCCAAGTGACCACTACATTACACTTGGGAGTTCACGCTGTGCAGCTATGTTAGCTATGACCCAGGTAAAAGTTGTGAAGCTCAAGAGCGTGCAAGTACTAACATGTGAACCCAGACACTCAGCAAAAGTCTGTTCTGCTAGACCAATTACACCGGTCCTCTTCACGTGGCAGAGCTAGCACACCTCAGCACACACCGCAGCAAAAATGTTATAGTCTATATGGATAGTGTCTTGGGAGGACATGGTCCAGCCAAGGTAGCAGGCTTGAATCATCAAAAGGAGAATCTGGTTATGAGGACAGTCCTCTTGACTGCTCAGAGAGCTTAGAAGTAAGGGAGTTTGTGCCCCCTGAAGTTTTGCTCTCTTTCTCTCCAGCCATTGGAAGAACTACTGATCTCATCTATTAGGCTGACCCAGAAGATGGATGTGCAAGACATTTTAAAAAGTACATAAGTAAATTCAATTTTCTGGTAGTAAGTTTACTTGCATTTTAGTGATCCCTACTGAACCTAAAGAAGGGATGTATTTTCTCAACAGAATGTTATCCTCTACACAAAAATTGCCCTGAATTTAATTTTTTTTTTTTAAAAAAAGCTGTCATGCACACAAGCACAATGGAAACTGAAGGGGTGGGCAAAACCAAACCACAGTACACATTTAACACTTATAAAAGATACAAAACTTTGAAATATGCCATTTGTCCTATTAATTTTCCTGGTGCCTACCACTTACAGGCAAAGTTTCAAACAGGTCTTCCTTGTAAGAGCAGTAAGTACCGAAATTTTGTAACAAAACAAGAATCTGTGGAAACCAACTAGATTTCCATCATAAGATTTCTACTTAAAAGTAAAAGCAGGTTCCATCTCAGAAGCCTACCTCTCCAGAAGGTAACACAGGCTATGAGAAATCATTCTTAATTGTTCTATAGCACCTTACACAGCAACATTGACTAATATGACAAAAAAAAAAATTTCTCGTTTTCCACTGGTCCCTCATGGTATTTTGATAAAGCCAAATACCACAGCAGATGCATAAAAAGTCCCTGGACAACAGAAAAATTATTAGATGAACAGCTTTTTTGTTGCACAACTAGCAAACTGTATGGAAACATATTCCTTTCATAGGAAATGGGAGAGAACAGAAAATGAAATAGCTGTTCTGGCAGTCAATACTTCTCTTATCCTAGAAAAACATACTGCATGTCATCCATCCTGAGAAATGTATTAATAAAGAAATGAAAAGTCTAGAATCTTCAGGCTGCCAAGTTTCATTGCAGCACAAAAAAACCAAGTTTGGCTTCCTCTTAACTCCTACTCATGATCTTATCAAGCTCTTGTATTAGTCTTCCAATGACTCGCATCCAAACAAGCAAATCTTCACCTTTTAAATTATTTTTAGTTAAATTACTACTGATAAGATTTATATAGATGTAAACAAGAAGAAAAAGTGCTTTATCAAAATAAGATAGAAAAAATGCAAGAAACATGCTAACCCTAAAGTTTCTGTGTGAATGCTTATCTGTGGGTTGACAACATTCCTGTTCTGAATAATACTCTGTTTAAATTAAGATTTATTAGAAGCACACTAGATATATTTCTCGGTCTACCAATTAAGGTATTGCTTGCTAAGATAATTCTGTTTTATGGATGATTGAAGAATAACTTGGCAGAACTGTCAGAGTTGTCTAATTTACTACATGAAAATATTACCTAGTAACATTCCTTTCCATTTTGAGAAGGTGACTGTAAAGAAAAGGATTTTCAATTTTTGTTTTTAAACCCTTGGAGGAATGCATACTATAGACGTTACTCCAACTATCTAAAAGATAAAGCTAATAGAATATTACAGAATTCTCAAATGTACAGCAACATCTAGCTTTTCTGTGCAGTTAATACATTCTAGCCCATCCACTTTCTCAGTACCGTGTCAAGGATTTAAGTATTTCCTTATAGAATGTTCCCAACATTGAAGCCTCTACACACACACTTTAATATGACATTTAGAGTTTTCCCTGATTTTTTTTTTTAAATGAAGAACAGATACTCCTGACATTAACTTTTTGCAAGAGAATTTTAAGACTTCAGAATGAAGGCACAACAGCCATGTACTGCAACATGACTTATATCTTTCCTAGGCATTAACTGAAGAGCAAGAGCTGAATTAAATTGTTAGACCAATCTGCCAGCACGAAAAAAGAACTTGAGTAAATGGTAGTTTTCCTCTTAATTCAAAAGGCTGTGTTTTGGGCAGAATTCACTTCAGTGCCTCCACAATGACCCGCAGAAGGACTATCCCCAGAGTTCACGGCTGGCCACGGGCCATCCCCTGCACCATGAGGAAGTTGGCAATACATGCCTGCTCAGAGCTGCCAGCTCAACTGCGTGCTCTGCCAGGAAGCCATTACTCTGTGGACTCATACAAGCCTATGGGAGAGAGCAACTGATAACCAATTATTCCCTAAAAATATCTTTATATGCTATATTTTATACTACATTGCTCTTCTCCAGCCATATTTCCTACCATTAATTCACTGCAGTCAGGAGAAGCACCAGCTTTTGCTCCACTGCTCTACTTAGCCTGCTCAAATCAATTATGTGCAGTTTTGATGACATTTAACTGTTTCAACATGGAGGTGCCTGGACATGCCTGCCCCACTTACATCTGCTGTGCACCTAGTCCCCCTCTTGTGGGGTTATTCATGACTAATACAACTTTAGCCTGATCTCCAATCAGCTCATCAGCCACATCAGCAATAAATCATAGAATCATACAAAAATGATTTGTTAGAAAATATACTCTTTAGTTGCAATCAATGCAACTGAATAAATATGCCTCAAAAACAGGCAACCCTTCACTTCCCTAGTGATGGTCCACATTGCATGGCCTACAGACTCACCTGTTGACATACAGAAGTTAAAAATACCTAACTAAACAGCATAAAAAGCAGAAGACAGACTAACAGCCAGTTTTGCGACCCATCTTGCACTGTATAGTGTGCATTCTCGCACAGGGCTGTGGTCTTACCTCAAATAAGCAGTGAAGTATCATGTCAAAAGATGAAATATTAGATTTTTCTTAACTTGTATTGCTATAGAGTCTAAATGACATCTAAGGACATAATTGGGCCTTAAGCTCTACCAAATGCTTAAACACAAAGCTACTTTGCTAGTTTTCCAGTTAGAAAGGCAGCTTGTTCTCATTTTTAATGGGGAAGCTATCCCAGAATGAGTGTGTGATAACAAAGGCAAGCCCATTTGTCAAACATCCAAAATGATTATTTTGGAAACAAATAGACATGTGCAATTTAATTTGATTTCACTTAGCTAGTGCTAAAAGCCAAACAATGTGATACTAATTAGTTCATGTTGACAACAAAAGGAAATTCCCAATTACTCTAAGTATCACTTTTCTGAAGCCAACCTTTCTTAGTAAAGGCAAAACTTCTAAACTTACACAGAAATACTTGATCGAATGATTAAAACTGCAGAATTAAGTTGCTGCAAATTTAGAGAAAGGTACTGTAAAGATGAACTTTGCATTACAGTACTTCATTTTCTACTTTAATAGCTGGTAATAACAGCACTTTCAGAAGACAAAAGTCACTGTTTCATGTGACTATTAGTTCCCTACAATAATTAATGTTTTGGGGAGGCAGATTGGGTTAGCCTCATTTTCAGATATCTTGATTACAAGAAATGCTGTAGCATTAAGAGACAGAGTGCTCTTCTACAAATATGTATGCAATACTTTCAAGGAAAGAAGAATGCAGATAACAGTCAAGATAGCAGGTCCCCAGATAAGAGGAAGACAAAACTAAAAAGTCAGTTAAGAACCTCTTCAACATTACACCAATGGAGACAGAAAAGTTAACCAGTAGTCAATTAAGACAGCTGCTTCTCATCTTAAACAAGCAATCCTCCCTAAACCCTTACCTTCCTTCCCTCCCCACCAACAATTTACCTGTACAAAACTAAGAGTCCTAATCGAACTTTTTTTGACTGAGATTCAGTAAGAAGTTTGAAGATTGAAAAGATTAACTATTTGGCTTATTGTATCATACAAAATACATATCAAGTTAGATGAAATTTAATAAAAAAGCCTAAGGAATAAAGCTTTAGGGATTTGCTACAGCTGGACTCTTGATGAAGAGAAGTCATTCATGAAGGAGGCAGAAGTAAAGGCAGAGCTATAACAATTATTCTACTTTAAAACTATTAACTAATACTGAGAATAATTTGGGGGAGGGTAAAGAAATCAAAGCAACTCTGGTATGTAGTTACATAAACACACACACAAAAAATATCAGTGAATGATCTTTATCAGTGCCATAAAAAGATAAGATGCCCAAACCTTGATAGTTAGAGGAAGAAAAAAAAAAAAAAACACAAACATACATATATACCTATATATCAAGTACCCCATATATTAGGCCTATTTGGTATAAGTTTAAGATAAACCTTTTATATAAGAGGCATTCCAAACACTACTCTGCAAGAAGATTGGAAGTAATTTATCATGTAGAAGCAGGTCCTTCGCATAAAACTCCTTTCAGAGATGCATGTTGTTAAAAGTCTGTCATCATTAATTGGTAAAGTGATTTTGAGCATTTAAGATCCACCTAATTGCTGAAGCAATATTGAAGATTAGTACTATGACGATTCTAATAACTTCCAGTTCTGCAGAGTTGCTTTAGGGAAAACCTGATCTCCCTGTGGTGTCTTCAGAGTAATTCAAAATCATCATGACTGAGGAACAGAAGAAAATCAGACAATACCATGGATCCTTAGAAGGCATGGTCTCAGTGTAAATACTTTGCAAATTAACCATGGAGATTTATAACCATGCATATAGAAGTTAGACATAAGTTTCCAGTCCAGAAATGCTGAGCAGAAGTTTCATAAACTGTTTTAACTCCAGGAAGATGTTTAAAGCATCCAGCACCTACAAAGGTACAAAATACCTTAAATGAATAATTATCATGCTTCTACAAAAGAGCTCGAGAGCCACTGGAATATTACAATCCTTGCTATAGGTTCCAGTACATATCAAAAATAAACTCCTGAGATAAAACTTCCTTTCTGCTGCAGGCACAAGTGAACAAAGTTGCAAGTGAAAAGGTATTTCCTTCTCTACACGCATTTCAAGAAACATCTTTGCAAGAAGCTAACTAGAATTCCCAGAGTGATTTTATACCAGCTAACCTAGCCCCCCTGAGTCTTCAAAAGTAACCACACTCCTTTCCTGTTTAAGCTAAGGAAGAAAGCTTTGTCTTAATTTATCAGTCATGCTCTGAACAAATGTTTCCATAACCAGGAATCCAAACCGCTGCAGATTTCACAGCTTCAAAAAGAAACAAACTTCAAAGATATCTTTAACACTATTCCCAACAACTTTCAATGAAAGAACAGCAAGAAGTCAGATACAGTAGTTTTTCCAAGTGAAGTCTTGCTCAATAGAACATCTTAAAAGTTGACCCAAAAAAAAGGTTTGTTTGCAAAATGGCTTTCTGCCCTTCAAGTTTTCCGTAAGTTTATAAAATGAGAGAACAGAGGGTAAAACATCAAGTTCTGGTGGTCTCAGATTTGTCAAAGGACATAGACTATGAATTGCCACACCTTAGTAGAAAGCATAGGTGAAATAAAGAACAAAACTCTTAAAAATAGTGCACCTTCACATTAAGGGGCAGAAAACATTTTTCTTCACTGAACTGTAAAGGAAGAAGTCATTTCCCCCCTCACTGAACTGATAGACTGTGTGCATCTTTTCTCCTAATTATCTGATAATCTGAACTGTCAAGCTTTGTGTTAAATAGAGGGTTTGCTTAGCCTGGACTATTTACACAGACACAGTAGGAATACACTCATGTTTCTCACATGTTTAATTTGTGAAAGTTTTTTTCCATCCAAAAAATCTGACAATCATTGGAATTCACATCTTTCATTATTTCAGCTTGCTTAAATTCACTTTCAAAAACACCATTTTGCAGCTGACAACCTTAAAAACCAAAACTTCTCTAGAGCATCATGGAAGTGGCATCCACGTTAGTTCAAAAACACTATATTCATACAAAGTTGTGATCAGAAAGACCTGCATATAATTTGTGGGAAATAAAGTATGAAAGGGTAACAACATAAAGAACTAACACAAGGAATATTAAGCATTATGGGTGTTTGCATTTCAATGTTTAATAATCTTCGGCGGGTATATCATTTCTGTAGCAGTTTTCAGGTAGTCAGACAAATTAAGAAGGACAGACAAAAGATGATATAATAACTAAATTTTAGCCAAAGCAAGAATCACATATAAAGAAAGAGTTCAATTTCTGCTGAATTTTTATATTAATTTGCACTGTTGACCATTTTCCTCCTCCTATTATTTTCAAAGAACTTCAAACAGCTCTAGAAATTTATTTCCTACAGACATTATTCTTCAAAGAAATTTAGAAGGCACAGAACAAGCCTTTAGCAACAAGCATTTAAACAGGTAAGCACATCTCTATCTATGTTAGAGTCATTTTCAGCTAGGGCTAACTGTCTAGATCATACAGTGTTTCCTCTCCACTTCTTTCTACAATAGCCGCAGACCACTAGGAAGAGGAGTATCGCCTCAAATGAAGGCAGAGAATCTCAGGGCATCTCTCAACTTCCTTTATGAGGGTCAGACATTAGATTTGTCCTTTCCTAAAGATAATCTTTAAGGAGTTAAGAGAAAGCAAATTTACAGTGAAGCATTCTTGTTCAAATCCCAATATTCTTGCTCAAAACATTCCCAAGCCACTAGAGAAATATGAATTTACTTATCCGGACGATGTTATTAGTCATCTGGGAAACTACGGAACCTACAAAAATCTGGCCGCTAGCTATACCTGCAACAGTTATAAAAACCAGTTACAGAGTTTTAGATTAGAGACCTTTTTCCAGTACCCTTGAAAAAAACACTCACTTCCACTGTTCAGATGGAGTAGCAGCTCAGATGGATACTACACCTGCTACTAGAGCCTAGAGAAACTGGGGCATCTGGGCAGCCCTCTGGAGCCCCAGCAGGCAGGAGGCGACAGTAAAACCCATTTCTTCCCAGAGCAACAGTCCAGGATCAGAACCACTAAACCTTCGTTTAGGACTCCAATTACTAACAGAGTCTTCAGAAACATTAAGGTCTGCGAAAGATTCATTGGAGTTGGCAGGTGCAGTATCAGGAAACTGATAGAACACAGAGGCTTTTACAGCCAGTATACTAAGCAACAACATAACCTGTCAATCAAGGGAAGAGCTGACTATATGCATCTACAAGGCTTCTTTCCTGCAGTAAAAGGACAGAGAGGAAGGGATGAAGGGACTAAGGAGAAGAGCTAAGATACCATGGAAGACAAGAAAGTAGAATAGAAGTGATTGGATAATATTCCAATGGAAAGACAAACTGCAGTACACTGCACCAACTGTAACCTTTCAGTTAAAAATCACGAAGTTCAGAGGTCCCAATCAAAACCAACCAAAAAGGCTCAGCTGCATTTCCACCCAGACTATCAGGCCCTATCTCTTGTTTTAAACTGACAGTAAAGTTTTCAAAGCTCATCACTCAAGGGAGAGGGGAAAACACAGCATTTGACTTCAGCAACAGAAATCAAATTTTAATTGTCAAAACCATTTTGAGAAAACGGCAGATTTGTGCATGACTGGCTCTCCTGTTTGTTAGCTGAAGACAAAGAAGTAAAATTCTGAAACTGCGGAAACAAGATACAACTTCTTATGCAAAACTAATCTGCCTAGTACAACATTAGACAAAGAAAATTTTTATGGATACAATTTTACAAGCAAGCCACTAAGGAATATGGAAGCATTCATACTTGCAGCAAGATGCTCTTGATGTCTAATAGAAGGCCATTAAAAGTTGCTTTGAAAATTACCACTCACAAGGTGCAGGGAGAGGGGGGTTGTATCAAAGCTTCAGAAGGCACACGAGCACTGCCCATTTCCTGGGCAACACACACACAGCAATGCCAATAGCTCAGTCAGGAGGCTGTTTATAATACAAACACTAAAAAACCCGCCACATTTAGAACAGACCCACAGATTTTTATATAGTCATCACAGAGGCATGCAGCAAGCTGCATCTCTAAATCAATTTCAAGAACAATCAATACTCCTCTCACACACCAGGCGAGCTAGATAAGTAAAGTTTTGTTTTCACAATTTCTTGTGATTGTGCCTTACAGCAAAACAACAAAAAAAGCCAAAACCAAAGTCTGCTTTAGTACTAAGAATAATTTTTCTGTGGTCACTCTGCCATGAAATCACTGCAATCTCTCTATTTTCTGAGTCAACTAAAGAAGCATTATCACAAGTGCCAAGAATATTTTGTCTTATCTAAAATTATGACCCTATACAGTCACAGTAAGTGAAGAGGCGTTTTAAACCTGTAAGACTATATGTGATACTTTTTTAGAAATTCTTACAGAAATACTATGGGATATAGAGTTTGTAATACTTAAAAAAAAAGACATTCTAGTATGGTAACTCACTATATTGCGCATAAGATACTGATGATTGAATTTCCATAAAACCTTCTTTTAGTTTAAGAGAACTAAAGGTGCATCTTAAGCAGTTCATATCTTCACTCTTGAAAACGTGTCAAGTTAACAAAGAGAACGTCATAGAAGTGTATTGACAAAAGTGGCATCAACTTTTATCCTCTACTCCTCTAGAAACTCACTTCAGTTATACAAGTTAGTTATGCCAGCTGGCATACCAAAAAGCAAGTCTTACATTCTAAAATGCTGAAGAGCATCACTATAACATCATCCTCTTCTATATTTCTGAAAGATGTCCTCAAACACTAATCAGCTTCCTACCGCTTCCATAGGTAGCGGCTTTCCACAATAAAGTGCGATGTTACCTTGCTAACTCACAACTAGATATCTCATTTACGGCTGTTCCATTTGTGCAGCACAAATTCGTATACTGTTTTGTGAAACATAACTGAACTTTCCATCACTTGAATTCAGTTAGTCAGTAAGTACACTGCAGAAAACACTGATCTGTAGCAGAAAAAAAAGTGTATCTAGAATTTCAAGAGTGGTAGAAGGAGAGGTAGGAAAGGTTTGCCCAGTATTTTGGGATGGCAGGAGACAGAATAACATTGTTGAGCACCATTATGCACCCACCCAATTCTCTACTAAGACTATGCTCTAGATCCAACTGATGGAAATTAAAATCCACTTGCTCTGGCCCAAACCTTTGCTACCCTGGATTTCAGCAAAAGCAGTGTAGAAGTGTCTGGCAGGTATAAAAAGAACCGCTGTACAGAAAGATGTGCTCCAACAAAGCACCACCATTTCAGGGCAGCTAATTCTACAGCTTACTGTAGTTCAATTACACCACAATTCATATTGCTTTCGTTTTTGCTTAGGCAGTCTCCAAGTGGTATTTTTTAGGTGTTAAAATATAGGCTGGAAGAAGACAGCTATAACTAGAACAGGAATTTGCAATTTCTAAAGCAGATTTTTGTCAGCAAAAAATCTAAAGCACTATAATTAGTCAACATTTAATTACCCCTGACATGCAAGAGACTAAGATGTAATCAAGAATGATTAGAAAAATTGCAACTTCGAGTTGTGTAGCTCAGTGCTAGCAGTACCTTATAGAAATCTCGGAGTTCTAATTTCATAGAAATTAGCTCAACAATTTAGTGATAGGAGTTTCTGAAGATGCAAACAAACATAAAATAAAAAAGCAATACTTGCTTCTTCACGTAAATTTGTAAGGCTTATACTCATGTACACCCTGATGGCTAATGAAAGAACATATATGTGCAGAAAAACCACCACAAGAACAAACATGCAAGGCCTACATTCATGGAATTTGTTAGTCGCTGAGTTTGTGTTTTAATTTCTTTCCGATTTAACCCTGGAAGCATTTTTTTTTTCCCCCCAACAAACAGAACCGTTTAGAGTTACTGAACATACCTGAGTTCAGACCAGACTCACGTTCTCAGCTATGCCCTCTAATCCTGGCCAGGAACCAAATAAAACACATTCCCTGGGACTTGAATAAATTTATGTGACACAATTTCCTTTTAAGACAATACAAGTAACATGATTTCGGGAGACGCAATGACATAATAAATGCAGACAGATTTTCAGCATGGTCAATATTAAGCACTGGACTTGAATGCCTATATCATCATAGCACAGAAGCAACTATTAAGCCTAACCAGCAACACTGTTTTGGCACCAACTTTTTGCTGACGAAGAACTCTGTGGCAGATCCTGACTACCTGGATGCCATTTAAACTTCCAAAGGAGACATGCCGCATCTGACCCTGTCAAGTACGAATTAGCATCACAACAGTTTCTAAACTTCTGAAGTGTTCTCTGTCCTCCTGCTTTACTTATCTGGGACAAATTAAGCATTCAGTAAGCAGATTACAGCTGGCTGAAAACATTAACAGTGAAGCAATAGATGTGGCTCACACCAGCTGCATCTACAATAGTGATTTAGCATGCCAAAGGGGTACTCCTTGGTGAAAGTTTGCATTGTGTCTATATCTGGAGTTTTGCAGCATTTATTAAGGCACAGCCCAAGCATGCTCAAAGCATCCCCCCTCCTGGTGAAACCAAAGCTACAGTTCTACCCCAGGACTCTACCTGTAGTTCCCTACTTTTAAGAAAGATGCAAGATCCTCCAAGAGTGTTTTCTCTACGCAAGCATAGTGCACTCCAAGGACTGACAGCTAATGAAAACTTTCCTGACACTAGAAATGCAAAGTGGATATGAAGTCCTAGGACCACAATGGAACATAGCAAACAGCCTCTCTTCACCATACAGATCGACAACAGAACTACATACATACCAATACCAAAATTGGTTAATTGGTTCCTAAGTTAACTAACTCCTAAACTTGTCCTATATTATAGTAGGTTGTCAGGGTTGGGGCAGGAGAGCGGTATTTTTGCAAAAAACTTGGTTTTCCTCAAAATTCCCCATCTGTGTATGGAGCAAACACACCAGCAAATATTTTAGAAGTAAGCTGAGGTGAAGTTTTAGAAGTGAATTAACATTTAGGCTTATTTACATTTCCTAAAAAGTGATGATAAAGAACAGTTGTTTGGTCTACCCACTGTCACTTTAAAGGCACAAGATCAAAAATAACATGCTTAAATTCATTCTATGATCTACCCTCTTTTCGCTAAGACCCATCTGCTCCTTCAGCTCTACAGTGCCCACTCCCTGTGCTCTGCCAACTCTTTTCTCCTAAAGCAGAGCAACTATTCCTACTGTGCTGTGTTGATGATACCCCTTTGGTGTACATCCTTTCATATTTTCTTCTTCTGCCCTTCTAATTGGTTTTTTTAGGCCTCTCTCCCACGCCCTTCCCAAACACTGCTTTCTTCCCTCTTTGCTTTAAAGGTTGCAGAACAGCTGGTTCTAGCAAAGTTTCTTTTACTAGCCCAGTAGTACTGCCCATTCAATTATCTGTTCTTGCTAAGTAGGTATTGATACACAGTAACTGAGATCACAAAAACTTATTAATGCTAATAAGCTAATAGAAGACGGTTCCTGCAAAAGCCCAGAGCAATCAGGGCTGCCCAGAGCTAGACTACTTTTAGTTAGACTGACAAGGTAAAGAGAAAATTGTTTCCTCATCACTATTGCTTTGCTTCCAAATGATGCATTGCCTTACCAAAATTTATAGACAAAGATAAAGGGCACTGGCTCAAAACTCTTGGAAAATCACATAAGTGACACATGCTGTAAGGCAAACAAACTTTAACAGCGTGGCAAGGTAGAGACATGGCCACTTACCGCATTATCTTGCGGCTGTCTAACAACCCTGTTATTAAGATGAAGGGCCTCACACACATGCTTACTGGACCTCTAGCAAGACTAGTAACTATTTTATATTAATGGTGCTATCCTGTGCACTTTTATTTCCTCAAAGTGTAAGAGTGAACGTATCTGTTGAGATTTTCCACACACACACTTACTGCTCTGATTACCACTGCTGTTTCATTCAGCAATGTACATCTTTTAACACATGTGCTGATACCATCTGCAATAAAAGTGTATGAAGTTGTCAGAGATCCGCAGTCACGCTATTAATGATACAGAAGCCACTTGTCCCCAGTCATAGTTCCTGTGTTCAAGACAAGCTTGCACATTTTACTACACTGTAAATGTGCATACAAACTGTGCACCGCAATTGTTGACTACTCTCTTGCATTACTACCTTTCCACATTTTTAAGTTATGTCATGAGTTTCTACTCACTTAAAAGTTGGACAAGCAGAAAATTAAAAAACAACTGAGTTTTACAGTACTTTTATATGATAAAAGGAAGGGAGGAGGTACAAGAGTCAGGAGTGAAGTTGAGCCCAAGAAGAAGGGAGGGGTGGGGGAAAGTGGTTTTAGTTTTTATTCTAATTTCTCACTATCCTACTCTGTTATTAACTGGCAATAAATTAAATTAATTTCCTTAAGTTGAGTCTGTTTTACCAATGACAGTAATTGTTGGGTGATCTTCCTGTCCTAATCTCAACCCACAAGCTTTTCATTGTATTTTCTCCCCCTGTCCTGTCGAGGAGGGGGAGCAGCTTGGTAGGTACCTTGTGGCCAGCCAAGGTTAACCCACAACACTGAGCACAGCTGAATGAAGAGCTATAATCATTTGCTTGACTTGAAAATGAATAGTCCTCAAGCATCCTTGTTGCTTCCAGAATCTCCCTTCTACCCTGTGCTGCTAAGTATTTTTTCTACAATACTTTCATGCAAATGGAGCCTTTTATCATGGACTAGAGAGTTAAATCTTCCTGACAGTATAAGCCACATCTCAAAAACCTTATTGTAATCCACCCTAATGTGATGGAGAACAGCAAAACATATCCCGCTCATCTCAGAGAGCCAAGCCTGACAGTACTCAGTCATTTATAAGCAGGAAGAGCAGGTCTAATCTCCTGCAGTATAGACACGCTGTTGTGCTTCCAAGGTGCTAGCTATGGATGCTGCAGCAGTTCCGTGCACTCTACTGTAGTCGTGGATTCACCCCACCTTTTTGACAAGAAAATCTCACAGAAAGGACAGCCAAACCTGCAAGCAAGAGCAATTATTTTGACTTATTTCTATCTACAACAGCCTTTCTCAGTGGCACTCACCAGGACATTTGCAGCTATGAGGAAGAGGGAGTTCACAGTTTATCCATATCCCAGCATAGGTACGAGAATGGAAAATTGTCACATTACTAGAAAAAGGATCTTCACAGCAAGTAGGAACTAAGAAGATAACAGAATGCTTTTTATAGGCTATGCTTATTACTGTACAACACAGCAAAATCAAAGAAAGGGTATTTGTATGCCTGGCTGTGAGGCTTTCTTCTTCACTACTTGCCTTACTAGATTCAAAGCAAAAAAGCTTCCAACATAATACAAAATCACAGGGTTTGTGAAGTTGTTCATAGGCTTGCTCTTTGGAGTCTAACCAGACTAAAACACGAGATACAAGATGCTACTGATCACGCTGCATACCCCCAAAGCAGGGAGGAAACGGAAATCTAGATTGCCCAGGAAGAAAGTCATTGTACTTATAGAGGTACTGAAATACCTTCAGTATTAGTTGAGAGATTCAGCCCTTGAATTTTGAAATTCACTAGTTGGATTTAAAAATACAACAATACTATTGTGCTAATATCTGCAACCATGCAGCCTCTCCCACCCCCCAAAGAAGAGAACTTCATAGCTGCTTGTAAAAACATACTCTGTCAGTTGTCTGAGCAAGACACACTGGGAAAATTATCTGGAGTCCAACACCAGACTTCCCTTTGAATTCAGTAACACCCTCTTCAGACTCTTTCTTTTCCTTATGTTCTCCCTCCTCCACAGGAAAAGCCACAAAGATTTATAGCTAAAAATCTGTTAAGAAGAAATCAATTCAATCTACCTCAAATAAGAGAGGAGGGAGGTGTGGTGGGGATAATACTAGGGGCTGGATATGGGCACTCAAAAGAAAAACTTCATTCAGACATATCCTGTACTGACAAACAGCTGTTCTTACCCCCTTAAAGGACAACATTGAGTAAAGAGAAATTTAAACATAGTGAAAATTCTCAGTCTCATACCAATTAATCAGCTCTTCCAAGCACATTCTTCAAAAACATAACAACAGTTAAAACTATCAAAAATATTAGTTTATTAAACACAGGAGGACCAATACTGTGTTCAACATAAGAATTCTACTCTCCCCCAGTACATGCATTTCCTGAGAAATTAAATTCTGAAATAAGGCAAGGAAAACCTGCTTTTTTCTTTATAAAAAACTTCCATGAAAGTTTGTGCAGACTTCGAAAGCTTTGGTTTTAGAAACATTTTTTCAAGAATGACTGCCTTTGGAGTCTGTGGCAGCTTGACAATTAGTGTCCCATTTCCCAGAATTTCAAGACGAGGACCATTCCACCAGTGGTCTGAGGCTACCAGATGCACCTTCTGCAGAAGTGGCCAATTACTGAACTAGTCAATCAGTAATTACAGTGAATTAGACACATTTAAAATCTGGCTCTTAACAAAATAATGTCAGTTTATTTGCTTTCTGCACAAATTGAGACCACTCATTCACCCATTTAACAGATAGTGCCCATGCAGTATTTCGTAAGACTTACTTTCTGATCAGAAAACCAGCTACTCAGGAGTATGGCAATACTACTATTATGGCAACAGGAAAAAAAAGACTGCTTGGAAAATTTGACCTTTCCACTGGAAAACCATCCCAGATCGACAAAAACCCTTAAGAGCAGTCACAGGGATAGAAGGAGCAATGGCAGGCAAGAATTCCTTGTGTTGCTGTTCAAAAAAAAAAAGCCACTGAACGGATTGTTTTTTTCTTACATCAGACAAATGCTTACACTGACTTCACTGAACAGAAGTAGAACAAAGGTATACCTTACAGTCAAAGATGTTAAAATAAGTTTTTAAAATCCAGAAGCTGCTCTCAACTGCTTATAATAACCAAGTAATGTTTCAAGTTCTGAATCTAGCTGTTGACGTACAGCTTCCGCACAGGCTAAATTTGAGGCGGTTTCTGCATTGTGGTAATTTCTACCTATACATCTGTGTTGATAATCTGCACTAACAGAGCGTAATTCTCTGCAGTTCACATACTGTACTCTTGTCATCAGTACCTGCTATGGACAAATCTCAGATGTGAAAAGCAGAAATGTTAATTTTTATATCCCTTTCAGTAAATACAAACTCCTGGGTTTGAAAACCAGTTCTTCAGGTCAAGCAACTGAAAATTTCACAAAGGCAAGGGAAGCTTCAAGGAAAAATACTGAGGGTTATATCTATTTTATGGAATGAATATATTAGAATGAGCAGAACAAAGATGGTTGATTTTGTATGCAACTAGAATAAAGAAATAGCTACATCACCACTCTTCAAAAACAAATTCCCAAGACTTTGGAGATATGCCATGCCACACAAATACAGACTCCAAGACTGCTACTAGAGCAGATTTCTTTGGAAAAAGAAAGCCCACAATGACAACAAATTCAGATCTGGCAGAAACTGTTTTTCAAAATCTCCTTGTGAAGCCATCTTTAAGTTACCCTTCATTCAAAATCTTTGATATAAATTCATACCTAAGTTCAGTTTGAAACATCAAATTGCCTGACATAATAAACTGAAGCTTTGCCATCCACCCTCCCACCACCCAACACACACATTCTCGCTCTGAAGAATTGCTTTTTTTGCAAGATCATTATATTCTTCGGGCTCTGGTTACCATCAGCACAGCATTGTGTCACACTTTCCCTCCAGCAGGAAAATAGCCATGTTATTTTTCTTTGTTTCTGAACTTCCCCCTCTCACACTAATTTGAGGATTCTCTAAGCAAGAGACGAAAAAAATTATTCTTCTTTTATGACAATGTTTTACATTATTTCCTCCCCAAAGGGTACTGGTCTGCACTGGTGGCCAAAAAAACCTCAACAGGCAAGAACTCTATTTTCTTTTAAGTCAGTGCCTACATGTATGGCTTACATCAGAAAAAGCATTACTGTAAAATAGATAACCCAGTATAATCCTACCAACAGCCAAATTCTTTAAAACCTGGAACAACAAAATAGCATAACTTTGTATGAAGATACTCAGAAAAAACTATGTGTGAGGACAAGAACTACATGGCTACTTATTTGCAGCGGTCAAGTATCAGCTGGAAGGGAGAAAACAGATTAAAATCAGAGGGACATCACACAGTTACCAGATGTAAAGAAAGCCAGTCAGCCAGTAGGAGAACCTACTCAGTGATCTTTATGAACTGAATCAAAGCTCCCTTTCTAGGGCAGAGCTGACTATGCTCCTTGGTAGAGCCATGAATTAACCCTCTGAACACGGAATTAATTTTTTTAAGTATAATTTTGAAAATTAACATTAATTTTAACTTGTAAGTTTGGTAGACTCTGTACTACTTCTATATAATGATTCAAAGAAAGCCTAGTAAACCTTACTTGAATTTCAAGCATTGGCTACGCACCAAGGTGGTGTTTATTATGACGATCATATGTGGAAGATGCTGTTCAGGTTCTGCAGAAGAAAGACTTTGTTATAAAGAACAATGTGCTTCTTCAAGGACTCCCAGGAGCTACTTGGTCTCCAAAAGGTTATCTCAAGGAGGAAAATAATTGCGTATATTAAGATTTCATTCCTATTAGTTAACACTACACAACGAGGGGAGCAAGAGGGGGAAAAAAAGAAAGGACTGTCAAATTTTTAATTAAGTATACTTATGCATTAATCATGACCATATGGTCATAGTATCATGCCATGAGATAGTTCAGTAACAGTGCATTTCCTCCTATAAACAAAAATAAAGTACCAATGACCTGTCCACATGGATTTTACTCTACTTCATCAGCCCTTTATAAAGGAAATTATTACAATGTCCTTATCTCTGTGACATTTCAGGTCAACATTTCTCTGGTTTGGAAAACATGTTCAACTATAACTGTCTAGTAACCCGAGATCTAGGAAATAAGGGGTTGGTCCACAGCCTTATGTAGAAAACTGAAGGCTCCGACATCCCTGTTACTTCAAACTGTAGCACAGTGTAAATGATGATGTGAAAGAGGAAATCAGACACATTTTGCCATTCTCAAAAAGAAACAAGCTCCAACATATTTAAGAAGTCTTAAAGATTGTAAACAGTACAATGGCAAAAATATCACAAGCCGTTTAAATTAACTTTTATTTATAAGACATAATAGTTTCCACTTGCACTCAATGCAGACAGTTTATAAAGTAAAATAGCATGCTTACACAAAATGGTAAAAATATTTTGCAAAAACAGTGCCTGTTATTTCTTGTTGCAATAACAGAAATCTCCATTCCAATTTCTTTTACAGCAACCTGGTAAGACAGGTTTTGTTTTAAGTAACAAAGGTGGACAGAGAGGGATGCTGAACATGCAACACATTCAGAATTAGTGCATCCCTAAGAAGGCAGCTGCAAAACAGAGCCTTGGCAAATGAACATTGTTGTGAAATATACAGCTTCTCTCAATGAATAGCCCAAGCCTACCATTGAAGTAGAATTTGAAAACCACATTGTAAAATAGCAAACAAGTTAAAATTTGTAGATATCCAACCACAGGAAAAAATTAAATTGGCAATTTCACCTCCCTTTCATAACTGCAGATCTCCTATCAAAACACCTTCTGATCAATTTTGAAATAAGCTGAAGTCGTGCAACATTAAGATAGGCATTGACATTTCTAGCACCAGTGCCACTTACTAGCAAGAGCTATGACCCAAAAAGAAATGAAGACTGAAAACAAGTTCAACGCCAACTTTTATACCGCAGAGCGGCACTGAACACAGTGGAAGCCACGGGTGTCCCATGCTCACCAGAACCTAATTCTGCCTAACTACCTGCCAGAAGTTACTGTGAATTCCCAAACAGCCATCAATGGAAAAAAGCAGCTTCATTTTAGCTTTCAGACATGTATTCTAGCTTTAAAGATAACCTAAACCCAGTATTTCAATGGTTGGAGTCATAGTGATGTTTACAGAGTAAACTGGCTCTTCTCTTAGAAGATTTTCAGTACCTTAGTTTTGTCACAGTTCGAGCTGTAACTTTTCTTGCGGGCTCTCCCACCCAGCTGAATCTTTCCAGTGATTTTTGAAGCATGGTTTGTAGCTACACAAAACTCAGATTTTTATAGATTACTGTGACTTGAAAGTTTTTTTGAAATGTACCCACCAAAAGTGGGTACAATCCAAATCACCTGGCATCCTAGGATGAAGCACCATGTCTGTGTCATATCTTTCTTCTTAGTCTTGTACACCCCTACACCACATATTTAATTTCTCTCTATATACACCATACTTTATAGCTGCCAAAAAAGACACTGTAGTATCACGACAGATGTGGTTTCCATTTCTAGAAGTCTCCTTCTCTGCTAATGCAAATCTGAAGGCAGCTGACACAGTCTACGAAAAAAACATTTGTCATAATTAAAATCCAAACATGACTGAAAAAGAAATAAATCAGCTGAGTTGTCAAGAAGCAACCAAATGGTCAAGTAGAGGGACACAACAGCCCAAACAACAAAACAAACATGAAGAGAACAGCTTTCCACTCATATTTGCTCTTAATGGGAAATAATTGGCTTTGTCTAGAAGTAAACTTGGTAAACAGGTATACTGAACAGCTCTGTTTAAAACTGCATTGTTATTCTTAGCACAGAGACTATTTATTGTTTTGTAAACCTCAAAGCTAAGTGAATTTAATAGGATAACTAAAATTATACATTGTTGCCACTAGTACAAATGAACATCAACTAAAAACATTTGCAGCATCATATTCTCCCTAGATTTCCTTCAGTTCAACTGGATATGGCTTTCACACAAAGATCAGCTGATATAGGCAGCGTTTTATACTAATGGTAAGATTAGCAAAAAACACATTTGTTCTCTTAGGGCTTGTGATGATTTGCTGAGATAGAGAAAAGGGAAGTAAAAGGCTACTCTTCTTTAGCATACCTTTCTTTGCTTTTTGACCTACAGCTTATCTTCACCCTGTTTCTTCCTTTTCTTACACAGGATGCTTTGTGGGCGACTGATGAAAATTATGTACCACAGATACCATGCCTTTTAAAACAAAGTAGCAGCCTATATCATTACCTTTCCCTTTTCTGTTGCAGAACACAAGTAAAACGTGTGTTGGTGTGTGCCAGATACTATTAAAATTATTAGATTCGTGCAGTCCTTCTTCCTCCATGGAAACACTGGTTGTGGGCATCACAAATGGAAGCAGCCAGTTCCTAGTTTAAGTTACTTACTGAAACAGAAACGTTGAGCTTTTTTTTTTTTCATATTCTACCAGTATGCAATTATTTAATGTTTAAATCTAGGATCATAAAAGTTCTAGTTAATGAAAAATAATCAAGTGACCATCTAACTTTCTCTTTATAAGCTCCTGGTTAGATAGCAGATTTCCCAAGAATTATTCACCATACATTCTTTCTTCCACAGCAGGAATACTGTCATGTCAATATCAGCAGTTTTTCGTACTTGCAGGGAAAAGAAAACATGCAATTTATTTACACGGTACTTTTTCTCAACGAAGATATAAAGAGTACAGCCGCTAGAGATTCAAATACAAACCCAAGAGCACAGCACAGAAACTGGGCAAATAGAACTAATAAAACTTCTGCTGTACATCTTCAATCCTCAAAGGAGTAAGAGGGCAGTGTATGTTACAAGTCACCTCTATTACCCAGATGGGCATAAGAGCTAGAACTGTGCTTCCAGAAAAAATGGGCAGAATCAAGTTACGGTTGAAAAACTACATGGTGCTACATGTGAGAGAGATTATACTAGGACAAGTAAACATAAAAACTGTGATTACTAATATCATGGTAGGGACTAATTACTTCCACTATAAAATGCTAAAAGGCATCTGCATTTTTACTAGACATAAGCCAGTAATTACCATTTTCTTCAACAGCAAACAAGAACACTCCTGGCTAAAGTATTTAGGGAATTAATCTTAAAGTTAACATGGACAAATTAAGACCACATACTTAGGCATGCTAGCACTCAAAAGGAACAGTAGAAATACAGCCTATACCATGTTATCCACCTATTCAAACAGTACAATTGGGACAATTCCCATCTCAACAGTAGTTCTATCCATGCTAACATCATTGCATTAACTGGCAAGCACTGCTGTTTACTGGCAGAGCTGGGAAAAGCTTCGTTTTCCTGGCAAAATCCAGAATTCAGAAAAAGGGAAGAAGAGAATCGACTGCTTGATCATTGAACTATGGGCAAAAAATAGCATTCAGGCATGCAATAACCACTGTAACTTCCAAAACCAGAAGGGTAGCCAGTACTAGCACTTCCCGTCATTTCATTCCCATTTTCTTCACTATTTGTATAATGGCAAAAGGCCATTCAAATACAGGGGAAAAAAATTACTACAAAATTATTGTCTTAAACTGATAAGCCTGAAAAAGAAGACTAAACCATGTCACAAGAAAGCAAACATGCTGACATCCCAGCTGCTACAGCCTACTGCCAGTAAGAGCATGAGAACAGTCTAAATGAAAACATCGGCGCAGTTGCCAGAAGAACAGTTATACTGACATACTTCCAAAATACTCTCCCATTAGAGACTCTTCTTCCTTCAGCTGACAAAAGAGCCAGCTAAACAAATTCAGAGCTAGAAAACTGATATCTGCAAGCACTAGCTGATCACAAAAAGCTAGAAAAAAATTATTTTTCATTATTCTGATAAGATGCTTATGTGAAAGTACGTTTTCTGGACTGATCATTTAATGCTCCCTCTCTTATCACCTCCCTCCAGGAAAAGGAGGACATTAACCTACAAAAGACAAGAGCAGACAAATGTCTTCAGCTCACTTGAAACTGCTGATACCAAGCTGCATCACTGCAAAGTTCACACTTCTAGGCAAAGAGAAGAAAGTCAGACTTGTGCAAATATTGTATGAGAAACAGTAGCAAACAACATATCAGTATAGCAAACAAAGTATCACTATCTACATAGAGACCACTGTCATTAGTTTTAAAAGAAACAAAAACCAAAATCAAAAATCACACACACACTTTGCCAAAACCAGTTTTACGTCTATCCTCACTTTTATAATAAAATAGAATCTCTACTGAAAAACCTGCCTTACCTAAGAAATTATGTTTAAAAAAAAAAAAAAATCGACCATGTGCCATGATGTTCTGACAAAATATTATGACACTACAAGAGGAAAGTGACACAGTCATATAGCTAAGAGGAATTAGGGATAAACTCAAAATAAGATGGTATATAACACTCAAACAGAAAAGTATTAATAATTGAAGCAAACTGCAGACACTTATTAGTTGTTTTGCCTACATAAACGAGTGCTTAGAGTCTTGAAGAACTGCCATAATTTCAGTGCTTCTGTGGATTATTTTAATAGAAATTGCCATCTTAAGTACAGGGTTCCTCCTTAAGTTCTACTAGTCACGTCTTAAAAAAAGAAGATAACGTCTTGGAAGACTATCAAGTACATACACCCACTAACATCCAACACCTTGTTTATTCATCATTATGAACTGGCTTTCATCACAAACTGGGTGCACTAAACCCAATGTCTCTTAACGTAGTTTTAGAAGTCTTCACAAGACTTTACCAAATCACTCGCACAGCAGTTCCCTTAAAAAAAAAATCTTCAAAGTAATTTACAATTGAAAAGCAATCAGTTCGGGCATTGTAAAGTATTCAAAGGAAGTAACATCCAAAGTACTCCTATGTGCCAAGGCTCATTGAACAACACCCCTAAACTGCCCTTTTTTTTTTTTTTAAGCACACCTTTTGGAACACCAAGGACATTTCTGTAAGTTTAAAAAAAAAAAATCATTACAGGACACATAACATTCAGGAGTAGAAGAAAGAATTTTTACATCAATTTTCTTGCACACTTATCCAGATCTGTGACTGGAAACTTTTCTCAGTAACTGGGATAACAACATAGTGAGATGACAGCCACAATCACAGTTAATCTGAGCAAATGCCAGGATATTTCCAAAACGTTGCCTGCATCTGAACTGTAGCTGCTCTTATGATATTCTAATGTTTATTTCCAATTCTAAACAAAACTGAACTTGCATAAACTGGAGGTTTCAGAAGTGGTCAACATCAACCACTCAACATGAACTAAATGTGGTTCACTGCATAGCTTGACTACCATATCAGATCCAGACCCACATTCCAGTAAGCTTAGCAGCATGAAGTCCCATCACACTTCAATGCTGAAAACTGAAAAGCTTGAGCTGTCTTTTCCATGTGATGTATGACTTGGGACATTATCATTTCTTTAAGTCCATTCAATTACTGAGGTTTTAATCCATAAAAGCCAATTATCTAATATAGCTTGTTGAGATACACATAGACAAAAAGATTTGGTTTTGAGTGAAAGGCCACACCAAGAGATGACCACATTAGAATTTGTACTGTAAAACTACACCGAACATTCACACATAGGTATCTAAATCCTACTAGGCAGAAGTCCTCTTCTAAGTTCATGGTGTTTAAATAACCTGTTAAGACCATTCAGTCTTTTGCACAATAGAACCAGGACTCTAGACAGTGCTGCAATGCAAACAACAGTCAAAAGTGTCCTGAACAAGTGGTGGCATCTTTTCACCAGACTTTCCAATACTGTCGGACAGTATTTACAACAGCCACGTTTATCAAGAAAAGGATTACTTATACACAGACAACCTAGCAAATGTACTACTTGAAATTGTCAAAAATATTTTCAACATGCTTAACTTAAAAAAAAAACCCACCCACAAAAAAACCCCACACAACCACCACACCACACAACTACTTTGGCATATCACTAAATAAAGACACAATCATGGCCGAATTTGAAACATTTGCAACCATTAAAGAATAATGATGACACAATTAAAAAGAAAAATTTGAAGTCACACTCCAAGACTATCCATGTGTATAAAACCAGTTTTTGCCTAAGTTTCTGGCTCTTGGTATTGCAAGCACACATGAGAGAGAACATTAAATGATTGCAGACTGATTTTATCATCTTGATTTTCTAGCTATTGTTCCCAGGATACAAGAAGTATTTTTCCTAGAACACCACTATGATTCACATTAGTTATCTCAGTAGGTAACTGAAATGGATTTTTAAGCAAATAACTTCTGCTGTGTATAAAGCCAGGTACTTTAGGTCTAGGCTAAAGTGAGCATCAAGATCAATCTCTTGCTTATTTTTGCTAGAGAATATTCAGAAAGTATGGGGAATAACTGAACAATTGCACCTTAACGAGGCATACTGCCTCCTTACCAAGTCTCTCACAAATCTGACAGTCACTGCAGACAGGTCCTTCAAAAATTTTTTTCTCCTTTTTTTTTTGTCCTAACATATTTCTAACTCTTGTGATACCTCAGTGGTGGTATCAACATTCTTCCACTCAGTTCAGTCTTCCCACTAGGAATCTACCAGGCTAAACAACACTTGCACTTACATTTCTATAAAGAAAAAAAAAGAAAAAAGTTTCCTCCAAAAATGTTCAGGCACACTTTTTGCTGTACAAAGCAGCCAAGTCTCTCCCCCTTTACTTTTTGCACATTAAGTATGAAACCTAAGGATGCAAAGAAGTGCTGCTGTTTGCTAGGCCACTGCCCACTACTTTTAGTTGAAATACTTCTTTCAGACTCCAAATGCCTTTTTATTTAACTATCCAGACCTGCAAGTTCTTAAGATGTGCTTATTAACAAAAAGCACACAGATTAGCAAATGGAGTAGGGGCATTGTCTTTGATAGACATCTATCAGCTTAAGAGGTACTAAGAATGGTTCTTAAAAGTGCATCAAGTAACAGAATCAAGCTCCAGCTCTCTCACAAGGTCCTTATGGCACTTGCTACAATTACTGTTCACCATCAGTACCTACAGAGAACACCAAAAGAAAGCTAGATGCTGTCAATGGAACGAAAAGGAACATTTCCTTAATTAAAACTTTTAAAAGTATTCACTAACATAGTGTATACGGGTAATAACTATTCCACGTGGTAGAGCAGTCGGTTCACCATTTGTTGAGGCTAAATGACATAGCACATCTTCATGTCAGTGGCTGTTGGCAAAGCAACATATTGTGCTGTGAGAGCACAAGTCAGAGGACTAAAGAACACCCCTTATTTGCTCCCTATAGATAACGCAAGAGAAAATGAGCAAGGTTGCTCATGGATGTGGATGGATGGTCTGCTATAGTAACCAGGAGGACTGGTGCGTTCCACTGTAGCAGGAGACATGCCACCACCCATAACAAGAACTTATTACACTGTCTGGACAACATACGCAAACCTAATTTTGCAAAACACTCCAGCAGATATATACTGTAATTCAATCGCCCCCACATTTTTGGTAGGTCTGCCTACCACAGTAGTGGTTTTGTGACAGGGACGTTTCCCAATGGTTGAACAACGACCTGTAAGTATATAGGCTGGTGCACCATTAGTCAGTAGCAGTTTGCTACCAAATGAAGTAATTAATGAGAAGGAAATTTTCCTTTTCCTTACCAAGGTCTTGAAAGAACCTAAGTGTACTTAAGTGAACAGACTTTTCCATTTCACTTAAAAGAAGCAAGAAAAGGAAAAGTCAAGCAATCTAAAAACCTTGACATTTCATCTCACCAAAGCATATATCCATATATACACTCATATATTTATTGACCATCCTTTAACCGACAGGCCAGCTAGAGGAAATCTATTTTAGTAACTGAAACTAATTTCAGCTATGATGATTATTTCCAGGGTGGCTAAACATTTGGAACTTCATACAAGGAGAAAACATTTTCTCCTCATCAAGTCATAGCTCTTTGAGAATTTGTACACAATAGCATTAGCTCGGTGCCAATTCTTTGTATAATCTTTCCCTGGCGAAAGTCTTTTTGTTTCAAGCAGATCTATTACTCAGTACAGACAGTCTACTGCACTTTGCTAATGCCTGAACTGAGCAGAATCTCTAGTTATTCTTTGCTTTCCCTAAAAAAGTGCCCAGGTTTTATGACAATTTTACAACTTCAGAAAAGTTATTTAACAACTGAACCTGAAACTTTTTCAATAGGCTCTTTCCTCCCCATAAGAGACCATAGTTATAAAGACGACAAATCCGAATTATTGCCTTTGATGTGCACTACACAGCAGTTTGGGGGAATATATGGAATGCTCTAAAATTCTGACTTTCTGTTCTTTTACTGTCTCATTCCTTTCCCATTTGAATTTCATAAACGGAGCTCAAAACTACCATCTGCCTGGATAGTCCCTTTACACAGATGTGCTCTGTCAGGTGGTGGAGCTATTTGAACTAGCATATTTTAACTTGTTTAAATGACAATAAAGGTACCCTGGGCAGTTAACAAAACCAGTGTATAAAAAAGGGATAGTGGGGAAAATAAACAATTTATACAGATGAGAAGGCAACTGGAAAAAAAGAAGTGTTGATAGTAATTTGCACAGGCTACATTGGAAGGCTATCATATGAACAAGTTACTTTGTTTTCTCAGAAGAAAAACAACTTTAATATGCAAGTATTAAACAAGAAAAAAAGAAAAACACAAAAAAAAAACCCACAAAAAAAGCCTACCTTAAAATCACAATGAAATTTTAAAATACTCTATATTCCAACAGGGGATTTATCAGTCACAGTTTATAGAAAGAAAACAGATGTTGATTTTTTCCACTTTCTTGATCATTAATGACTGCCACAGGACACAATAATTAAATGAAGGACTGATTCATTCATGGTAAGATTACTTGGTAAATGAACACTTAGAGAATGACAGGTAAGCATGTAATCGGTATGCATCAGTAACATACAGGTTTCATAAAATAATGCATTCTCCAAATAATGGAGAAAAACAACCACCACACATTTAAATATCTTCACTTCCACTTAATGGGAGAGGTCTACCATATGAAGCTTTCTGTGAAAGAACCCTACGGACCCAGAGGGAACATAAGATGCATCAGTTTCTAGTGTTATCTAGACTATTTTATGCTATGCCTTTAAATTCCCAAACACAGAAAACTAACATTTTGATGTGGACATTTAACTTTTTTTTTCCCAATCTTCCTTCCTCAATCCATCCCTTATTCCTCTGAAAGCTTACATGAAAAGGAAAAGTAGAAGAGAAGATGAGCACCTACTAATTTCAAAACAAACAGCACGAAAGAATGCACCCAGGTTTTAAAATTTATATAGCTTAAGATACCACTACTTTGCATTACACGATGGCAATAGAACAACCTGCTTAGTGTTTCCTTCTGTAACACCCACGCTGATATTCTGTTTCCAAACCACCCCGATATATTCGGGCAATGACATTCAGCCCCATATTCCTGCAAAAAAAAATGCAAATGTCTCACTGCTTCCTGCAGATTCGTTATTAGAATTCAAATGTATTGCCAACACATGGCATTGCCAACATATTAGCAATACACGGCTTCTCCACTAAGTCCTAATAAAAATCACATTTAGTAACAAGTTATCAATGGCCAGGGAGTTGAGAAACTGTTCGTACAACACGTGGCTATACATTGATTTGTACCGCTATTGCTAAACTACTGTCAAGAGTATGTTATTTAAGAAAAGATTTAAGTGGACCAAATAAACTTAAACAAAAATACAAGTTTATATTTATCATTTGCATTGACTTCATTTGAGCAGCTTACATTCATCACCTGAGTTTCACAGGATCAACTGTGTCCTAATATTTTCTTTTCAAACAGATTTAACTTAACCAAAAGTACTGTACATTAAATTATTTATAAGTTATATGTAGTTACCAAAAAGCCAACCAAAAACATCTTCTAGGCTGTCGGCTGTAATTATTATTTTTAAACAGTTTCTAGGCATGCAACAAGGGTTAATCTCTTGTGACACCCAGTACCAGTATAAAGGTCTCTCTTCTATTCAGTAGTAGAGTATCATTGTGAGCGGCTTTCTAGCAGACAATACTGCACCTCTCATCTGTCCTACCATCATCTTATCAAAACAGTATCAGTTATACATAAGCACTTGGATATCACATAACATTGTAAACCGAAGAGAAAAAGACCAAAAGAACAGACAAGACAAAAGAGGGAAAAAAACCCAACATGATTTCTAAGGAAAAAATGTGGAATTATCATGTAATTTTGAAGACCGAGATTGAAGTTCTCTAACACATGTTTAAATAGTTTATATTTTGTTTTTCTAGGTTGGTCTAAAGACCAAGTGATGACAATTTCATTTTGGTAATCACCACTGAGATGGATCTTTAATATTCTTTTACTTCATATGAAGTAATGTTGTGCCTTGTCTAAATTAGAAAAAAGTGCTATTACATCACTTTTCATGTTGTATTTTTTGAAGGATCTAGAACACATGGAAAGAACAACTGGCATTTACTTGCAATACACCTCAAAACACAAGACTGACAAGATGGAACAGGTAAGGTACATGGCACACTTCATTAGTGCACTGCTTAATTTTTAAACTATATCTGTTAAAGGACATCACTACAACTTACAAACCTTGTACACAGAGATCACAGCAAGCAGCAAACCACAACAGCAATGGAATAACACAGAGAAGCTTAGCAAACTACTTCAATACCCACATGAAAGAGAAAAACTAGGGGAAAAGCTGGTTAACTACCCTGTTTCATATGAAACTACTGAAGAAGTCATTCTTGTTTCCCCAACCCCTTCTGCCATCACTGCAGCCTTGCTCTACTTCTCCATTTATGAAACAAAATAGCTATCAGTAATCCAAGAGCGACAGCATCTGTACCAAAGCCAGAATCATCAGTTTCTAATCTGGCAGGTTGCTGGGGACAACACAACAGTCTTCTAGCTAAGAATTAATTTCTCACTACCCCTCCATAGGGGAAAAACCCACACTGAAGCATTTCAAATAGCAGGGGAGAAAAAGGGAAGAGCCCAATATGACCACACACCTAAACAGACTCACAAAATTTGCATTTGATTGTCTTTTCATTGCACTCAAAGTTAATTTTTTTGAAGTAATCCATGAAAATAAATGACTGGATTGCCAAGACAGTCATTTTGTCAAGTGACATACGTTAGATTAAGAAAACATACATGTACGACAAACTTCAGACTCATTTTTACATTCCAGTGAGAGAAGGACAGTGTTATTATTGAAGTGCCAGAGCATTTAATTTCTTTTCCATTTATTATAAAATTGTGTAGAATAAAAACATCTATTAGCAGAAACTGTTACCTGTTATACAGAGGAACATTCTTTTCTATCTCCTTGCACCTTCCAGGAATTGAATGCCACAGAAAAGACACATGTTAATCTGACTTTTCTAACCTTTGATATCTTCACTTGTCTAATATCAAGATATCAGAAATCACATCCAATGTCACATCATATAAGGGAATGAAGTTATATTTAAAAATCATGCAGCAAACTAAACTTAGTATTTAGCAATTAAAACAGGCAATGCCTTCCTCAGATGAAAGAAAACAACAGAATTGGAGAGGTTACTTTTAACCCCCTTCCAAAAAGCAGCTCTACTGCCTTCACACCCCTTGAGAGAAACAGTCAAAAGAAGTTACACTCCGCAGTTTCATTCTCTGACAAAAACAGGTTAATGCACCTAAAGTTAAAACACATTTCCTTCTCCTCCTACTTACACCTTCAAAAAGAAACTTAGGTACACTAAATCTTTAGTATATGTAGTGCTCTTGCTCGCTTTTGTACATCATTATGCATAACGGCAATAAGAGTCTTATTTAACAGTAACTGTTAAATGGGTTCCAAAAAACAAGACAAGAAAGAGGAGAACAAAGCTTTGTGTATGCTGAAAGGAGTTATTCTAAAGTTTTATCCTTGTAGAACAAGAATTTACAAAGCTTGCTTCTTTTCCTCCTGCTTTTGCCAAAGTGATCAAGTCACTTTTAATCAGTCATGTAGTCAAGGCAAAGCATCACCTTTTACCTTTGGATTTATTTCACCTCAGCTAGCTCCATGCTACAGCCACCTATCAAAAGCCTGCTCCAAAATAAAAAAAAAAAAAAAAGAAAAAACAAAAAACCCGAATATGGAAAGGAAAAATAGTGCTATGGACAGGATAATAACCAGTTCTACAGGAGAAGCCTGCCTCCTTGTGGCTCAACTAACCATAAATTAGATTTCTCCAATACATTCCATTATACCCAGTAAATCTGGTGAGCCAAGAGAGCAACAAGCTTCTAGTTCAAGGTGGTTTGGGGGTTTGGTTTGGTTGGGGTTTGTTTTTTGTTTGGTTTTGGGGTTGTTGTGGGGGGTTTTTAGTGGGGGGGGGAGTTGATGAAAAAGAAAGATGTTTCTAATTTTAAGAAGCAGAAGTTATCCATCTCTCATTACTGAAAGATTGCTTTTAGCCTCCTCCTCTAGATAGCAAAGACAGGGGTGGGAGGGGACAGAGATCCAACTTAAAAACAACTGAATTCTTTACATGGCAACAGAAGCAAAAGCTTGTCAGCACTCTGGCACCTAAATCCAGAAGGCTCCAAACCTCAGCCCAGCTGCGGCTTAACCTAGCAGGCCTCTCCTGATGCCTTAGCTTTCAACAGTAAATCCCCTTTCTGTCTCCTTCAGGGTACGCCTAGGAGGATTTCACTCTTGGCAGTGGTGAAGCGTTTGGTGCTTTCAACAAGATGCAGGCATTCCTCTGTCCTGTCTGAAGGGCTCAATTACACAAGGCTACTTTCTTAATGCCTAGAAGAGTAAGTTCTTTAGAAAACAGCTGGGGGTTTTGGCTTTTTTTGGTTTTTTTTCAATCCAGTTACTCTATTGTGCAAGAGTTTAGTGGTTAAAGAACTCAAAACCTGTGTGACAAATACACAAATTCAAATTCACACCAGTCTTAGGAGGGGATCGCATCATCAGTATGACTTAGGCTTGGGAGGGTATGAGTAACTTTCTAACCATCTTGCAGAAGCTGCCGCATTTTGTGCAAGTCTGAGACACAGAGCATGAACTGCTTTTGCTATGGGTTAGGAAATTCATCCACGAAAAAAAGGGAAGTTCTAGTCTCCACTCCAAAGGCTTTTTAATATAAAACATATTAAGTGAACACAAAAGTAGCCCACATTTTTCTCAATCTCACAACTGCCGGGCTTGCAACTTGCCTTCTTTTGTGTCACAGCCTCTGTTTTGGGAACTGTTTCTCTAACCTTTAAACAAGTGAATCAGACTCACTCTTTCCAGTCTACAGCCCAGTGATCTGGCTGGAAAAGGAGTGAACTGAACCCATGGCTCTCTCTCATGCTTACAATCATTTTAACTGGAGATTCACTGGAGGGGAGGTGGGAAAAAAAAATTAAAAACCAACCAAACACACACATTTCTGTCCCCTCCAAGCACATTTTGAATGAAAGGCCTTGACTTTACCCTTTTCTTCTTTTCAAGAAAAAAAAAAAAAAAAAGAAAAAAGGTTGTCACACCCTAAATTCCAGACACGAAGTCATCATTTCTTTCTACTACAGTTTTATGCCTAGGTCCAGAATGAGAAGCATTGCACCTTCCTATCTTTTTTGTTATTATTATTTACACATTTACCAATAAGACAGCTTCTACTTTGTGTGCTTTAGACCCTTTCATGCCTGCTCAGCTCCTACTAAGCCAGAGCACTGCACACAGGGCTGTGGATTCCACCACTGTTGCCAGGGGCCAAAAACTTAGGCAAGGCTGTAGCCCACACTGCAACATCCAAATAGCTTCATAGATCTCATTAGAAAGGTTGTAAATGGGGAACCAAAATAAGTAGAAGCTTACATTAACTCTGATGCTACTCTAATAAGAAAAGCAAAGAAAAAAAAAAATCACTCTATTCTCTTACTCGGGTGCATCCTGGCAAAGGGCAAACACCTTCAACTCTACTGAAGAGAAAGGGAATTGGTGGTGTTCATCACATCATGGGACTGGCTGCTGTACCAAACAAGTCCAGTATGTCTGGATAACACACTAGGTCTGTGTATGGAAAAAAAAGTCATCCTTATGGAAAAAAACATGCTATTTGTATAACCAGATCTGTAATTAACATGCAAATTACTTACTCACACAAATGAAGAACTATCCCCTCCCGCTTTTGTAATTTTATAGACTGAACACAGCAGAGACTCCAATTTATTAAAAGTGATGTTCTTCAGTAAGCAACTCTGTTTCCATTATATTGAAATAGTGGGCAAGTAATAAAGACTACATGAAGTCATACACACGAAGAAATTTACTACGGCAGGGTTTCTGTTCGTAAGTTTAAGACAGTTTGTGTTTTTGCTTTACACCAGGATCTGACACTAAGTTAATAAGCCTTTTATTGAGATTCAAAAGCTATTACATTACACACATCTTCCTCTACTTACATTTGCTAACCTACACTGAGGCCCAGGACTAAATTTTATGCTTCACTGACAGAAAATAGAATCCTAAATCACCAATCCACACATAATTGTTAATTTCCCCTCTTGTTTCTTGTGGTCACAGTACCTACTTTCTTCCTTACCACAGCGTTACTTTAAACTTTCACAATTTTAAACCTAGCACTGAGCTTCATCTCAGGCCTATGAAATGTCTCATTTTCTTTAAATTATCTTTACTAAACTCTCCCAATTACCCAGACCAGTAAGGTTTACTAAATTTTGCGCAGAATGATAACAAATTATTCTACCAAAGCAAGTATCAGGATCATAGATCTCTTAAAACCATAATAAAAACTCCTACTTATATCAATAATGAATAGCAGCAGGTTCTAGTAGATTAAGTACCAGACTCGTACTCAGAAAAACTGGTTTCTTTTCTATTTTATTCTCACCTAGTCTTCTAGGTGACCTTGGGCAAATCACTATCCCCACATTGCAGTTTCCCCAGCAGTAAAAATGAATTGAACAGAATTGCAAATCTGTCTGGAAACTCCAAATGAAACACACCATAAGAGTTAAAAATGATTTCCCTATCTGCAGATATATTTGCCTTGATGGCTTTTCTTTATCCCATTATACGTCAGCAGCAGCACAAGATTGCTTTTACTTTCTAAATACACTCTGGTGGTTCTTCAAGAAAGGCTTTAGGCTACTGCCTTACTTTTTATCACATGCTTGATCTATTTCTGCTACTGTATGTACTTTGAAGGACCAAGAGCTTGTATTTAGCAATACACACTTAACACTTACTTTAATATATTACGTCAAAAGTTGCTGTTGAACATATTCCTAAGCTACAGGGAGAAAATAAAACAGGACACATCCGAACAGAGAGCCAACTATCAATGAGCAGCAACTCATTCTCTAGACCCTTGCTCACGTAAGTAATCTTGTAAGTAATCATGCAAGTATTTGCTTCCACAACCTGCCATGGGAACCAGTCGTCAGCAGATTTTTACTGGGAATACATGCATTGATGAACCGAACTCCACCAAAGCAACATAAAAAGATTCCTCTTCTTATATACTGCTAGACTTAAGAAACAATACTTTTCATTTAACAGGACTCTGCCATTTATTAGCAAATAACACTGCTTAGCTGCGGTGCACTTCGCTCACTTGCCCTCTTCCCATTTCTGGGTTTGTTTGGGGTTTTTTGAAAAATGATGCAATTATGAAATGCTTTTTCACCTTTCCTATTCCAAAATATAAGGCTTAAACAACAGTTTCTAAAAGCTCTTGGCTTTGCTAGTCTTTGGGGGAAGAAAAACCCACAAAAAAAACCACCACTACTTATTCATAATTAATTTTTCTAAACAGAGTTAGTGGGTAAAGTTGCCACTTCCCACATCATGCCACAAAAACCTGTTTTGATTGACACAAACATGAACTATGACGTACTTAACGTCCAGCTATTTTCCTGATCAATGAATTACTGCAAGACATTGAAAAATTTACTTAATAAGTTGCTAGACAGCATAACGCAAAATTACTCCTGTACTGTCAATAGACAGCTTCTTGAACACTAGTAACTGAGCCGTTAAAAAAAAGGAAGAGGCAGACCTTCCACACCACAGACATGAAGTGTGACAAATCCAGCTATTTCCTGAAACACCGCAAAACCGATCAGAAAACGGTATCTTTCACGCGTAGGGCTGAGGAGAAAGGAAATCGCTGTGCATCCAAGAGGGAAAAGAAAGGGGGAAAGGCATTTGCAGCTCGGATCTCCGCGTACTCTCCAGGTGGGAACACGAGCCCAAACGACCCCGGTGCCGGCGGGGAAGGAAGGAAGGAAAGGGCAGACGTTATCTGCCGGGAGGGAGCGGAGCGGAGCCGAGGCGGAGTCCCCCCCGCCCCGGAGCGCGGCCCCGGCCCCCCCCCCCCGCCGCCCGCCCCGCTCTCCCCTCCCACACCAACTTCCCCCGGCCCGGGACGTGGCCGGCCGCAGTTGGATAGGGAGCGACGTGACGAGGCTGAAACCGGTCTGAAGTCCACAAAGAAGCCATCTGCCTCCGGGAAACGGGCTGGGGAAGGGCGGACGGGCGGGGTGGGGGAGAAGGAGAAGCCCGCGGGAGCTTCACCCCGCCCCGCGGGGGTGAGAAGATCCCCCCGCCGCCCCGGCCCCCGCACCGAGCACCGGGCAGCGCCGCCCCCCGCCCGGCCCGAGCCGCCCCGCCGGCGGGGCACGGAGCGGGCGCACCTTCCCCGCCCGCCCCGCGCAGGGCTCCGAGCTGGGCTCTCACCTTCCTGCCGCCGCCGCCGCCGGCCAGCGCGGCGCTGCCGCCCGAGTACATGTAGTAGGCGATGCCCAGCACCCAGAGGAAGGCGAAGCAGAGCAGCACCCGAGACCTGCGCCGCATCCTCCCTCCTCCCGCGCCGCCGCCAGGCCACCAGGAAACGGCCAGCAACCGCCGCCGCCTCCGCTCCTGCCGCCGCCGCCGCCGCGCAGGGTCAGGGGGCAGAGGGCGAACGCCCGCCCCCCGACCAATCCCGCGCCGCCCGGCCCCACGGGGGGCGGGGCGGGGCGGGGCGGGAGTACCGGCGTCGCCATGGTTGCAGCACGCCGGGCCGCGGCCGGGCTGCCGCCTCCTCCCTCACGGGCCGGGGGCTGCGCGCCCCCCGCGGCGGCAGGGCGCGCACCGGCGCGGCTCGACCCCGCCCGCCTCTCCCGCGGCCGGTCCCTCCGGCCCCTGCCTGCCTGAGGGGCGCGCGCTGCCGCCGCCGCCCCGTGAGGCGGGAGCCGCGCGCTGCGCCTCGCGGCCAACGGCCGGGCGGCGGGTGGCGACCGCTTCCCTTCCCCTCCCTGAGGCGGCGGGGCCGCCCCCGCGGCTGCGGCTTCCCCGGGCGGGCGGGGAGAGCAGCCGGCTCGCGGCCGGAGAGGCGGCCGGCGGGTGCCGCGCCGCGGCGTGGCTTCGGAGCCGCTGGGGGGGCCGCCTCGCGGGCGCGGTGCGCTCTGGGTGCCGGCCCGCCACCTTCCACCCCCGCCTGCCTCGGGCCGACAGCGGCGAAGTGTCTGTGGCGGCGCTCCGTGGATCGGTCTGCGGGCTCCCTGCGGAGCTGGGGCATGGGCAGCGCCGGGAGCGGGACTTCTGACATGAGGGGTGATCTCGGCTCGCAGGGTTTGCTAGTGGCTGCACCCCCGTTCCGTGCAGTCTCCGAGCACCACTGGTGTGTTGATCACTCCTCTTTTGGGTTGTCTCACTCCCACCCTTACTGGCTGATTACGTAGAGACTCCCAGGTCCGCAGAAACTCCAGGCTGGCCACCACGAGTCGTGTCTCTGTCTCTCTCCCTGCTGTTCAGGGGGACGGAGAACATGCTTTGTGAAGGTGATGTCCTTCAGTTCACTTGAGGCAGCTAGTGAGGCTGGTCTTCATTAAACCTCAAAGGTGAGAAAGCAAAGTCATGTTGGATAATGCCCAGTGTCCTCTGCGTGACAGGTATCTGCATCTCCTTTGGTAAGTCTCAGCCTTTCTCACATTATTCAAGAGATTCTTCCATGGCCTTATAGGAGACGTCAAGGTCCTGACAACCCTGTCATACCACTGAGATTACGCACCTGTTCCCCCTGCACTTCTGGGGTCACTGCATTACTCAGGTGGCAGTGCCCACTCTGGAAGTGTGGTCAGCCCTATGCAGGGCTAAAGGGACCTCTGGGGGACTCTGCCTGGATCTTCCCATGAGGTTGACCCAACTGGGTCTCCACTCTTAGAGACTGGTCTGTTGATATGGGTCATTGTCTGGTAAAATTACCTTTCCATCTGCTTACCCAGTTCCACCCTTAAAGACCTCAGGGCAGAGATGCTACACTGCTGCTAGCTCTCACTGTGGTTCACTGACTTGTGCGTGCGCAGCTCATGCTGCTGTGTTTCCACGCCACTGGGTTTCCTGTTGTTCGGCATTTGCTGCTATCTCATCTCACTGTGAGACATCAAGAAATGAGAATGCAAATCTAAAAAGGGAAGAGATACATTCCCTAACAATTAGAAAGCACCTCTATTTAAGAGCCACGGTATCCACTCAAGGTAGAACACTCCCAGTTTTTAAAAGTTTCCTCTGTCATCTCACCTCTTTTTCAATATGCTGTTTTACTGCCACCCCATTCTGACTGTATCGCACATTTCTGTCCTCCTATCTACACCGATGTCAGACCTCTGCCAGTTCAGCCGCACCAGTGGCTACAGAGTTTGTGCAGAAGGCTGCTTATCAAGCCATGCCAGGATGTGGCAGGGGTCTGGCAGAAATTCTGTTGCATGAGCAGGAAAAGATCCAGCAGCCAAAAGAAATGGCATCAAAAGCTCACCTGCTCACCGGCACAGTCACTCTGCTGATAGTCTCGTCAGGGAGGTGATTTGTGTCCGTGTTGGCACAGCCTGGACAGAAGTTGTCTGGCATGCAAAGATTTCCGTGAATCACTGCATACCTTCCCACCTGCCAGAGCCATGATGGAGAGATAGGATGGGTGAAAAGACAAAGGAAGAAATCCCAAATAAGTGCACCCCAGGGAATGTAAAATAGAGAGATCTCTTTCTTCAGAGCAAATGACTCTCTCAGTAAACTCAGCATTATGATTCTTGGTTTTGGAGGGAGTTGGAGAGAGACACCCCATTTGTGTAAAATACAAGTTTTGTAATCAAATAACTGGCATCTATTGAAGTGAGGTACAATGGAGAGCATGGGCTGCCAGGAAACACGCAGATGTTCTGGATGAGAGTTTTTGATTTATCCGAAGTGTGTTTGATGCAAGTGAGAGCAGTTCCTGCAAAAGCACTGATCATGCCTGCATCTAAAAAGACACACACACCCCACCCCAAAGGCTAAATTTTAATTAGCAAGATTTTCTATATAATTTGGGAGCGTGCTCTGCAGCCCAAGGTTGTTAACATGCTGATAAACTCCTGCCACTTAAGCTCTACCATCAGCTAGAAGTGAGATGAAGAAGCAGCTTCCCTGCTGCTGGGGGATTCCCTCACTGGGCAGATCTGCTGAGGGAGAGGGTGCTGTGCATGACATGCTTCCCCTCAGAAAACATCATGTATTTATATGTGTAAAGTTCCCAATTCTGGAACCATAATCCATTTAACCTTACAAAATCTGCAGGCCACTTACTCTTTAAACACCTTGCAAATCCTACAGAATCTTTTCTTGCCCTTTTCATAGTCTAAAAGATCTTGAGACAGTTTTCGAAGGTCTCCCTGAAGCCCCAGGTATTTTCACTGATTTTAGCAATGTGCTTACATAGATTTTTCCCTTTCCAGCAAAATTAACCAGCCATGCATGTGCAGAAAATCTTTCTGTAGCTGCACACTTCGCAAGCTTACTGAAATAATCCACTGCACATGCTCAATGGCCATTTTCAAAGGTTTATAACTCAGTCAAATCAAAACTAATTTCTTCTCGAACAAGCAAATACATGTCTGCTTCAAGGAAGGCTACTTCCATGTCAGAGTTCATTTTTCAGCCTTCTGCTGATAAAGTTACAGAAATGCTCAAAAAAGGCTGTAAGAACTTATTTAGCTCGAGAAACACATTTTTTTTTTTCACTCTCCTGATATTCTGAACTGGCTGAACCAGTTTTGTTCAAATCTTCCCAAAATATTCACATTTGGACAAAGTCCCAATCCGGCAGATTTCATCCTGAATCATTTATATTTCAGAGACCACAGAAAACACAGAGGTTTAGAATGGAAAATGTTACATCGCTTTAACTCTAGGAAAAGCTACTTGTTCTGTTACAATGCATTCGCATTCACATACCTCTTTGCCTCAAAAGTCCTAACATGTTTAGTCAGCAAAGCAAAACTGAAAAAAAAAGGCATTTCAATTAAAGCAAAGAATTCAAGAAAAATGTAAGATTTTTTTTTAATGATTTTTCCAGTGCATTTCAAAAGAAAATATTAGCATATTTTAAGAGCAGCATTGCTAGAATGATTCACAGAATATAAATGCTTCTGTATCAACCACAGTCCCTTAAACAAAAGAGAGATCAAGCATGTGAGAGTACAAATAGGAGTGAAATTTGCCAAAGGAATCATCAAAACTGCCTTTGATCTGTAATGCAGACACCTAGATTTGATGGGCCAAGTTCTGATCTAGTTAGCTAGGGTATAAACCAGAGGGAATGTCACCAAATTTATTTGAGAGGGGGTATAAAACCAGACACAACCATGACCAGAGTCTAATTCAGAGTGTTAGTGTTCATCTTCTTGTAACTAAAGACCACAAAAGTTGTTCATCCTTTTCTGGAGTTAAATGACCTAGTCAGAGGTGAACGAATCCTCTGACAGTGAGAATGGAAAGTAGTCCTCACCTTCAGGAATAAGTGAGTCAATCCCTTACTCATGCAAGCAATCTCGTCCTTGCAAAGACAGGAAGGAGGATTTTCAGATCAGGTCTAAAACACAGAAAATAGGTTTTAAAAACTTTAAAAGGCCAAAAATCTGATCAAGATGCCTGAACCTCTTTGATACATGGAAGTTAATATATTGCTGATCCAGTTCAGATTACATTCTTTCAAACCTATGCAGTTATGTCAGAAAGCATATCATTCCTCCTCTCTCATGAGAAAGGTTACACATTAGCCTAATGTAAGACAGTTTATAACATAGAAATCACACATTAACGTGAAATTTAAATACATCTGTAGAGGGTATAGGTTCATTAACGCCTTGAGAGCTTGAGCTGAGTACTCAGCCTGAGCCGAGTTTGTGTTTGTAGTGCAAGAATTATGTTTGTAGTGAAAGATCCTGATCCTGCAAACGTTTATGCAAATGTTTAATTTCATTCAGTGCGTATTCCCATTGGAGTCAGTCAGACTACTCAGACGTTTAAAATTATATGCTCATGGCTGAGTACTTGCAGGATTAAAGGTTAAGTGCAGCTAGCAGGTCTGAAAATCTATGTGGGTGTTTTGCAATTCCTCACTGCACAGTGGTAACAATAAGAAACAGAGTACCTCCTCAGCTAAAGACTTGGGAGTCAACATGTCCTCTCCCATCTGTTTAGATGCCAAGAACTATGTTTGTTTAATTTTTCAGCACAGTTTCTGATGCTACCCAGAGTAGGCAGACGTGCTGGCAATAGCACTCAAAAGTGGCTCACTTCCAGAAAATCTTGTTACCCTCCAAGAATGTTTTTCGAGCTGTTAAAACCCCACGTAGCAAATATTGTATCATGCACATTTTACCTTGAAAATAGTGTGTCGCCCTGCCTGACCTGTACAGGGTTTGCCGTGCAAGGTCTGAATGAATTCAGGCCTTTTAGAACTAAAGCTCTCTCGTCCTAGACTTTGATATCAAGAAGGTAGTATCTTCACTTTTAAAGCATAAAGCAATGGCTATTTCCTCTGATAGCAGTTTTTTAATGCTGTTTCCCCATTAGAGATCGATCAACACATTACATCATGCGTTGAAAATATTGTAAACGCTGCATTTTCTCAAAGAGGTTTGCAGTATCAGCTTAAGACCTCATGCTTCCAAGGCAAATGATCCAAATCTGGAAGCCCTTCCTCTCTATTAAATAAGGTTTAAGGTTCAACATTCCTTGGAGTTGTTCAGTTCTACAAAGAGAGGAAACAGATTCTTTTCCTATGGGTGGTGAAGACAAAGAAAGAACAACTCAGCCTTTGGTAGGCCTCCCGCTAAAGATGGCAGAAGCCAGTACAAACTGCAGTCCCATTGCCAACTATTCTTCCCAAGCTGAGTCACTTAGCATGTTGGACTAAACTTCAGCAGCACAAAACAAACCTCTTGCGGCATTCTGTAGGCTGATGATCAGATTTCAAAATGTGATACGGCTCAGAAGCATCTCCCATAGGAGAGTGATGGTAGATGAAAGAGAGAATCGGCTGTGGAGAGAGGCTTGCTGAAACAATGACCTCACCTTTGATTGAGGTAATTTGGTCCCCCTTCATTGCATTTATCTGAATTCTGAGGGTCATGCTGGATTCTTCATAGCTGTCAGGAGTGGTAAAGACTGATATTCTACGGTCTGAGACCTGGCAGGAAATTCCATCCTTTCCTCTCAAGCAAGTCTATGTTGCAGTGGTGTGCAGCTGTAGTACTGTAAGTCATATGAGGCTAGGGGTAAACCCTACATGCGTGCTAATGCATAATACAAAAGACTATTTTTGAGCAACAAAGACAAATGTGAACACATCACACAATGGTGCTGTACTCTCAACTAGTACTTTGTCTACAAGCCAAGTAATTTGGCTACAGCCAAGTAATTTGAGGCTATCTATATAGCTTTGAGGCTATCTATATAGCTTTGGCTACAGCCAAGTAATTTGAGGCTATCTATATATGATACAGCTTTGCTACAGCAAAGCATAGAAAATACAGCTAAATTAGCCTATAATAACATTTCTGGAGATCAAGAAAGAGGTTTCCCCAAGTCAAAGTGTTCTACCAGAGGCAGGTTTTGCTTATCTCTTTAAATAAAGTCTTTCCTAGCTAATTGCACCATCATCAGCTCACCACAGGGAATGTGAGGCACAGGGAAAAAGAAAGAACAGATGTAAAAAGGAATGAAGGAGATGTGGTAGGAAGGGACGTGAGAGTACAAGGAAGCAACATAGGCCATTCCCTTCCAAAGTTACTGCACCATATTCAGAGTCTCTCTCCACAGTGTCTGAATTGAAAAGACCAATAAGTGATTCAGATCACCAGCTCCCCAGGATATCAGACCCTGGCTTCTTACACAGATGGCAGGGAAAAGGTGATGCTTAGCAAGTGCTCAACCTAGGTATTGCAAATGCCTTTCTGCAGTGACTGTGTATGATTCAGAGGGGCAGAGAGAGAAAATCTTTCCTTGCTATACAATATTTTAGTTTCAGCTCGACAGTAGAAAGCGTCTCCTTACTTCTTTCCCACTTCCTTTACAGCAGGAGTTAAAGAAAGTGCTTTCAGTCTGAGACATGGAAACCAGGTCTCCGGTTTTCTGGAGAAGCATCCTAATAACTGACAGTTATAAGTTACTTCCAGAGGTGCCATACGGACAGACAGAATACAGCTCAGATGTTTTTGATTAATCTTTTTTTTTTAAAAAAAATCATTCTTCCATTTTCATACTGTTGGCTCCCACTCAGATGCACACAACGGAGCCCGTGCCTCAAAAGTGGATAGCAACCTATCCACGCTATTCCTCCTGGACACAGTGCAGGCTGACAGTCAGCAGTGCTGCACATCCCCAGGGACTCCTCTGCACCAGGTGAAGGACACCACTCCCCACACACCTGCTCTAGCACCGTGTCTGCTTTTTGCATTACAACTGTGGCTAAACAAATAAACCCCAGTGATATATTTTTATCAACACTATAGATTGTACTCCCGGATATTGCTCAAGAATATTTTGCGCTGTGCAATTAAAAGTAGTCTTTTCACACAGCCCATATCATCAATAAATACATTACTTTATCATGTTCATTTGCATATTTGCCAATTTGCAAAATTTGGTGTTTGGATCCCACAATCATTACAACAAATTACACAGGTCTTCTGTATCACGCTCAGGCATATTTCATATAAGAGGGAAAAGAGATGCTCACAGCTATTTCAGTTCACATACCCTCTAGAAGTCTAATATCGATTTCTCCCAAATTTAATCTTTCAGTACTTTGGAACAGAAAGTAAATAGGCTCACTTACCACGGGGGATGGAAATTGACCCTGTTTGTAGCCTTCATGACCCTTTTGGCTTCAAAACTTTATCATCATCTGTTGAAATCAGGAAAGATGTTGTTTCTAAAAACAGGGCCAAAACCAGCAAACGTGGAGAAATTAGTTTTACACTCCTCCTCTTCCAACAGAATTGGCCAGATCTCCGTGTAACTTGACTGAACCACAATGAACTTGGCCCCAGCGCCTATCACACAAACAAAATAATTTGAAAGAGAAACTGGGATTGCCCTGCAGAGACCATGTATTTTCCATCCCCTTTGTTCTTTCAAGAGTTTCAGGTAGAGGAGCAAGTGTTTTCTTCTAAAAAGTCGAACGGCAGATAAAAGAACTTTCTGTCCTGTTTCTGTAATCAGAAGGTCTGTGGGTTTGTGAACTGAGGTTAAGATCCTTTTTCCTTTCCCATTCTACCAGAGTATCGCTCACTGTTTTCTCTAGCTTTCAAAACTATTTCTGAGCTGAGAGAGACATGCACCTCGTGTGCATAAAATAATGATTTTACTTTTACTTGTAAATTAGATTCTTCCAGCGCATTCAGGTGTAAATGAGGCCTTCCCTATTGAAATAACATTTTTGGCCTCAGGAATTCCCCAGCAAGGTCATTCCTTTCATAAGTCCAAGGAGAGATACTTTGTCCGATTGTCATCTCACATGCACTGGTGTAAATTCAAGTAACTCTGTAGAAGGTCATGTCACCACAACATGGAAAAACTGATATAAGTTGAGAAAAAGAATCAGGTTTCCTATCAGCTCCTTCTCTCACAGAAATGTGGTAATATACAGTGGAGAAAAGAAAGGCGTTTGCACAGAGTACTGCACTTCTACGTATACTTTGCACAGAACAGTCTTAAAAACTGTCACAGCAAATGACTTTGTGCATGGAAATGCTCACAGGGCCAGTGTCCGCCCCAAAGGCTTGTGTGCAAGGAGGGGGAGTGGCAGGGGAGGCAAGGGCGAGGAAGGCATGGGAAGTGGAAGTGGGAGAGGAAGAGGAATAGGAAGAGGAAAAGGAAGAGGAAGAGGAAGAGGAGGAAGAGGAAGAGGAAGAGGAAGAGGAAGAGGAAGAGGAAGAGGAAGAGGAAGAGGAAGAGGAAGAGGAAGAGGAAGAGGAAGAGGAGGGAAGAATCAGAAAAGAGAGGACATGCCCTCTGCTTGGTTACATATGGGCATATACTGGTTGTGCCAGGAAGCCCAGCATGAGGGACATGCCTTCGCACTGTAGCCTCTCACACATCACTTGTTAAGGAGAGAAAAAAACCCCACATTTTAGGAGATGCTTCCTGCTGTGATGCTGGGAATAGAAAACTCTGTGATGCTGAACAAGAAAAACACTGTTTCTGGTATCGCATCTTTGTAAGCAGCACTTCTACTGTATACTTATTTGTCTTTTGTACTGCCTGAGTCATCCCCTCTGGATGGATGTCCCAGGACAATCTTACAGGATCAAACATCCTTGGCTGTACTGCACAGTATAAAATATTTACCAGCTATTCTCCGTGTGTCCTTGTCACAGAAGAGCTCACTAAATACTTGCCTAGGGACACAGATGTACCCGCAGAAGTACAGCGTGACAGTGGCGAGACAAATGTGCATACACAATATTGACCTTGGCGGTCATACACCATGTGGAGCACCAGCAGAAACCCTAGCAGTCCACCAGCAAAAATCCTGCCTTTAACCAGCACAGCTCCTGCCAAACCTAGCAGTGCCTCACCTAAACCATTATTTGTCTGAGTCATCCGCCCTTTCAGGATCCTGCACGATACATGCCCTGGAGCAGTTGAGCCCCAGAGCACAAAGCGGGTGGTGGCTCGACGCTACAGACACCATCGCACCTGAAGGCAAGGATCCCATCAGGAAGAGGGCCATGTCACTGCATGTTAGCCAGGCACACACCTACACACTGCAGAGAAACCCCGTACTTAAGAAATTTATCTCCTTGTGCTCCCACAATTCCTCAGGGCTCTGTCAAGCCACCGGTACAGGATTTCAGCCAGAACAAAAGCCACACCCTCTGTGCTTGGGTGTCATGGTTTCCCCTGCTTTCTGATGGGGAAAGCCCCCACCTTGCTAGGGGTTGGATGCAATGGGAAGTCTCACCTGCTGCAGGACCTCTGTTAGCTTTTATCTTGCTCTTTCCTGCTTCTATTTCAGTTTATCAGCTTCAGAGATCTTGTCTGTCTTCCTGGCAAGCAGACTTTTTTTAAATTCGACAAAGGGCAGTGCCTTTTCTTGCTGCAATTAATAACACGTTTTCTGGCATGTGACTAAATAACAATAATTAACCCAGCAGTTGGAGTTTCCCTGGGTTTGATCATGATGCTCTGTGCTGGCTCTCCATAGCGTTTGCTTGCTGTCCATGCTGTTTTCTTGGCTAGGTTATTTTCAGGCCTACTATGTGCTTGAGTAACAATAATAAACAGGAAAAATGAGGTGGTTCATAAGATTGTTATTTTAGTTAGATCTTCTGTTCTAAAAGCCAAAAAACCATCAGCAGGCCCAATACACTAAGGAGAGTTGTTTTTTCCCTCTACTCACTAAAACATTGAGCTGTTGTATAGCTATATCAAAGAATTTGATGGGGCACCAAATTAGTTCAGGATCCCACTGGTACTTTAGCTGCTGAATTTGATCAGCCATGATCTCTTATCATCGCTCATGGAGAGAGAGAGAGGAAAGACGGGGAGTTTGCATTTGAAAGACCTGAACAGATTCAGATCTTGCGCGCTTGTCAGCGTCAGTCTGCACATGTCATTATTTTAGTTCATGAAAAATTGTACTGTGCTGCTGCACAGGAAAAAAGACTTGAAACAAAGGGCTTCCGAGAGCCAGAAGAGGTCCTGACAGGACTCCCATACCCCACTCCCCCAGCCAAGGAAGCAGGGTCCTGGCAGGAACTTGAGGCAGTAGCTGATACATGTCTGAGAGTAGTCAACGTGCTTCTGACATCCCAAGAAATGCAGAACCAATGCTCACACCTACAAACACAACAGAGGTCTGCATTTGCAATTTACAAATGGAGGAGGACTTTCTCCTTCCAAGGGAAATAAAGTCTTCAGAGACGAACCTCTTCAATGTAGGAAACCCTGCCAGAGCTGTGCTTCTATTCTGCATGCCCCATGGGGAGTGACGTTACCTAGAGCTGAGAAAAGTTTGAATAAATAAATCAGCTGAGCCAAGGCCTCTTTTCAGTGTGTAACCAGTTACCCTCTCCCCATGTAAATCTCCCTGCTAAGATTTTCCTCCGCTTCCTTGAGAAAAGCCCAGAAGCATTCAGACTGGTCCTGCCACAAGCAGGCTCTCCACGCATCTGCTGGGAGAGCTGGCAGCCTCAGGTGGCTGGTAACAGTACACAGAGCTCCCAGTATCCGCCAGAGAGACCTGGCCGGGCTGCTCAGTCCCCGAAGCCGTTCAATAGCTGTCTGTCAAATGGCCCGGTCTCAGGCCACTCGTAGTGCATCAGAGTTGACAGCACAGGTCGTGATCAACATTTGCACTTGCACTGTGGGTTGTTACAGGGACCACAACCGAGCGAGTACACCGCTCTCCATCCTACTGGGCTGAGATACACCCCAGTAAAGAAGCCTTAGTAAAGCCAGCACTGATCCTGTACCTGCTGTATTGAAAAGAAAGGGAACATTGGTACAGAAGCTGTTGATCTGGCACCATTCAGAACCATTAAATTTGCTAAAACCAACAAAACAAAAAGAACAGATGCAATTGGAATTGAATGTATTTTCAGCTCATTGTTCCAGTTAGATCTCCACCCTACACAGAAAAAGCAGCATCAAATAAAGGCAGGATGAATACCTTCTGGAAGCAAAAAGATATATTTTGTCAATTGATTACACAGATGGGAAAATCATAGAAGCATTGGCAAGGTTGACAGCAATTTGGGAGAACTGGCAACACCCCAAAGGCTAAGGAAAGTATCCTCTTGACATTTCCGCAGAGAGCAGGTTCACAAACTGTGTATTTCTGAGTTCAGACAAAACGTCCCAGGCTTGTCAAAAGTACAGATGCTGCAATTGCCAAGCCAGCGCTGTAAGACTTCTATAGGTGTTGCCATTTCTTTTTATTTTCTTCTTTTTTTTTTGCTAGAGATGGCTCTTGTAACATCTTGACTCCTGAGCAAGATGAATTCTGTCACTGCGCCAGTTCTTAGCACTAGGCAATGGAGGGCAAAGATAAGGCTTCAGATGTGTCCCACTTATATGTCAAAATACTGCAACACTGACAAGGATTTTAGTGCTGTACATTCCCTGAATACGAAACTTCTTTCTGGTACTATCTTGTGCTATACAATACAGCTTTTTTTATACTTCAGTTTACTGCATCCTTTTTCATTTGCAGTTAGGCTGGTAGGGGAAGAAAGCCCCTCAAAAAATTAGGATTGCGTTTTTCCAATCTTCACTCAAGTATGTAGCACATGCAAACTATTCACACAAACCGGGATTAGAAGTCCTAGAGCTAAGATGATAGATTCACACCTTTTTCATCCTGAAGTGTTTTTTATCAGAACTTAACTCACCATTTATCTTTGCAAGGTTTAAAAATAATGTTTTATTACCTAGCTCAGTATTTTCTTGCCATCTCGGAGATGATGGCGTGGAGAGTGCACTTATAAAATTTGTGGATGACACCAAGGTGGGAGTGGATGCAAGCACTTCAGAGGATGGGATCAGAATTCAAAATTATCTCAATACGTTGGAGAAATAGTCTAAAACTAGCAAGACAGAATTTAGTAACAACCCATACAAAGCACTACATGAAGAAATGAAAGACCAAATGCACAAATACAGAAATGAGGAGTCATAGAAGAGGTGGAAGGACTGAAAAAAAAGAATGTGAGAGCTACAGAAGGACTCAAAGCAAATATGAGCAAAGCAGGTAAAGCTCCTGAAAGGCAAATCTCATACTGAGATGTATTATTACAGAAGTGTCATATGCAACAGGGAATTCAGCTCTGCAAGGCACTGGTGAAGACCCAGCTGGAGTATTTGATCTAGTTCTGGGTGGCTTTTAAAAAAAAACAACAAGAATATAAGACATTTAGAGAATGTGGCTTACCAGAAACAGCTCAGATAATTAGGTTTGTCATTCTAGAAGCTCCAAAGGGAGTTTTATAACAGTTTCCCAGTATGTGAAAGACTGTCCAAGAAAGGACAACAATCATTTATTCCTTTTGCCCAGTTTTCAAGAACGAATCTACTAGATCCTGCAGAATGGCAGTTAGATATTGGAGGAAAATTCAAGGCTGTCTAATAATACTTAGGGAGACTCGGATCTCTGTGCTAGCGGAGGATTTTAGGAATAGATCTGGCAGTGCTACAGGTATATTTGATCCCACTTGGAGCAGGGAAATTATCTCAGTGGTTTCATATAGCTTCTCAACATTCTCAATCCTATTTTATCAACAGCACCATCCAGCTCCTTTTTGTTTGCAACAGCACAGTGTTGAAGCTGAGCCGCAGGTGCTTTTCAGTCGCTTCAACACTTTGGCAGTTACAAATTCAGGATCAGACACCTTTCCTTTCTCATGCTTTTGTTGGACAAGCAGGGACCATTCTCATCATCTAACTCTGCTCCCTGCTTGCACATGTGGGTTTCCCAGCAGTGAGAGTCCTGAGGGGGTTGCATTCCTCCTTCTCTCCCCAGTGCACTGCCTCTGTTCCCAGCGATGTGACATGGGTACACTCAAGTGGTCACACATACCCCCTTTCCGGTCACTCCTAGATCTTGTTCTGATATGGGACTCCACTCCTAATATTTTCTAGGTCACCCTGAATTTTTGTCTTCACTGTGGTTGAAAGCAGAGAAGGTTTATTCGGGGTTCAGCTGTCCATGAAGACTCTCAGGCTCTAATCTCTACCTCAGGATCAACCCCGCTGAAGGCAAAGCCTGAGCTGTGGGATGCTGCAGCCCCCCCACCCTGACCCGTGGGTTGCTGTGAAGGTGCTGTGTGAGCCCTGAACTGCTGTGAGTCCTGCATTCCTCCCTGCCAGGGCCCAGAAAATGAGGAATCCACAGCATTGTTCCAGTTTACCCCCTGCATGCTGCTTCACAAGGAGTCCTGTAAAACAAAGGTCTCTGCCAGAGCCTGAAAGCCCAGCACCTCTGGCAAATCCACCCTCTCCCACTGCACTGCAGACCTGCAACAGCTTTATGATCCAGGGACCTAGAGAAAAGGACCAGACTCTTTCCTCCATGCAAGTTTGTAATAGAGCACAAGGGAGTGCCTCTGCAGCAAGAAAATGAAGGTACCACCATCACCTCACCTGCTCCCTATCTTAGTGGTGGGGAGTATAGTATGGGCAATGTTTGTCCGGGTCTCTGCTCTGTTGTGTGCTGCAGACTGTGGTGCAGTATCAACGTGTGTGAGATAACATCAAATTATGAGAAACATTTAGCTGCAGGAGGAGGGAGCCCCATGCAGGCTGATTTGCCCTTCTTCACAGTGGCTCTTACAAATGATTTTGTTCACAGCCTGAAAACCCCAGCAATTCAATTAGCACAGAGAGTAAGGCTGGATGGCAACCTCAGGACTGAGGCCGGTGGAGGTAAACAGACCGGAGATCTCCCTTGCATCACCCTGCAGTGCTTTCGTTATAGCTGGAGAATATCCTCCCCCCCTCCAACAGACAACCAAACCTGTGTGAAGAGGTAGTAAAGCAAAATGTAGAAGCTTTCATGCAAGTAATTCTTTTCTTGGAAAGTATAAAAGAAATGCAATTGCCTGTATTTTCAGAAGACTTTTTTCGTTCAAAAAAGATTTTAAGTCAGAATAAAGGAAGGCTCCTGGTGGAACTCTAATTTGCACATAAAAAGCTGTTGGGCTTCTGATACACCAGCATGCACCAAGAAGTCTCTGCATGGATGCACTCAGGTGAGTCCTAGCCACCACAGAAAAGCTCAAGAAAACTTCTAAAGAGTTTTCACACTTGCACCCCAAAATGCAGGGGCTCATGTGCACACTATTCAGCCACCACCAGACCTGACCACTTCTTCTCCTGCCTCTCAGCAATCATGCATTGCAGAAAGTGAAAAATCAAAATTTGTTTCCACAACATTCTGTCATCAGCCTTTCCACAGTAACATTGATTTTTCTTTTTTCTCTTGCACTTTCTCAGCCATTCAGTTGTCCATCTACCTCACCCTCCTGCCAGATTCTGATCCCTTCTCTCATGCAGATAGGCCCTTTGCTCTGCAGAGCATCCCTCTGGGCTCGCTGGCTTACCCACACTGAACAGCAAGATGTTGTGCATAAGGATAGTAAAGTCTGGTTCTACTTGCTTTTTACTTCCATTCACAGCCTATGTTTTCCCATTCCATAAGTTCAACATGTTATTTTTAACATTTTTTACATCCTTCAGCATCTTTCTTTTCTCCTTCCTTTCAGAGCTCTTAATTTTTCTATTTTCTTTCTTCCCATTCCCCAATTCCCTCTCCCAACTCCCCCTAAGAAAAATGAACACCCAGTAAAATTCTCTTTTTTTTCCCATCTCTTCTCCTTCTCTTCCAGTCCTTTTCTCTAATTCTATCCTTTCTTCCACTTATTTTTCTTACTACACCCAGGGATATGTTTCCTCAGCCATTTACTTATTTATTTCCTTATATGTTTATTGCTTTTGGCTATTTTCCTCACAGAAGTCCTCACATTTTCCACATTTTCCATCAGCTCCCAGTTTTGGCTCATGTCCCCTGCAGCTGGGGTAAGTTTCTGTACTCCATCACTCCAGCTATGGGTACACTACAAGCCAGAGTACCAATTGCAGCTGATAGAACACCTAGTTTTATGTTAGCTCAGTATTAAAAACAGTAGGACTATAGCTATGCAGGGTTTAGTATGGACTGCAAAGTCTGTCCAGGATCTTAATAAATACATGGGGCCTTACCTGTGGCTCCGCTCTATGCTGCGGCAGCTACACGAGGCCCAAGCGAGCTGTAAGCACATCCTTGCACAGTTAAGTAGCTGTAAGAGGCACAGCAGGGAGCTTACAACCTCCACGATCAGGGCATGGCCACCTGTACGTTGCCCCATCCCATGTTGCTCCAGAATGCTCTGAGTAATGTAGAAACACCACTGGAGTCCAAAGGGGGATGTTCCCAGGACCTTCCCAGGAGAAATGGTCCTGTCTAGAAATGGCAGTGGAGAGAGTTGCCCCCCCTTTCCTTATGTACCCCTTCCCCACAACTCATGATACCGCAGCACAGGGTTTGCCAAATGCCCAGGAATATAGCCTTGTGGCTGCTCCCTGCAGGGCTCACAAGGAAATAATCTTCCCCCCAGATGAGTGGGACCTTTTGTAGCCCCTTGGTGAGCAACATTTAGGGGTCCAAGCAGGGAAGCAGGTAATACAGGTTAACTTTTTGGTTGTGCAACACCTCACATCACCAAGTGCCCTGATTGTGTGCTGTTCACGTCCAGGAGAACTTTGCTTTTGTGTTCAAAGGAATAAGAGAAGCCTTGTGGCATTTGCTTCTGATAAGATATAGCACTTTTTCAGCACACAAGAAGGGGGATAAAAGAAATAAGAGAGGGAAAATAAAAGGAAAAGCAGACCGGTGTGATTTAGAAATGAGGTACTAGAATTCCCACTGCACCTGATTTAAGTCCCAGTTTCTCAGCAAGGCCAGATCCCCAAAGGTGTTTGAATGTACAGCTAGCAAACGAAAGGAAGAAGAGCTTGGTACCTAATGCAGCCGTGTGAAACCCTTTGATGGTACGCCCAAAAGATAAGGGAGTGAAAGCCAGACTCACCAGAGCACAACACGCCAGTTTAACTTGGCTGAGAGTCAGGCTCTGCGTGCTTTTCCTACACAGTGTACAAAACTGAGCTCATTGGCAATGCTCAATAAATAAATAACAATAACAAAATCTGAAGCATAAGCAAAAGGATACACAGAAATTACTCGTGTGTGGAATTCCCTTAGATATGGCACGTTGCCTTCAGCACAGGGAAATACACTTCCATTGGAAACTTATAGTAAAGTAACTGTTACTTTTCGCCGGTTATTCCAGGGTGATAAAAACAGTAATCTGAGACTGTGGTAGGTCAAATAGTATATAAATTATCAGGCAGATTATATGGCAGGTCCATAAACCAAAAGGACGGTGTTCTGGGAATAATGACTGAAGCGTTAAAAATATCTGAATTCTTCTCTTAACATACAGTCCAACCTTTGCATCTTGATGATCTGCCAGACTTGTCTGTGGTGCATCACTTGTTATTTGTGAGAGAGTACTGGGGGAAAATAAAAAGGCTGGACGAGTGCAGAAGGCACAAATGAGTATGTTGACAGAACAACATCTATCTCAGAAATTGCCCTTTTTTCTCACGTTGTTCAAAACCGCTGCAGTGAAACAAGGGATTTCTGGTCGCAGGATACTGACATGGGAGATTTTTCTGTGGATCTGTACTATTCTTTTGAGAATGAGTGCAAGGCACAAAAGAGTAAGCTGCAGCAATAAAATGCTGTGCAATGGATAACAGATAAATAATTCAGGGCTATGGACAAGCAGATGAACACCAGCTGGTTCAAGCTGGTATTAACTGCATCTCATATTGCAACTCAGTGTCTTGGATTGGAAGCTACTTGCTGTCAATAGACATCTCAGCTATTCACATTCAGGCACTTCAGGCAAACGTTTAAGAGCCACTGCCTGATCTAGTGCAACCAGAAGCATTGCTGCCTTGGAGCAAGGAACCGGCCATCCCTCTAGCTCGGCTTCTGGTCTCCAGCTGTGACCGGAGCAGCACAAATCATAAGACATCCCCGCAAATTCATCCAGGCAGCTGAGCTCTGCCCTGAGCTAGCAGGACCTCTGAGCCCCTCGGTATACACCTTGAAGGGTGATACTGACGGCTTGCAATTGTAATGGACTCAAGCTTGCTCCTGCCATAGATAAGGGCGATTTCCCACAGAATTCAGATGGGAGCCGGATAAAACCGCAGGATCGTATCATCCCTGCTGTGGCGATAAGAAAATACTGTGTAATTGTTGTTAATACTATAGCCAGACAAGAATCATGCTGTCATACAAGCACATGAGAAAAAAGTCTCTAAATCAAATAGATTTAAACCAGATTTAAGGCATATCACCAACTGCCAGAAGAAAACCCATAAGGAAGGAATGGAGAAAAGAAGAGAAGGATTAGAAGTGATAAGACACTTTTGTTCTGGGCACAAATAGCACAGTTTTATTCTTTGGAAGATACAATTAAGAAATACTGAACCATGTTATTAGCATCTAATAAATATTTACTCAGAACAGTTGACTCTGCACTTCACAACTGAAGAGAGATTTGTGGAGGACGAAGTGGTATTTTTGTGAATGAGTTAGAGAAGTTTATTCTGTGTATAGCAGAGAGCAAAAAGAAAGTGCAAAAGCCGTCTGCTGAGATGGAAAATCACTCGTTATCCAGTCTTGTCTTCCATCACTCTGCAAAGAGGAATGCTTACCCCCTACTGCTTACAATGCAGATCTCCTTTAGGTGATTTCTGATCTGTTCACCCTCATCACATAAAAGCCACTGGCTGCAATATATTAATGGATCTGGACCAGATGACGTGAATCTCAAAAAGTGAGCTTCCACATCAACAGATGACAACAGGCTCTCGGCCAACATCTGGCAGAGGGAGCAAACCTGGGATCTTCTCTTTCCAAAAAACCCAGGCACCAGCAGAGAGGGTGTCTTATAAAACTAACTCATCAAAGGTGAGTCCTTCTGGTTGTGGGGTTTGCCATGATTGGAAAGCAGGGCGTATTCCACTTGTGTCGTGGACACATCCTTCCAGCCCAGAAGGATTGTGTGGGAGAATCACAGAGGTGAAAGAAGTTGGATCTAGGGCTTGTGATACTTGGATTTTCAGTGTGGTGTGCAATTTGGGGTGGGGGAAAATGAAAAACAGCTCCAGGTTCAGGTAAAAGTGAACCAGAACAAATTAGAGGTTTTGTGAAACAAATAACAGCCCACCCAAAATGATTTTTCCTGAACTATTTTGTTTTATTTGAAATAAAATAGTTTGCTTCCATCTCAAATGATGTTGCATCATAATAATAATAATAATAATAATAATAATAATAATAATAATAATAATAACAACCATCAATAACAATAATAATAATAATAGTAATAATAATAATAATAATTCCTAGGATTTCCCCAAACAAAACATTCAACTTCAAAACCATGAACACAAAGTATTTTAAAATATTTCATTTGGCAAATTTGACCGAAATTCCTGATTACCTTGGTTCTTTTCCACAAATTCCATGATTTTCTGAGTGAAAATTTAGCGTTTCTCAAAGAACTGCACTTCTTCATATTTGCAACTGCTCTTACCCTCTGTGCATCACATAGAGGCTTGCACACATACTTACTGTGGGCTGCGAAGATGGTTGCCAAACACTTCCCTGTTCTGTCCTGTGATGAGAAGCTACGGACTTTTTGGGGGGTGGCATTCAAACGGCATTCTCAAACAAACGTTTAATTTAAAAGCACTTAAAATATCACACAGGTCCCTGGTATGATGTTCTAGACGTACAATTTCCAACAGCAAAACTTTCATTTTTTTTTACCACCCTTCTAACACTCTGCAGTGCGTTCTTCTGTCTGAATTGGCTGGGTTTGACCCTTATAAATAGCAGCACGGCAGTAGTAAACACTGTATTCTGAGTGTCATTCTATCTCAAAAAACCAAATGCAAGATTGTCAGTTTTACATTAATATCGGTATACATCTATATTTTAGTCAAATCTGCAGGTTCTTTCAGAACTGAATTTGAGGTCTTTTTTATGCTTCCAGGTCATTATGTCTCTGCTGGGATTCATCAAAGTGCTACTTGCTGTGCTGATGGTCTGCCACATCGTAGTTGTAAAATATTCTAATCCAGAGCTTTAAGTACTGTTTACAAACTGAAACCTGCGAGAAGAAGAAAAAAAAGTAAACTTTTCTTGTTAAACAATATCTGATTTTGCTTAAAATTTACTGCAGCTGGAAACAATGGGCAGAAGAATGTGGTTTTGTTCATGGTGTTGCCTTCAGCTGGAGGAACGTGCTTCAGCCGTGCGAAGTGATGGAGCTGAGCATGAGCCAGCACCAGCACCCATGGGCTTCTGGCTCTTGCTCCCTGCTGAAGCCACCAAACACCTCTGCTGACATGGGCACGGGGGTTTTTGCAGGGAAGACTTCACGGGGTTTTCGGGAAGTAGGTTACTGCCATGCCTCATGTCTGCCTCAGGCACCAGGTGCTCCGAACATCCTTAAACTTGGTATCTCTCCAGCCACCTTAGGCATGGAAGATAGCTTTCATCTCAGTCGCGTTCAGGGCATGTTGATACGGGGACATTCAGGAGAATTAAATTGATTTATCTTTGGAAGTGGATTAGGTGCTGACACATAATCAGCGGCGGATTAAACACTCTCATTCAGAAATAGAGAGCCCCTAATTCAGTTTATCTTAGTTCTCTCTGGAAGTGAATTAGGGCTGTGACTGAAGCGCGGGGAAGGCAGGCTCGGGCGCAGCAGCCGCCATGCTCCCCCAGCTCTCCCCCAGCCACTTGGCAGGGGCTGCCAGCCCATGCAAAGGGTCGGAGAAGGAGGGGTGGGAGAAAGCAAGCCTCTGCTTCCTCGCCGCTGTAGCTCACAGCCCGCGCCCCAGGGCACTGGATCCCAAGTAGGCTGGTTTGGGGTCTCAGCAGTCTCCCCACCACTGCATACCGTGCCCTAGCCTGGTTGATGAGTCCCCGGACCTATCTTTGGAAATCCTGCTTTCTCCATCCTCTTTAGATATTTCAAGAACTGAGGTTCTGGCAAGGTCAAAGAAAAGTCCAGCTGCCAGATTAATCTGATACTGAGAATGAAATACAAAGCTTTGGCATAAGGGCACCAAGGCTTTGAAAGTCTGCCAGCAAAAAAATTGGTACCAAAATAGGGTGACAAACCCTGCAACCTGTTTAGGTGCCAGCTAACACTGCTGCACGACCCACAATGGACTCCTTCTGCTCGCCTTTAACTGTGCCCGTCTCCCAGGAATAATGAGCGTTTGTTATTAAAACCCAGGCTGCCATGTTTTATTTGCTTCATGCTACATACAGAAAAACAAGACAAGCGTGGGGGAGTCAGCCTTCTTCTTCAGGCCCAGCTGTAGCACACGCATGTCTTTCTCCTGAGTGGAGGCTGCCGGGGACGCAGGAGGGGAAGATCTCACTTGGGACCTACTCTGCCAGCCATAAGAGCATGCCCTTCAGCCTGAGACATCTCAGCACCCTTTGCTAAAGCAGTTCTCTCTTCCATTTGAAATCCCATGACCTGCCATAAATAACCTCTTTAGCCCAGGCGATGCCAACGAAACGTCGTGCGGAAAGCGGCTCGCGGTCTGGCACACGCTCTCTCACAAACAGCAGTTTGCTTTCATTTAAGGTCCCTGGTTTGGGCTTGCCTTGCCCCAACCAAAAAGCAGCTGCTCTGCTTTCAGACGCCTGCCTGTGCTCCCAGCACAAGAGCAGCTCACCCCCCTGCCTTGCCTTTTCCAGATGCTCGCAGCAGTGCATTACGCTGAATAATGGCAACTTAAAAAAAAATTGGAATCTCTTCAGACGTCAATTGACCTTAAATATAGGTTCTGTTTCTAAAATCCCTTCCTCAGCAAAAGTGGATGTCTGGGAGAATGGGTAATGGAATATTGAGGATTGCTGCCTCTCGCTGTGCTTGGCAATTACCAAAAATTGTTACTGTTTGACGGCAACTTCTGTGTGATTGTACACCCGTAGCAGCGACGGTGTTGAGCCTATTCCATGCTTTCTACTAACGTGCCATTAGTTAACTGGTAATGCTCCACGCTCCTTCACTGCAGTTCACCCAAGCAAAAGAGCAGTTGAGCACAGATCCAGTTATAAGTATTTTACAGTCTGGGAACTCATAGTTTATTACTAGGCAAGTTTTTATTTGTGCAGAACCCAGCTACAGTCACACATGGAAATACCACCCGTAACCATTTGCAGATTATTCCTGTGACATGAATTTTCGTGTTTGCTAACAGTAAAATTACTCGCAGAAAGATGGAGAATGAGCAGGTGACTTGGGACCATCTGCTAGCATACAGACGCTCGGGTTGTGGCAGTCATGGTGGCAAGAGGTGCTTATTTGGGGTGGCCTTACTGCTTTTATATTTTGTAGCTGTCTCTCATCTAAGTGAGTGCAACCTTTGTATAGCTGTACATCACCTATTATTCATACACACTCACATACACTAACATGCACACACACACCCCCCTCTTTTCAGTGGCTGAATTCAGGAGTCCTAATATGCAACCTATTTGGTTGATTTGGTAAATCTGAAAAGAATATGTCTGAAGTGCAGTAAGAAAAATAATCATATACCAACGTATTCGACAATGCTGTATACTCTGTCTAGATATATATGGAATGCTTAGACAGAAAAACGCAGACATATATATGCGTAGAGACAGACAGGAAGATGTCATTTATATGTATGTGTATATACGCATATGTATATGTATAGAGAGAATATTTCAAAATTAAAAAGGAGATTTAGTCACACAGCTTCTTGATGCTAACTGATACTGTATGTCTATCTGCATACACACATGTGCACACGCTGCTGGTACTGCAAAAACCATTTGCGCTTGCACTGTATAGCAATTTTAGTCATATTTCCCATGGAAATAATGATTTATGAAATCATTCCCCTTCTGCCTGCTTGCTCTCTTTGCAATCCCAAACCTTTTTAGCAGCTCCAAGCTTACCTGTAGACAGCTGATTTCTTACAGAATCAATGCAAATATGCAGCTAGACAGAGGAGAAAGCCTCAATCTGTATTGTGACTGAGGTAAAGGCTATAATATGAATTTACCTTCACTTTAATCCACAGAATCTGCAAGAGACAGCAAATTTGAAAGTGTAGCAACCCTAGGAAAACTTAAATGGGAACTTTCATTCAACCACCAGACCCGAGCCGATGGGAAGGCTGGCTTCATTAGTTCCAGTGCTCATGGCACTATTTTGTTTCTGTTGATCTGAAGGAGGGTGTTCCTCTGTCCATTTCTAGGTTGGACCTTCAGCAAATACACTCATTCTGTACAATTTTGCTTCTACCCAATATTTTCCTGTTTGTTAAGGGGCTGAATGTCTCACTTCCAGAGATATGATTTCAGATTTTGGGTGAGTGACATATACTTATGTCAAAAGGAATCGGACCAGGACTTAACAGATGGGGGGAAAAGGGTCCAAGTATAATGATGATTTCTGGGTCTGGCAGCTGGAAAGGAATTAAACATTCCCTTATTCCCTTCCCAAAAACATAGGGCAGGGTGAAAATGATGCACACCTTAGCAAAAGTTGCCCATCACGAATGAAAAGGAAGGTTTAGAGCCCACACAAAATAGTGAGAGTCTCAGCTGAACCAGAGATTTATGCTTCCTGGAGGTTATTCCAGATGACGATGGGAAGAAGGTGGTTTCATGTTTCCCAGCCCTTCTCGGACTCCTGACCAAAACCCATGCCAAGCTGGGACAGCACAGTGTGAATTGGCTCCTGCACAGCAGTTTCCACACCCCGTGCGCCCGGAGACACAGGGGCAGGAGCCCAGGGACTTAATACAGCAAGTGGCTCTAATTGTAGATCTCCAAACTTGCTGAGAGTTAGATACCTGGACCTCCTAAGGCCTCTCCTGGTGAAGGAAATCATGCACTTCCACACTGCATAAACATTCCCGTATTGTGGGGTTTGTGTGTGATGGCAAGATAGAACTCATTGGGATTCAAGTCACCTCATTCCCATTAATCATGTTAATAATTGAAAACATATGTTCAGCTTGAAAGCACAGCAAGAGTTAGGCAACCCTACATGGAAGTGCATTGTTACCCAATTCTAATGATGCTCGTTAACATACGCTTGCCAACCTCGCACAGAAAATCCTCCCACCAAAATCAGCTGCAGTATTTGCTGTTAACTTCTTGCATTCCATCCTGACAAAGCCCTTCCCCAGCCACTTGTTTCACCTCCGAAACTCCTTTTCAGTTAACTCTGACCCTTCTCCCACAGTGTGGACGCGGTGCTAGTGGTGAGCTCTTCTGTACTGGTCTGTAAACTGCTTGCACAGAAAAGCATTTGGACAAGGCTACTGACTTTGCAGGCCTTGTTCGGCCACGGTCTGCGCCGCCCTCTCCAGCAGCTGTACCACAGGGGCAGGCGCTACCCACGGCCCTGCCACCACGCTGCAGCCTGGGGCTGGGTTGTGGCCCCCGAGCAAGACTTTCAGATTTCCAATACCAAAATACCCCAAACAAGCTTGAATAATCACAGGCATTGATATTGCCCTCTCATTGCTCCCACTAAAGCAAAGCCAGTGTTTCCATTATAAACTCCGTTTTGCCAGAGCTTGCATGATGTAATCGTTAAAATGAATTCCAGGTGAAAACCTGCAACACAAATTCTTACCGGAGCAGTGAATTTCAGACCAAACCTCACTGCCCCTAGGCAGGCAATGTTCTTCACTCAGCATCTCAGCCTTTCCCAGCTCCTGAAACAAAAAGGGGGACCTTTTGCTTTGAACAATGCAAAGCTGAGCTCTTCTTGGGCCTGGACACGCTATCAAGTTACCATGGCAGCTCCAGAAACCGCAGTAACTCCATCGTCTGAGCCCTGAGGGAAGGATGAAGAAAAGAGACTAAGTTTGGATACAGGTGGAAGAAAGGAAGGATGGTTTTTCTTTTCAGATATGCTTCTTCCCTCAATGTGCATATAAATCACTCCTGCTGCTATTAGTAACAGGAAAGAAATAAGTCTGTTCGGAAATGAGTTTTGCAATCCTGTAACAGGAAGACAGGAGGGAAGAAAAAAAAAAAAAGAAAAGAAAAAAGAAAAAAGCAAGTCTTGTTTAGGTATTAATAATGTGGTTTACACAGACTTCAAAATCCTGACAAACGATCTGGTTTAGATTGCTGTGTTCTCATCAGCCCTTCTCTCCTCCTACACCCTTTCTCCGTTGATCCATAAATGCAGCAAGAGTAAATTCCTCCTACCTGGATACCAATCCTCAGTTGCTACCTACGTGTGCTGGTCCTTACCTCAAAGGAACACAGCGCCCCGGGGGGAAGCTCTGGACAAGGAGATGGAGGGTGATGAGGGCCGTACGCATGACGTCCACCTAGGGCCACTGCTGGAAACAGGAGTCTGGGCAAGATGGAGCCTGGGGCTGACCTACTGGGGCTGTTCATATACAGAGGTGGGTCTGAGGCTCCAGCAGTGCAGAGGGATCTCCTGACCTCTCTGGTCATGCCTGCTCTCCTTCTTCCATCTCCTGCCAAATGGCTTCCCCCAGTAGGCACTGGCAAGGGCAGTGCTCTGTTTCCGAGCTGTACAGCAGCAGGAACGTGCAGAATAAGTCAAGACCCAACTGTTATTTCATCTTATTTGGGGAATGCGATTTTGCAGGCTCTAATGCACTGTCAGCTCATTTCTGCCACTCCCAGAGCTGAATTTAGGCAAAGGGAGGAGACTATCTCTGGGGTGCTGTTTGGGGCTGAAGGAGTTCATCAGTGTCGAGACTTTTAAATCTTGCGCCCTGCGAGGAGTGCCCCACAGCTTTTGAAAGTGGGAGCTGAGTGCATTACAGACAGTCTTCCAGAGGGGGTGAGAGCCAGCAGATAAACTCCCGGTCTCCCAATGCCTGCAGACCTCACCCCGCACCCCTCAGCAGGCTGGAGGAGCTTGCAGCCGGGGCTTCCCCGGGGGAGGCGGGGGAGATGGGCTCCCCGCGCTCCCCAGCCCGCGGACCGCAGTAACCTGACCCTCTGCTGATTAGACCACTCTGGCATTTTTCATTAGCAAATTTTGGAAAATCCTTTGGAAAATATAGGCCAAGGCCTCGAGCAGTGTATATCAGTGTAACAACTCCCCTGAAATGTATCACCGGGGATCTATCACGTGAAGTGCTCAGGATTACTATTGTATAAACAAAGTGTAAAATCTTGGGCCAGGCCCAAGGAGCTGGAATCCCAGACAACTCCATCATCCTTTCCCCAGCATTCCTGCGTCCCAGTGTGCTCAGATATTTCTCCGTGTGGTTTGCTCAAGCTGCCTGTGCTGCTCAGCTCCCACCAAAGCTGTAGTGCCGTGCCCTGCACAGAGGCTTCGTTCTGCTTTGAAAGCAGAGCTAAGGTTGTGCATTGACAGCGAGTCAGAAGATATTCCAGCTGTCAAAATGAATCGACAAACCATACACTGTGTATGTATCGACCTCATCTCCTTACTGGGATAATATTTACTTGCCAAGACACCAGCAGCTACTGCTTGTAACGGGTCTCCCTCCTCACGATGCACACGCTAGCTGGATTTTAGAGACATGGGGTGGGAAGGGACCACCTTGGGGCTGCTGAGCCCAGGCCTGGCATCGCAGGCGATGTGGGGTGGGACCTAGGGCAGAAGGATGGTCCACCCCACCCTACGATACTTCCAATGTCCTATTATAAGCTCAAGTCTTGCGGTAAAGGACCGAAAGCTATTCCCACCGAAGGCCCCGGGAGGAGGCTGGCAGACCATCCCCAGTGGTCTGGGGGAGCAGCCCCTGCCTCTCCCTGTGGAGCAGCCTGAAACCAACTCAGCGCAGCTGACCTGGGGGAGAAATCCCTTTTAGACCCAAAACTGGCAACGGGTTTATCTGAGCATGTGAGCAAGGCGTACACGCCAGGCACTTCTGTTATCAGCTTGGAGAAAAGCCACACTAATGATCTCATGCAGGGGGGCGGTATTTTGCCAGAAGGAGCAGAATTAGACCCAAATTGTTGTTTCCTCTCTGCTTCCCGAAACTCCTCTCCCTGATTAAAACCAAACTTTTATAGTATCTTTTTCTTCAAGACTCTAAACTTTTTGGCTACATCTTTTCTTTTCCATGTCTGGCGAAGGCCAGAACTGTAAGTGCCAAAATGTTGAGTGAAAGTTTGTTTTTTTCCCGAAAAACTCTCTCACCACTATAGCTTATCCCAAAGCTACAAGAAGTTGAACAGAGTTAAACAGTCGAGAGAAAGGCGGTGACCGAGCCAGAGACATGGATCTGGGACATTTTTCCCTCTAACCCTGGCCATACTACAGTGCCGTCCACCTCCTGAAGACTCTCCCTCAGCCCCGAGCTGGCCAAGCACATGAGTTTCCTCAGGAAAGTCACAGGACTACACACACCAAAAGTGAAGCACGTGTGTAACTGCGTTGCCGAGCCAGAGGCCAAAGACCCCTCTTCAGCAGAATTCTTAAGTATAAATCAATGGGACCACTCACGCCCTTAAAATAAGGGCATATGTTTAAACACCTTGCTGGATCAAGGACTTAACCCCTCTTTCTCACAGCTGAGCAAGCTTTTAAAAGGCTTTGAATATATTTATCATCAATTTTTTTTTTTTTGCTGGCATTATTTGGAGCATCAAGACTAACTTAAACCAGTGTATTCAAAGGACAACTCTAACGTGAATGCCACAAGCCTAAGGGGATAAGTGGGATGAATGGATAATAACTGCATTTACTAACCCCATGGCTTTCTCCATTCCATTTCTCTTGTAGGGGGACCTTAAAATCTTCTCTTTTAATCTGATTTCTCCAACATCCTTGCATGGGCATCTCAGGAAAATAAACAAGATTCAAATCACAGCGCAGTCACATGTGCAAGCGTTTTGTCTCGGGTTTTGATCTGCTCTTCCCAAAAGTGAGCCTGATCCTGTTTCCCCTGAAGGTCGTAGTAAAATTCCCCACTGACATCAATGGGAGCAGGAGCAGGAAGACTTGTACGTATTAATTCAATTATTCCAGCTCTTGGGATCCTTTCTTGCCTGACTGGCTTTCTACCTGCCTCCTCTCGCAACCCTGTCCAAACTGCTCCGAGTCCTGAAGCTGGTGGCACTTCACAGGGAACGGAGGGTAGCCAATTCCAGGTGACCACTGCCAGAGCTTGATGTGCTTAGAGCTGAAGACACATTACAGGTTGCAAGCCACAAAACTCTCTCTCTGGATTCCTTCCAGATGAAGGTGTTTTCAAGAAATCCCATATTAATGTGACATTCAGGTTGGTGTGTGTAGCACCGCGAGACACCCCGCGTGTTGGGGAGGCTCAACGAGTTTTGCTCTGGGTACAGGTCTCAGAGGGCTGAAGACACTACCACCACCCCCGTTGGATCCTATCCCGTTTTGCTGTCCTGCTCTTCCAGCATTTCCGTAGCTGCTACAATATTTCACGGGGATCGGGGCAGAGTCATCGGGCTCAGTCAGTGCCAGCTCTTGGTGTCAGCTGGAGCAAATCAGAGTCTGCTATGGGATGAGAAAGTCTTGACAGAGCCAGGCCTGGCTGCTCACTGCAGTCCTGCTTGTGAAGGTACAGGTGGTGGAGAAGGTTATTTTCTAGTGTCTTTCTCTGTCCTGTCTCCATTTTATTCCACCCAGTAAGTCACCCTACAGCACGTCTTGGGATAAGACTGGTCCTGCTTTCCCCTAATACGTGGTGACACACATGGCAGAAGTCAGGTTTCCTATATGAGAGCTGAGGAGCCTTTTGGATTAAATTATTTCTCTTTGCAGATACCCTTGGGGTTTGCTGCTTTTCCTTTTGCCCCTTTTTCATTTGCTTGATTTCTTTTCTTTATGCTGCGTCTGTGACATTTTGTTCAGGGTTGCAGTGACTGAACAACAATTTAGGATGATGAATTATGGATTAAAAGAAAAGGCTGGGCTATTTTGGAATCCCTATTCAGTGCCTTCTGCAGGGACAAAGGAATTCCAGAATGACAGCTTTTCAATTATCTGTGTTGAAGAAGAGGGAAAAAGAAGAGAAGGAAGAGAAAGCAAACCAGGGAGGGAGGGAGGATGGGAAGGCAGAAAGGAAGGAAGGAAATGGAGACATGAAAGAACAAAAGACCATTTCTTCTGTTTGGAGCACTGAGAAAGCACTCCACTCTCTGATGACTTTTCCCTGCCAGACTTTCCAGGGCAAATTCTGAAACCCACGTGAATTTTTAGTGGTGCTTACGAAAGTAGTCCCTTGAATCTAACTGGGAGGTACGCACAGGAGCACAAGCCACCCAGCACTTGTGAGGGTTGCAGAAGGCTGTCCTCTGCTGTGGCTGAGTTCCCTAAGCACAGGACTGTGAAACAACCTGTGGGGGGTCTGCTGGAAATTTGCAGTCCTTTATTTAAAGCCACAAACAAACATTTTCTCAAGTACTCTGAGCAATATCTGTGTAAATACTCCCTCCCTTGGCTGGAAGATTAGGGGAAAAACAATTGCAATTTTGTTGACTTAACTTCAACATTTGAAAACTATTAATAACGAGGCATGGGGGAGCTTCTGTCGTGGAATAGAAATTGCCATCTAATTCCACTGCAATTTATTGAGCTACAGGCATTTGTGAGGAATGCTGTACAGAAACGCTAACCCTTGTCCAAAATGAAAGGACATCGTTGAATAGGGGGTGCTTTAAAGTAGGTAATTTGTTGCCCATTTGGCAAGTGAGGCAGCGTGGCCTCTGACTTACAGCACTGAACTAGCACTCAAAAATCCTGCTGAAGGCCCAGCTTTGCTCTCAGGTTGTGGACACAGGCAGCAGACAATTGAACGTTGCAATCCTTGAGCTCCTGACTCCCATCTGCAAACTGAGAATGCTCAGACCAGGATGTGCTTCGAGATCTTGGGGCAAAAATTGCTTTATAGGAATATGAGGGTGGCGTTGCAATAGCTGGCTTTTGGAGGGGAATCGTACTCTCTCTGTCAGATGGCTTAATATCAATTTGTTTTGTTTAATAAATTATGAGCAATGTACTCATTTCATGCTCCACTCCGCCTGTCTCTGTGACCCTGGCAATACAAGTGTCAGGAAGACACAGTTGTGACTCTAACCAATTCCCCACTGCCTGCTCCTACAGCTTTCCTCTAATCTCGGCTGAATAGTTTCATTACATGACATGTTAACGCACCAACAGAGCTGGAAAGGCTGAGTGCTCCTTTACACAATGTAAAGTCATTAGGCTGCTTAAGAAGCTTCCCAAATGCTTTCTGTCAGCAGTTAGATGGCAATTACAGAATTAACTGGAACAGACCACATCTCCCCCTTGCTGACCCGCAGCCTGCCAACAAGGGGATACCATTTCAATGGAAAAAAGGTATCACCTGTCAGAAGAACAATACAACATGAATAGCATATGGAAACCATTTACTGGCTACCACAGCATGCACTCACCAAGCACCCTGCAAATTCAAGTACTGCTCGGACCCAAGCTGGGGTCAACAGACCTGCTCATGATACTTGTGTTGCCCTTTCTCTGCAAACCATGTGGGCAAATAAAACTGTGAGTGGACCGAGACTTTCAGCCACTTGCACTGCAGGGGCAAGGCCACCAATGACTGAGGCAGGTGGGATGGGGTAGGGTGGTGTGGGGCACCCCGCATGCCTGCCCTCCCTGCTGCCTGGGACTGTGTTGCTGGCGGAGGATGCTGCGATGCCGGAGGCATGAGGTGAGCCTCCCTGGCCTGCCCCTGTAGTCCATGCAGAGCAGGGACGTCCTCCAAAGTCCTGCTTGGAGGTCTTAAGGGAGGACCCTGCTTCAAGTTACCTGTTTAAGTCACTATCCCTGCCTCTCCCCGCATGCCGGCCACTGCCAGCCCACTGGCTCACCCGCCCTGAAGGGGCGGCTAACGGAGCTGCTCTGGCCATGGCCATGCTAATCCTAGCCAGATGTTTCTCAGAGTGATTAAAAGCCAGGGACACAGCTTGCAATTTCATACTGGGCCACACACTTGCTAGGCTATTACTGTCACCTCACCCTCATCCCCACAGAGTAACCATAATCCTTCCCTGAGCCATCACACGTACAAGCCAGTATAAAAGATAACCTCCTTTTCTGGCGCTTTTTAACCTTTCCTTGTCTCCAGGCCTGGACATTATGCACCACCTTTCTTTCCTGTATCACATCCCAAAGCTCCTTGTGGTTCCCATTGGCTCTGCCTTTCCCTGTACCTCTGTCCCTTTCCTCCTCAATGCTTTCCCTTGCTGCTTTTCCAGAAGCACACTGGGATGCTGCTGCCCGCTCCACCTTGGTGCCATCTGTCCAGTCTCCTCCTGCCTCTGGAGCAGCTTCCTCACTACCTACTTATTGCACTAACTCCTTAGGGTAATGGCACGAAAACCCCAATGCCTACCAGCAAAATCTCTCTTCCTCCAAATGTCTCACTGTTGTGGGTCTTTTCCACTCTTACTATTCTGCATTGCTTTTACTTAGTGTGTCACCCGGAGAGGTCCTGAGGCATCCGCATCTGGAATACCAAACTCACAGCTCATATGTAGACCAAACACAGGCCACCAAGACCTGGTCCACAGCCTGCTCCTGGTACCTTTTCTCTTGGGAATGACCGAGGAGGAGTGGTCCCAGCAGCTGTCAGGGCAGCTACAGCAGACAGTGCACTGCTGTCTGCCCATGCCGAAGGCGCTTCTCAGAAAGAGGGTGGTGAGGACCAGGCGGCATTAATTGTCCTGGTGATGGACACCTCCTGGGGCTCCCCAGGAATGGCAAGAACATCGTGGATAGCACGCACAACCACGCAGTCGAAGGGACCCTGTGAGCCATCAAGCCCATCAAGCCTCATCATATGTTAAACCTACAGCCCTCCCAACATGTTCACCTAATCTGCTCTTACAGACTGACGGGGTTGGGGACAGCGCACCGTCCCCAGGCAGCACACGCTGCAAACAACCTGTGCTTGTGCAATACATTGAGGAGGGGTTGGGATTTCCAGCGACAGACTGTTTGGTGCACAGGCAGGTCAGATAGAAGAGAAATGATTCTGGCATCCAGCCCACCCTGACACCAGAATAACAGCATGACCCACCCAGCTGGAAAGTTTGGGCTCACTGCTTTATATTTGTCTAGGCAAGAGCCTGTTAAGTATTTTTACACTCTTTGCTTATTGTAAAGAGCCATGTGAGTTAGGGGAATTGGTTAAAAATGTTCAGCTCTGGTTTGTTCCATGAGAGAAAAATACATCATTTTACATTTTTACATCTTTTCTTTCACTTTTTTTTCCTCCAAAGGGGGAAAGAAAAGGAAAAAAAGACTACCCGTGAAAGGGCATTCAAATAAATCAGAGTGATTTTTTAAATCAAAAAACAAAAATAAAAAAATACAAAATAAAAAAAAAGTCCCTTTTTGGGTTTTATTTGCGAAAGCACACTTATTTGTTTCTGTGTGACATTCGTAATAACTACAGATGCTGCTTCGTGGTAGCCACAGACTCATTCATCAGCCGGATCTTCTGGGTGGATGCACCAAACCTCACAAGAGGCACCTTTTCACCTGCGTAGAGAAAGACATGACAGAGCAGAGACCACGGGCTGGGCCTGGGAAGAGGGGCAGAAAGCGCTCAAGGAGGACTGTATAAGGTGCGTAGCTACTCGTTCTGCCAGCGTGCATCTGTCTTGTAAATATGAAAATGAACTGTTCAATTCTCCAATTTTTATTCTCGCATAGGGAAAAAAGTAAAGGAAAACCAATTGCCAATCCATAGAGCTGCTAAAAGGGCAGCTGTGAAGGAGGACAGGGTTTAAACAACTCAGGGCACCTAAAATAATGAGCACCTCAGGAAAATACAACCAGCAAGAACGCAGACAAAACAGCTGTCCAGGCTGCAGCTGGGTCCTGCCTGAGGGAAAGCAACGGGTGTCAAGTTCACTTTTCAGCCCCCTCCATCTTTGTTCCCCGTGTTAACAAGGCAGCCTGAAAGGGAGATCGGTGCCAGAGAAAGGCCTGGCCCTCCTGGCCAGCTCTGTCCCCCGCTGCCTGTCCCAACCGTCGCCTGGCCCAGGCACCTCAAGCACACGTGGGCATCTAAAACCCCTGCCCTCACCAGGAGCTCCACGCCGCCCAGCGAGACTCCCAAAGCCACCCGGGGACAGGGTCCTTTCTGGTGCTCCCCGAGGTGCCTTCCAGTGCCCAAAGACATGGGCAAGCTGTGGGCAGGTGGAGCAGTGCCTGGGGACCCTGGGCCCCTCCGGGCCACCCGCTGCAGCCCCAGCACGGTATCCAAGGGCATCTCCCTTGGCTCTAAACCTCCACGTGAGGCTTACTGGATCAAGCCCGGTGGTTTCCCAGTCCCCTCTAGCAGCACAGGCAGGTTAAGTTGAGTGCATATGTAAATCAATGCAGAGCTGGGGCTTGAGATATTTAGCTCCCACTGTGAACTAAATTTTCTTATTTCATATGTAAAGTGCCCTCCACATTTTTGCTGATACACAGACAATCATTTTAAAAGCCAATGAACCTCCTCACCCCACCTCAGGTACCACCTTCTAATCACCACACGAAATTTCATCCTCTGTATATAAAAAATGTATGGCAACAGACTTGCCTGCCACATGCCTGCGGAGATAATTAAATGTTGATGCCAGAAAATATGAAGCGGGAAGTTGGCAAAATTTCTCTATGCCTTTTCATCCCCGGCTTTTGAGTTCATGGAGAAGGAAAATGGGAGTTTGGCAATGATGAGAGATTTAAGGGAGTCTGTGAGAACCATTTTTTCTGTGAGCAGAGAGGGAAGATTTCATTAATCTTTTTATCTGTCAAGGTGCTGCACTAACTTATGCATAGCCACGAATTTTGCTCAGTGTGTGATATTATACTACACGACTGCCGATGTTTGTTCGTAAAATATGTTTTGGCTTATTGAGTTGCTGTACCAAATCATTCACTTCTCCATTTCTCTTTTTTTAATAAACATCGCCTGCCGTATGTTATGTAAAGGCTCTCCCCATCTCACACACGACAAAGCAGTGGTGTAAATCCAAACACGAAGAAAGAGAGAAAAGAAACAAAACTAGACATAAATGCCACCAGACCTATGTCACTAGCCATCAGTGGAAAATGCAGGATGAGGTTAAAAGAGCATAACGGCTAGAAAATGGCCTGTTTCAGGAGTGCGCTTTGGGGCAGAGGTGGGTAATTAGCAGGGGGAGAAGAACACAGCAGAGCCAAGCCTTTGGCTGGACACCAGCCCCGTGGCTTCTGGTCCTGGACAACGTCTTTGTCCAGAGTCTGCTCTGCCCAGCCTCCTTGGAGAAGACAGCAAAGCGATATTGTTGGACGCAGCACAGGAACCAGGGGCTGCTGTCCACACATGCGCAGGGACGTGTCGGCATGATCCTGCTCTTTATCTTTTGTTTTGCTGTTTCCTCTCCCTCCTCATCCTGATGTTCTCGATCTCTTGGTGGATTTCAGCACCTCCCTGGCCAAGGATATTATTGGCATCTCAATTGTTTTCCTCATGTTTCTTCTTCCACATGCTTTTGGTGACCTCAGCATCACGCCTGGACTCCCATCACTTCCTCTTTCAATTACTGCCGTGGCTCTCGGCTTCAGGGAGAGCTCCCCGCGGCTCCCTCCTTCCTGCACTGGGCAGCTGGGAATACCCTGCTTCTCATCCCTCCTTTTTCTCATTCCTGCACAGTCACAGCTCTCAGTCAGGGATGCTGCTTTCCCTGGAGATGTCTGCTTATTCTACCTGGCTGTGAATAGCCTTTTCCGCTTCACACGTGGGTACTGAGGACGTGGAAATGATATATTTTTGGTGTTCAGATATCACGAGGGATAGAAGTCAGCAAGGGATTTACAGGCAAGTCCTTAATGATCTGTTCTAAATCAGACTGCAGGACTCCACCCTCCTCCTCCTCCTTTATCTTGGCCTGTCCATCACTCTCAATGCAGGCAACCACACTCTTTTTGTCTCCCCTGCCTGTTTCTTTCCCATCCCTTCAATTGGGAGGTCTTCTGTGTCCTTTCTTCAGCTTTTGGGGCTTCAAGGCTCTGCCCTTGGTTCCACCCTCTTTTCTTACTGCATCATTTATCTTACAGAATATGATGCAACCACCCAGGAAGAATCTTACCTTGTTCCTCATCATCTCACATCTCTGTTGGTGCAACATCCATTCTTCTGGCTTTGACGTGACTAAAGCAATCCTGCCCTCAACCTTCCGTGAGGCTACTGCTGCAGAGACCCGCATCCCTAGCCCGTAACCCTGAAGCTTCACTATTGCTCCCATGGCTATTCTTCCTTTATCTCATTCCGCTCTCTGGATGGGTTTTTATCTTGAAAAAGTAAAGTATTCGAGGCAAGGACTATCTTTTTGTTTTGTCCTTGCACAGCACGTAGCACAGTGGGGCTCCAGTCCACAGTGAGAGTCTCAAAGCGCTGTCACTAATCAAAGTGATAAAATGATAAATACACCAAAACTGGCAGTAGGTGTAACTAGCCTGATCTAGTTTGTCTCTCCTGCTCTCACACAGGAGGTCAAAACTGACTGACAATGCTGTTGCCGGTGAGGAGATTTCAGACTTACAAGCCATAGCAACCAGCAGTGGGGACAGCAAGGTACTGGATACTTGTGTACCCAGCCGCCAGGTCTGGTATCTCTACACTTACCTGCATGATAAATTTACACCGATGAAAAAACCCACCAGGTACCTCTTCAATAGTTACATTCAACAGGCTGCAGGCAGCTGGGTTCATATCATCTCAAATGTCTTCCTAAGGTGGTTGTTAGTGAGAAAGCCTACCCTTACTTTGGCCATAGACTATACTTTTCCACGGTAAATCTCTTCTCCCGTCAGCGCTCTTCCTGCATACTTGCTAGAAATGATGGAAAAACAGAGACATTGTTTTACAAAATAAACCAATTTGACTGAGTTTGAAGTGGAGCTCTTCTTCTCTTTCCTCAGATACATCTTTTCATTTTACTGGATTTTACCACAACCACTTTTCTTAACCAACCCCCTTTTCCCATTAAATTATACGTTTGTAAGATTTTCATTGAGATGCCAGATGATGCAGAAAAAAAAGCTGTAGCATAAACATCTTCCAGAAGCAGAAAATGTGTTGCTTGCCTTCTGCAACAGAGCCAAACAGCTCTGTGCCCAGTCCTCTCTCTCCCCTCCTCCTGCCCGCTGCCTCGAGGGGAAGGCAGCAGCCCTCCAGGCTCACCCAGCAACCTTCAGCACGAGCGCCGGAGGTGTATTTAGTGTTAGGAGCAAGAGGGCGGCTGGGATCAGATGTGGGTGACGCTGCCCCGTGACGCTGTCCGGGGCGCAGAGTGCAGTGATGTACGGTAGAAAAAACGTATGGGGGAAAGGAGGGGGAAAAGGGAGGAGGAAGAAGAAAGGTGTCTTTTGACATCAGTAAATATTTGAAGTAAATATAAGATTAATTTTGCAATCTAAGCACATGTGAAACCGATGCCGGATGTGGCTTGTTTGGTTTTCATCTGCCAAATCCAACAAATACTATCAGGGTGGAATTTGGCCATACTCACAGTATTCCAGTAAAGAAACGATGGTCTAACTGTGGGTACGGAAAAAAAAACCAGTACAACAATCTTAGGAGTTTATGGGAAGAAACATAAGTAACATTAGGACATGAAGAGCAAAAGGGGGAAAAAAGCAACCAAGAAGAAAGCATATAAATATTTAAAGAAAGGAAATGTCATCAATATAGCAGAGGAATGAAAACTACAGATAAGTAATGGGTCAATAAATAGAGCTCTTGGGGAAAAAAAAGTGACATAGGAACTAAATGTTTTCCTTGCCTCTGAATTAGTTAAGAAAATATATTAGCAATAAACCTGTGGAGGACATGTGTGGGTACTAATGAGCGCGAACCAGAGATTGCTGAGATTAATGAAAGAATGCAAAAGAGCCTCTCGTGTAGGGTACAGATACAAAATGCCAGGCAAGTATGAGTTAATCCACAGTTAATATTGGAGATTAGGGATCAAACAGTTGGACCATAAACTGTATATTCTGAGAGAATTATTTATTAATCAGGAGTCAGGAGAGTTTTTTGAAAGGCAAATCATGTCAGACAGATGTGGGTTTTCTCCACAAAATAACTTGCTTTCGGAAAGATGAGGTAAAAATTGAACTGGATTCTCAATAAACTTCAAATCACGTGGATGTGACAGCCAAGGGTGACCTTGAAAAGCCTGTCCTGACAGAGAGAGCCTTGGCTCACGTGAAGGTCAGAGTTCAATACTATCAGTCCTGATTTTCTCAGGGGTAATACAGAACGAATGAGGAAGCACCAGAAGTTTGCTATGGATGAATTAAAAAATAAAAGTGCGATAAAATTTTTGGTGGGCCACAGAATTAAATTTCAGAGTAAGTGCCAGATCGTTTCTAAGAAACAAAAAAAATGTGTAGGTTAAGTGGATGCTGGGGTGAAATTCAATTTTCTTTGCAAGAATTGGTAAAGCTGAAGTCCTCCCTCTGTCTGTCAGAGAACAACTAATTTTGGAGCCACATTATTACTAATTTTGACATAAGAATAATGTACAAAACGTATTTGGAAATGATACTAAAACAGAGTGGTTAAGACACATACAATGCTGTACATCTTAATTAGTATAGTAACCTGAGCAACAATAAAAGGCGCTGAGTTACAAATGAATAGCCATAATACTGATCTCACTTTTGCTGTCATAAATTGGAAGTATTTCTAATGAAACAAAAAAAAAATGTTGATATAAAACATGCACATATGTGTGCATGGTTTTGTATGATTATGTAATTAGAGAACATAGTATGCCCCAAGGATACTAAAAGGAAAACTGTAACCTTAATCATGGCATTTTTTAATTCCTTTTTGCAAACTGAATAATTATCTTCTAGTAAGTTTTGTTTAAAGGGAAAGTAATGACAGGAGCTAATGAGTTGCAGACAGGCAAAAACATACAAAATGGGGCTTGAAGAAAAGCAAGAAGGGACAAGACAAACTGCAACCCTCTCAGTGATGTTGTATGTTTAAGCAAGAATTTCTAATTGAGGTCATTTCACTCACCAGAATTAGAACACCAGCCGAGGGGAAGGCGGAATATGTATCTAAATAATTTAAGGAGGATTATTTTACAGAGAGCGCAATCAGGAGGTGACACAGATATTCAGCAGAAATGGAGAGGTCAGACAGTGCCGATGTGAGCAAAATCCTGCCGTCCACGTGGAGCTTTAACTGATGCACGTTTGAGGTTAGCCAAGAACCCAGAGTATGGGGGGAGCAAAGAATTTGTCAATCATCACATTTTTCTTGCAGGCTGGCTGTGCGGGGCCATTCGTATTATATTGATTTCTGGGAGTGCTTTTGCCCTTCTTTGGCACACACTTTCCGCATTTACAGGCCATAAAATCCAGATAGAGTCATAAGCTTTGTAAATGTTATTATATAAATTCGTTTATAAAATAAACGAATAAATATATTTTATAACGATATTATAATATCGTTTATAAAAGAGGAAAAGATAATTCAAATTCACATTTTCCAACCAGTTTTGTGACAGAGAAATGCCAGATCTGTTGTCAAATTCCGCCCCAAAACAGGAAGAAAACATGGCAGAAACATTTCAAATGGCAGAAAACTGTGTAATTATGGACACTTCACCTTCCACACCTAGTCCAAGCACTCTGCCCAGAAGGGCAGGCGAAGTTGTGTTTCTTCTTACCTGTGTGAAGCCACTGCCGAGCAATTATTGTGGAATCTTGTAGGGCTTACCTGAAAAAATAAAAATCCAATCAATTTGGATTAAGTCGTCTCATGGTTGGAGAAAGAAGGTCTCGGTTCCTGGTTTGCACAGTCGTGAAGCGATATGAAAAGTTAATATCCATCAAAATCCAGGAAAAAGATTTATGAAATTTCATAACGAAACTTAGTACTTATTTACTTCCCAGCTTTCATCTAGAGCCCTCCAACCACCTTCAACATATCACGGGTCATGTTATCCCCATTTCACGGCGCTTAAATTTAGGCAAGGGAAGAGTTCACACAGACTGCCTGCCATGCCAGCAAGAGAGCTTGAAACCATGGACTAGCGTGGCGTGTCCTTCCCTTGGTTTCCTTGCTGCAGTCTCCGGACAATGCTGCCTCCTGTTAGCTCCGTACGCGCACGCACACAACACGCACAGGTGCAAATACTGAAAAGAAGGGACCCCTCTCTCAAAGAACGGCCTATTGAGGCCGACCCACTTCGCATTTAGATTTCAGCCGTCTTGGCCTCCACCCAGTGCCTGCTTCCAAAGAGCTGGGAGCCCGAATCAATATTGTCTATAACCTCTCGGCTTGGCAAATGCACACACAACAAACAGGCACTTTGTGTGCTTCTGCAGAAAGAAACAATCCTGCACCACTGAAGATCATTTCTTCTGCCTTTCGTTCTTTGACTTAATTGAATCCTGTCTTTGTCCCTTATTGCTGTTATAGGAATAACTGAGACAGAAGCGTTGTCTAGCAATCCAAGCAGGAAAAGCAAACTAATTACAAAATTGTAACCCTAATCCTAACATAACTTGCTTGGTCGAGTCTTAATCCAGCTCCTATCAAAGTCAAAGAGTCTTCCTAGGCGGTCAGGAATTAGGCTGGACAATAAAGATCTCTGCTTACTATCAGTCTGCAAGCTAGTCGCGTTTAATACTTTTATCCGAAATAAATTATAAAAATCATCAATGACAATGTTTTTATCCGAGCCTAAAAATAAGGCAGTATGAAGTAGTGAGGGACACAACTTACTTATACATACCTGTCTGGGCAGTCCGTAATGTAGGGGCCAGATCACAGTTGCAGGAACAAAGAACATGGTGACCGTTAAAAGCTGGACCGCAGGATACTGAAAAGGATGGGGGTGATCAGCCCGGACACGCAGCTGAGCATCCCATGCAATAGTACAGTTATGTGGGGGACGCAAGGAAATATCAAGGAGGTGGAGGAATCATCTGCACAAAGCCAGTGAAACTATCGCAGTAATACTGTACCCGTTTCAGAGTCTGACTTGTAAATGTGTTGGTTAGGTATGCAGAAGGGATCGGTGGGCCAATTTGGTCTCCTGATGGTGTCCATGGGCTACTTCTAGAAGGTCTGTAAAAGCGCACAAAAAGAGCAGTAGGCATATGAAAATTTTCAGAAGTCCATGTACTGAAAAAGGTGAAAATTGCTGTTCTAATTTGACCTCCTGTATAAAAGACCTTTATATCCTCTCTCAAACAAAAGATTTATGGTGACAAAGAGTCTGCTAGAAACCTTGGGAAGCAGTTAGATGGCTAGGAACTCTCGGTGTTAAAAAGAGTGAATCTTATCTCAAAACGGAGCCTTGTAGCTTCAGCTCCAGACTGTTGGCTCTTGTTAAGCCCCTAGGGTGAGGAACCCTCTAGGATCAGACTTCTGTTCCTGGTGTAGCTATGTAGGCTTCGGTCAAGTCCTTTCTGGGGTTGCTGATACCCAAGGCAGCATCCCCCTTTGTGTAAGTACAGCTCTATTCGTCTTCCCCCTACGAGTGTCACTTCACTTTTGGCTGTACTGAAGCACACGATATTTGCAGGCTCCCATTTTAAAAGCAATTCAGCTCAGTGGGGTGTCTTCTTCATTATCCTCACTCCCCAGCCTTTGGCAATATTTGTAGATTTGCTTTCAGGTCATTCATACAGCCAAGGGTTAAACAGCACAGGTCAAGAAAGCCAACAGTTGCCTACTGAAGATGGTCCTATATTTAACGGCAGGTTTTGGGCCCAGTCTACTAACATATTTTTAATCCCATTTAATGTGACATGTTGTTTTGAATAATTCTCAATAAAAAAAATTCATTACCATAACAAATACCTTAGAGAAATATGAATACAT